>NC_136265.1:5388078-5825578 GCF_964187855.1 Myxine glutinosa
AGTGACTGATTGGTAGGCTTCATATTAATGAGTGACTCACTAGTAGGCTTCATATTAATTAGTGACTGATTGGTAGGCTTCATATTAATGAGTGACTCATTGGTAGGCTTCATATTAATTAGTGACTGATTGGTAGGCTTCATATTAATGAGTGACTCACTAGTAGGCTTCATATTAATTAGTGACTGATTGGTAGGCTTCATATTAATGAGTGACTGATTGGTAGGCTTCATATTAATGAGTGACTCATTGGTAGGCTTCATGTTAATTAGTGACTGATTGGTAGGCTTCATATTAATGAGTGACTCATTGGTAGGCTTCATATTAATGAGTGACTCATTGGTAGGCTTCATGTTAATTAGTGACTGATTGGTAGGCTTCATATTAATGAGTGACTCATTGGTAGGCTTCATGTTAATGAGTGACTGATTGGTAGGCTTCATGTTAATTAGTGACTGATTGGTAGGCTTCATATTAATGAGTGACTCATTGGTAGGCTTCATGTTAATTAGTGACTGATTGGTAGGCTTCATATTAATGAGTGACTCATTGGTAGGCTTCATATTAATTAGTGACAGATTGGTAGGCTTCATATTAATGAGTGACTGATTGGTAGGCTTCATGTTAATTAGTGACTGATTGGTAGGCTTCATATTAATGAGTGACTCATTGGTAGGCTTCATATTAATTAGTGACAGATTGGTAGGCTTCATATTAATGAGTGACTGATTGGTAGGCTTCATGTTAATTAGTGACTGATTGGTAGGCTTCATATTAATGAGTGACTCACTGGTAGGCTTCATATTAATTAGTGACTGATTGGTAGGCTTCATATTAATGAGTGACTCATTGGTAGGCTTCATATTAATTAGTGACTGATTGGTAGGCTTCATATTAATGAGTGACTCATTGGTAGGCTTCATGTTAATTAGTGACTGATTGGTAGGCTTCATATTAATGAGTGACTCATTGGCAAGCTTCATGTTAATTAGTGACTGATTGGTAGGCTTCATATTAATGAGTGACTCATTGGTAGGCTTCATGTTAATTAGTGACTCATTGGTAGGCTTCATATTAATGAGTGACTGATTGGTAGGCTTCATATTAATTAGTGACTGATTGGTAGGCTTCATATTAATTAGTGACTGATTGGTAGCCTTCATGTTAATTAGTGACTGATTGGTAGGCTTCCTATTAATGAGTGACTGATTGGTAGGCTTCATATTAATTAGTGACTCATTGGTAGGCTTCATATTAATGAGTGACTCATTGGTAGGCTTCATATTAATTAGTGACTGATTGGTAGGCTTCATATTAATCAGTGACTCTTGGTAGGCTTCATATTAATTAGTGACTGATTGGTAGCCTTCATGTTGATGAGTGACTCACTGGTAGATTTAATGTTAACTAGGGCATGCCCGTACTATATATAAGCTAGGACGTGCCCGTACGTGGGTGCCCGTTCCTTGCCAAAAAAAAAAAAAAAAAAAAATTTGTGTAGGGGTGTGTGTGTGTAAACATCCTAGGGCGTGCCCGTACGTGGGTGCAAAAAAACATGCGTGCAAACAACAACAACAAAAAAAAACTTTGAAACCACGTGGCAGTAACGACCACAGAACCCCCCCCCCCTCTATTTACATGAATGGTTTGGTCCAATCGCAACGACCACAGAACCCCCCCCCCCCTCTATTTACATGCAATGGTTTGGTCCATTCGCAACGCCAAAGCGAACGGCGAACGGCTAAATCGCCATAGCTCGGTAAGTACTTGTCCGATTAATTTCAAACCTTGAAAAGGCACATCCTCGGGTCCCCAGCAATATACCTGGCAAGTTTAAAGTATATCGGACCCGTGGTTGTCGAGAAACCGCGGTCACAGACAAACAAACGTACAAACAAACAAACGTACAAACAAACAAACGTACAAACAAACAAACACACAGAGATTAGTGGAATTATAGATAGATGAATGACTCACTGGTAGATTTAGTGTTAATGAATGACTCATTGGGAGGCTTCATGTTAATGAGTGACTGATTGGTAGGCTTCATATTAATGAGTGACTCATTGGTAGGCTTCATATTAATTAGTGACAGATTGGTAGGCTTCATATTAATGAGTGACTCATTGGTAGGCTTCATGTTAATTAGTGACTCATTGGTAGGCTTCATATTAATGAGTGACTGATTGGTAGGCTTCATATTAATTAGTGACTGATTGGTAGGCTTCATATTAATTAGTGACTGATTGGTAGGCTTCATGTTAATTAGTGACTGATTGGTAGGCTTCCTATTAATGAGTGACTGATTGGTAGGCTTCATATTAATTAGTGACTGATTGGTAGGCTTCATATTAATTAGTGACTCATTGGTAGGCTTCATATTAATGAGTGACTGATTGGTAGGCTTCATATTAATTAGTGACTCATTGGTAGGCTTCATATTAATGAGTGACTGATTGGTAGGCTTCATATTAATTAGTGACTGATTGGTAGGCTTCATATTAATTAGTGACTGATTGGTAGGCTTCATATGAATTAGTGACTGATTGGTAGCCTTCATGTTGATGAGTGACTCACTGGTAGATTTAATGTTAATGAATGACTCACTCGTAGATTTAATGTTAATGAATGACTCATTGGGAGGCTTCATGTTAATGAGTGACTGATTGGTAGGCTTCATATTAATTAGTGACTGATTGATAGGCTTCATGTTAATTAGTGACTGATTGGTAGGCTTCATATTAATGAGTGACTCACTGGTAGGCTTCATATTAATGAGTGACTGATTGGTAGGCTTCATGTTAATGAGTGACTGATTGATAGGCTTCATGTTAATTAGTGACTGATTGGTAGGCTTCATATTAATGAGTGACTCACTGGTAGGCTTCATATTAATGAGTGACTCACTGGTAGGCTTCATATTAATGAGTGACTGATTGATAGGCTTCATGTTAATTAGTGACTGATTGGTAGGCTTCATATTAATGAGTGACTCACTGGTAGGCTTCATATTAATGAGTGACTCATTGGTAGGCTTCATATTAATTAGAGACAGATTGGTAGGCTTCATATTAATTAGTGACTGATTGGTAGGCTTCATGTTAATTAGTGACTGATTGGTAGGCTTCATATTAATGAGTGACTCACTGGTAGGCTTCATATTAATTCGTGACTGATTGGTAGGCTTCATATTAATGAGTGACTCATTGGTAGGCTTCATATTAATTAGTGACTGATTTGTAGGCTTCATATTAATGAGTGACTCATTGGTAGGCTTCATGTTAATTAGTGACTGATTGGTAGGCTTCATATTAATGAGTGACTCATTGGCAAGCTTCATGTTAATTAGTGACTGATTGGTAGGCTTCATATTAATGAGTGACTCATTGGTAGGCTTCATGTTAATTAGTGACTCATTGGTAGGCTTCATATTAATTAGTGACTGATTGGTAGGCTTCATGTTAATTAGTGACTGATTGGTAGGCTTCCTATTAATGAGTGACTGATTGGTAGGCTTCATATTAATTAGTGACTCATTGGTAGGCTTCATATTAATGAGTGACTCATTGGTAGGCTTCATATTAATTAGTGACTGATTGGTAGCCTTCATGTTGATGAGTGACTCATTGGTAGGCTTCATATTAATGAATGACTCATTGGTAGGCTTCATATTAATGAGTGACTCATTGGTAGATCTAATGTTAATTAGTGACTCACTGGTAGATTTAATGTTAATGAATGACTCACTGGTAGATTTAATGTTAATGAGTGACTCATTGGTAGGCTTCATATTAATGAATGACTCATTGGTAGGCTTCATATTAATGAGTGACTCATTGGTAGATCTAATGTTAATGAATGACTCATTGGTAGGCTTCATATTAATGAGTGACTCATTGGTAGATCTAATGTTAATGAATGACTCATTGGGAGGTTTCATGTTAATTAGTGACTGATTGGTAGGCTTCATATTAATGAGTGACTGATTGGTAGGCTTCATATTAATGAGTGACTAATTGGTTGGCTTCATATTAATGAGTGACTCATTGTTATATTTAATGTTAATGAGTGACTCAGTGGTAGGCTTCATATTAATGAGTGACTCATTGTTAGATTTAATGTTAATGAGTGACTAATTGGTTGGCTTCATATTAATGAGTGACTCATTGTTATATTTAATGTTAATGAGTGACTCAGTGGTAGGCTTCATATTAATGAGTGACTAATTGGTTGGCTTCATATTAATGAGTGACTCATTGTTAGATTTAATGTTAATGAATGACTCATTGGTAGGCTTCATATTAATGAGTGACTCATTGTTAGATTTAATGTTAATGAGTGACTAATTGGTTGGCTTCATATTAATGAGTGACTCATTGTTAGATTTAATGTTAATGAGTGACTCAGTGGTAGGCTTCATATTAATGAGTGGCTCATTGGTCGGCTTCATATTAATGAGTGACTCATTGGTAGGCTTCATATTAATGAGTGACTCATTGGTAGGCTTCATATTAATGAGTGACTTATTGGTAGGCATCATGTTATTAAGTGACTCATTTGCGGGCTTTATGTTAATTAGTGACTGGTAGGCTTCATGTTAATTAGTGACTGATTGGTCGGCTTCATGTTAATTAGTGACTGATTGGTAGGCTTCATATTAATGAGTGACTGATTGGTAGGCTTCATATTAATGAGTGACTCATTGTTAGATTTAATGTTAATGAATGACTCATTGGTCGGCTTCATATTAATGAGTGACTCATTGGTAGGCTTCATATTAAAGAGTGACTCATTGTTAGATTTAATGTTAATGAGTGACTCAGTGGTAGGCTTCATATTAATGAGTGACTCATTGTTAGATTTAATGTTAATGAATGACTCATTGGTAGGCTTCATATTAATGAGTGACTCATTGGTAGGCTTCATATTAATGAGTGACTCATTGGTAGGCTTCATATTAATGAGTGACTTATTGGTAGGCATCATGTTATTAAGTGACTCATTTGCGGGCTTTATGTTAATTAGTGACTGGTAGGCTTCATGTTAATTAGTGACTGATTGGTCGGCTTCATGTTAATTAGTGACTGATTGGTAGGCTTCATATTAATGAGTGACTGATTGGTAGGCTTCATATTAATGAGTGACTCATTGTTATATTTAATGTTAATGAGTGACTCAGTGGTAGGCTTCATATTAAAGAGTGACTCATTGTTAGATTTAATGTTAATGAATGACTCATTGGTAGGCTTCATATTAATGAGTGACTAATTGGTTGGCTTCATATTAATGAGTGACTCATTGTTATATTTAATGTTAATGAATGACTCATTGGTAGGCTTCATATTAATGAGTGACTAATTGGTTGGCTTCATATTAATGAGTGACTCATTGTTAGATTTAATGTTAATGAATGACTCATTGGTAGGCTTCATATTAATGAGTGACTCATTGTTAGATTTAATGTTAATGAGTGACTAATTGGTTGGCTTCATATTAATGAGTGACTCATTGTTAGATTTAATGTTAATGAGTGACTCAGTGGTAGGCTTCATATTAATGAGTGGCTCATTGGTCGGCTTCATATTAATGAGTGACTCATTGTTAGATTTAATGTTAATGAGTGACTCAGTGGTAGGCTTCATATTAATGAGTGACTCATTGTTAGATTTAATGTTAATGAATGACTCATTGGTAGGCTTCATATTAATGAGTGACTCATTGGTAGGCTTCATATTAATGAGTGACTCATTGGTAGGCTTCATATTAATGAGTGACTCATTGGTAGGCTTCATATTAATGAGTGACTCATTGGTAGGCTTCATATTAATGAGTGACTTATTGGTAGGCATCATGTTATTAAGTGACTCATTTGCGGGCTTTATGTTAATTAGTGACTGGTAGGCTTCATGTTAATTAGTGACTGATTGGTCGGCTTCATGTTAATTAGTGACTGATTGGTAGGCTTCATATTAATGAGTGACTCATTGGTAGGCTTCATATTAATGAGTGACTCATTGGTAGGCTTCATATTAATGAGTGACTCATTGGTAGGCTTCATATTAATGAGTGACTCATTGGTAGGCTTCATATTAATGAGTGACTTATTGGTAGGCATCATGTTATTAAGTGACTCATTTGCGGGCTTTTTGTTAATTAGTGACTGGTAGGCTTCATGTTAATTAGTGACTGATTGGTCGGCTTCATGTTAATTAGTGACTGATTGGTAGGCTTCATATTAATGAGTGACTGATTGGTAGGCTTCATATTAATGAGTGACTCATTGTTAGATTTAATGTTAATGAATGACTCATTGGTCGGCTTCATATTAATGAGTGACTCATTGGTAGGCTTCATATTAAAGAGTGACTCATTGTTAGATTTAATGTTAATGAGTGACTCAGTGGTAGGCTTCATATTAATGAGTGACTCATTGTTAGATTTAATGTTAATGAATGACTCATTGGTAGGCTTCATATTAATGAGTGACTCATTGGTAGGCTTCATATTAATGAGTGACTCATTGGTAGGCTTCATATTAATGAGTGACTTATTGGTAGGCATCATGTTATTAAGTGACTCATTTGCGGGCTTTATGTTAATTAGTGACTGGTAGGCTTCATGTTAATTAGTGACTGATTGGTCGGCTTCATGTTAATTAGTGACTGATTGGTAGGCTTCATATTAATGAGTGACTGATTGGTAGGCTTCATATTAATGAGTGACTCATTGTTATATTTAATGTTAATGAGTGACTCAGTGGTAGGCTTCATATTAAAGAGTGACTCATTGTTAGATTTAATGTTAATGAATGACTCATTGGTAGGCTTCATATTAATGAGTGACTAATTGGTTGGCTTCATATTAATGAGTGACTCATTGTTATATTTAATGTTAATGAATGACTCATTGGTAGGCTTCATATTAATGAGTGACTAATTGGTTGGCTTCATATTAATGAGTGACTCATTGTTAGATTTAATGTTAATGAATGACTCATTGGTAGGCTTCATATTAATGAGTGACTCATTGTTAGATTTAATGTTAATGAGTGACTAATTGGTTGGCTTCATATTAATGAGTGACTCATTGTTAGATTTAATGTTAATGAGTGACTCAGTGGTAGGCTTCATATTAATGAGTGGCTCATTGGTCGGCTTCATATTAATGAGTGACTCATTGTTAGATTTAATGTTAATGAGTGACTCAGTGGTAGGCTTCATATTAATGAGTGACTCATTGTTAGATTTAATGTTAATGAATGACTCATTGGTAGGCTTCATATTAATGAGTGACTCATTGGTAGGCTTCATATTAATGAGTGACTCATTGGTAGGCTTCATATTAATGAGTGACTCATTGGTAGGCTTCATATTAATGAGTGACTCATTGGTAGGCTTCATATTAATGAGTGACTTATTGGTAGGCATCATGTTATTAAGTGACTCATTTGCGGGCTTTATGTTAATTAGTGACTGGTAGGCTTCATGTTAATTAGTGACTGATTGGTCGGCTTCATGTTAATTAGTGACTGATTGGTAGGCTTCATATTAATGAGTGACTCATTGGTAGGCTTCATATTAATGAGTGACTCATTGGTAGGCTTCATATTAATGAGTGACTCATTGGTAGGCTTCATATTAATGAGTGACTCATTGGTAGGCTTCATATTAATGAGTGACTTATTGGTAGGCATCATGTTATTAAGTGACTCATTTGCGGGCTTTTTGTTAATTAGTGACTGGTAGGCTTCATGTTAATTAGTGACTGATTGGTCGGCTTCATGTTAATTAGTGACTGATTGGTAGGCTTCATATTAATGAGTGACTGATTGGTAGGCTTCATATTAATGAGTGACTCATTGTTAGATTTAATGTTAATGAATGACTCATTGGTCGGCTTCATATTAATGAGTGACTCATTGGTAGGCTTCATATTAATGAGTGACTCATTGTTAGATTTAATGTTAATGAATGACTCATTGGTAGGCTTCATATTAATGAGTGACTCATTGTTAGATATAATGTTAATGAATGACTTATTGGTAGGCTTCATATTAATGAGTGACTCATTGTTAGATTTAATGTTAATGAGTGACTAATTGGTTGGCTTCATATTAATGAGTGACTCATTGTTAGATTTAATGTTAATGAGTGACTCAGTGGTAGGCTTCATATTAAAGAGTGACTCATTGTTAGATTTAATGTTAATGAATGACTCAGTGGTAGGCTTCATATTAAAGAGTGACTCATTGTTAGATATAATGTTAATGAATGACTTATTGGTAGGCTTCATATTAATGAGTGACTCATTGTTAGATTTAATGTTAATGAATGACTCATTGGTAGGCTTCATATTAATGAGTGACTCATTGGTAGGCTTCATATTAATGAGTGACTCATTGTTAGATTTAATGTTAATGAATGACTCATTGGTAGGCTTCATATTAATGAGTGACTCATTGGTAGGCTTCATATTAATGAGTGACTCATTGGTAGGCTTCATATTAATGAGTGACTTATTGGTAGGCATCATGTTATTAAGTGACTCATTTGTGGGCTTTATGTTAATTAGTGACTGGTAGGCTTCATGTTAATTAGTGACTGATTGGTCGGCTTCATGTTAATTAGTGACTGATTGGTAGGCTTCATATTAATGAGTGACTGATTGGTAGGCTTCATATTAATGAGTGACTCATTGTTAGATTTAATGTTAATGAATGACTCATTGGTCGGCTTCATATTAATGAGTGGCTCATTGGTCGGCTTCATGTTAATGAGTGACTCATTGTTAGATTTAATGTTAATTAGTGACTTATTGGTAGGCTTCATATTAATGAGTGACTTATTGGTAGGCTTCATGTTAATGAGTGACTCATTGTTAGGCTTCATATTAATGAGTGACTTATTGGTAGGCGTCATGTTATTAAGTGACTCATTGGTGGGCTTTATGTTAATTAGTGACTGGTAGGCTTCATGTTAATTGGTGACTGCTTGGTACGCTTCATGTTAATGAGTGACTCATTGGTAGATTTCATGTTAATAAGTGACTCATTGGTAGATTTCATGTTAATGAGTGACTCATTGGTAGATTTTATGTTAATGAGTGACTAATTGGTAGGCTTCATGTTAATGAGTGACTCATTGGTAGATTTCATGTTAATGAGTGACTAATTGGTAGGCTTTATGTTATTGAGTGACTCATTGGTAGATTTAATATGAATGAATGACCCATTGGCTTCATTTTAATGAGTGAAAAAATTGGTGAAGGGTATGATGATGAATCTGAAGGAGGCGTGTTGACCGCCATCATTCGTGAATTCATATAACTAGGGAGATACCCGTGCTACGCATGGATGGGAGGCCAGAAGCAAACGGGCAATGCAGAAACGGTGAATGCTAAAGCATGAAACCAATAAATTCCACATTCCTGTAGCACCTTCAGTCGCACATCAGACATGGACAGCAAGTTCGTGAACGACTTCCATGAAAAACGTACCCGTTCGCAAACAAACGGGTACGTTCACGTATAGAAACATCGATCGTGGGTCCGTGGCGAATCTGCATAAGGAAAACCTGCGAAGTTCATGTTCAGAAGGTAGAAACCATCACGGCATGTCGCCATTCACTTGAACTCGATATCTCTTTTTTTCATTCCAAACAACATAACTCCAATCACAAATGAATCACAAAATAAACTTTTAACAACATTGTTAATGTTTCCTTCATTGTAAAAACTACCAAGTCAACTGTTAAAGGATTATGAGCCGATAGCTGTTACGGCCTTGGCAAGATCGATGGAGACAGCGATCTGTTAGCTTATACACCGCCCAAATAGCTATGTAGAAATCTCTCATGTGGAGATTAAACCCACGTCGTTTGAACTTTGGCCGAGGTCATTATTTACTTTTAGTGATGTTTATATTCGAATCAAAAAGAATATAGTTGGTTTTGGGTCGTCCTTTCCGCATATCTCGTGGGATTGTGAGTTGGAGAGACGGCCGTGATGGCGGGAGGGGGTTGGCATTCTCCCAAGCAGAGATTCATCCCATGTCCTTATAAAAGGTCTTTGTCCGTCACTGTGGTCGATCGGTGCAGCCGATCGGTGCAGCCGTTTGTGCGGCACCCGGGAAAATAACGTTATGCGGGAGTCCAAAGCTGAAATTGGAAAAACAATATACTGTAGCCTATTTTACTACAGGAGATCCCATGATTACCCACCCAAAATATCGTTGCGATCGGTTCAGCCGTTTTTGCGGTACCTTCGAACGACGGACAGACAGACGGACGGACAGATAGACGGACAGATAGACGGACAGACAGACGGACAGACATTTGATGAATTATAGTAAGATGCACTTGATAGCAACGTTTAGCCAACACGACAAAACGGCCTTCCCTCCATCATCTCACAACTTCGACACCGATTTTAATGAAATTCCCAGCGGTTATGGATGGACAGAGCAAACGCTTATCTTTATTACCAGACTGACCGAACTCGAAAGGTCAAACAATGCCTTTGTGACATCATCGATTGCTTTTTATGGACGTTTTCAGATGTCCATGAAATGCAATGTGAGAAAGTGGTTATGACCTTTAAAAGGTGGACAAAGATCACAATGAATGACACAGTCTTGGTCTTATTTTGAGCACGCACCTTTCCAGTTTGGACAGGTAACCGCTCTGGCACGGTGCTGTTGCTGAAGGCACGAGGTTGGAACTCGTTTGAGGGTGCCCGAACACAAGGCCTACTCTTGTCAAAGACAGTGGGACCTTTAACATTCACGAGCGAATGCTAGCAGAGTGGACGTCCGGCTTACCGTTGCTCCAAAGGACGGCGCACGCATTCATTGAACACCCGACCTGTGAATGACGCCATATGAGGACACGTTATACAGCTTGGGCCGGAATCGAACCCAGACTGGGCAGTTCAAAGTGCAAGTCCACAAGCGAAAAGTTTATGTCTAGCCAAACCCAGAAAAGGGAAATTGAACAAAATAAAACTTCATTGAAGTTTTCACTTTAAATTATTATTTGGAATGAAGCAAGAAAAGCAACTTCAATGAATTTCCCAGTAATTTTTGTGCTGGCTGCCATTTTGGATTTTAACATGATGTTTCACAGCCAATCAGGGCCCCCCAAGGCAACACGTGGCTACCTGCACAGAGAGCACCTTTCACCCACAGGGGAAGGTTAAAGGTTCCTTCAACCATGGAATAATGGTCCTGAACACACCTGGGAAAGTAGGTGCACACGTTATTCCCTTTCCAGGCAAACGTCGCACATTCTATTCTGCAACACATGAGTTACCTGATGCCACCTGAACCTAATGTTTACATGTCGGCCAATCCTAGAATGAAGGAAAAACCTTTTAATCACTTCATATCCGCCCAAGGAAGAGCTAAAAATAAATTTAGATACTTGATGCTTCCCGCTTTTTAATCTCGAGTTTGGTTAACTTACAATTGTGTTTGTAGCACATGAATAAACAAGGAAACCTGATAAACATCACTCACAAACATTATACACCACCCAACAATCTACCACTACATACACCACCCAACATTTTATGATAATATACACCATCAAACATGTTACCGCAAAATACAACACACAACATTTTATGATAATATACACCATCAAACATGTTACCGCAAAATGCAACACACAACATTTTATGATAATATACACCATCAAACATGTTACCGCAAAATACAACACACAACATTTTATGATAATATACACCATCAAACATGTTACCGCAAAATACAACACACAACATTTTATGATAATATACACCATCAAACATGTTACCGCAAAATACAACCCACAACATTTTATGATAATATACACCATCAAACATGTTACCGCAAAATACAACCCACAACATTTTATGATAATATACACCATCAAACATGTTACCGCAAAATACAACCCACAACATTTTATGATAATATACACCATCAAACATGTTACCGCAAAATACAACCCACAACATTTTATGATAATATACACCATCAAACATGTTACCGCAAAATACAACCCACAACATTTTATGATAATATACACCATCAAACATGTTACCGCAAAATACAACACACAACATTTTATGATAATATACACCATCAAACATGTTACCGCAAAATACAACCCACAACATTTTATGATAATATACACCATCAAACATGTTACCGCAAAATACAACACACAACATTTTATGATAATATGCACCATCAAACATGTTACCGCAAAATACAACACCCAACATTTTAGGATAATATACACCATCAAACATGTTACCGCAAAATACAACACCCAACATTTTATGATAATATACACCATCAAACATGTTACCGCAAAATACAACACCCAACATTTTATGATAATATACACCATCAAACATGTTACCGCAAAATACAACACACAACATTTTATGATAATATACACCATCAAACATGTTACCGCAAAATACAACACACAACATTTTATGATAATATACACCATCAAACATGTTACCGCAAAATACAACACCCAACATTTTATGATAATATACACCATCAAACATGTTACCGCAAAATACAACACACAACATTTTATGATAATATACACCATCAAACATGTTACCGCAAAATACAACACCCAACATTTTATGATAATATACACCATCAAACATGTTACCGCAAAATACAACACACAACATTTTATGATAATATACACCATCAAACATGTTACCGCAAAATACAACACCCAACATTTTATGATAATATACACCATCAAACATGTTACCGCAAAATACAACACCCAACATTTTATGATAATATACACCATCAAACATGTTACCGCAAAATACAACACCCAACATTTTATGATAATATACACCATCAAACATGTTACCGCAAAATACAACACCCAACATTTTATGATAATATACACCATCAAACATGTTACCGCAAAATACAACACCCAACATTTTATGATAATATACACCATCAAACATGTTACCGCAAAATACAACACCTAACATCCAACATTTTACCATTACATACACGATATGCAGTATACACACACATGTACACATAGACATATAGACACATAGACACATATATACACATATATACACATATATACACACATATATACACATACACACACATATACACATATATACACTATATGCACTATACACACACATGTACACATAGACATATAGACACATATAGACACATATATACACATTACACATATATACACATTACACATATATACACATATATACACACATATACACATATATATACACATATGTACACACATATACACATATATACACATATATATATATATATATATATATATATATATATATATATATATATATATATATATATATATATATATATATATATATATATATATATATATATATATATATATATATACATACACATATATATTTATATATATACATACACATGTATACACTATATGCACTATGCACACACATGTACACATAGACATATATACACACATATACATATACACACACACACACACACACACACACACACACACACACAGTCGTGGGAAGTATCCTACCCAACCACCCACTAGACGTTTTGACGAATGATTTTACGGTGTTAGAACCAGCAGATGGCAAAGAGAACATTATTGTCATGACCGATGTCTTTACGAAGTATACCTGGGCTGTTGCCACAAAGGATCAAACTGCCACAATAATGGCAAAAGTGCTGGTTCCTCAGGTATAGAGACTGGTTCCTCAGCTATAGATAGTGGTTCCTTAGGTATGAAGACTGGTTCCTCAGGTATGGCGAATGGTTCCTTAGGTATGGAGACTGGTTCTGCAGGTATGGAGACTGGTTCTTTAGGTATAGAGACTGGTTCCTTCGGTATGAAGACTGGTTCCTTAGGTATGAAAACTGGTTCCTTAGATATGAAGACTGGTTCCTTAGGTATGAAGACTGGTTCCTTAGGTATAGAGATTGGTTCCTTAGGAATAGAGACTGGTTCCTTAGGTATAGAGACTGGTTCCTTAGGTATGGAGACTGGTTCCTCAGGTATGGAGACTGGTTCCTCAGGTATGGAGACTGGTTCCTCAGGTATGGAGACTGGTTCCTTAGGAAAAGAGACTGGTTCCTCATGTATAGAGACTGGTTCCTTAGGAATAGAGACTGGTTCCTCATGTATAGAGACTGGTTCCTTAGGAATAGAGACTAGTTCCTCAGGGATGGAGTCTGGTTCCTCATTTATAGAGACTGGATCCATAGGTATAGAGACTGGTTCCTTAGGAATAGAGACTGGTTCCTTAGGTATAGAGACTGGTTCCTTAGGTATAGAGACTGGTTCCTTAGGTATAGAGACTGGTTCCTCAGGTATGGAGACTGGTTCCTCAGGTATGGAGACTGGTTCCTTAGGAATGGAGACTGGTTCCTTAGGAATAGAGACTGGTTCCTTAGGTTTTGAGACTGGTTCCTCAGGTATAGAGACTGGTTCCTTGGGTATAGAGACTGGTTCCTCAGGTATGGAGACTGGTTCCTGATGTATGAAGACTGGTTCCTTGGGAATAGAGACTGGTTCCTTAGGTATAGAGACTGGTTCCTCAGGTATGGAGACTGGTTCCTCAGGTATGGAGACTGGTTCCTCATGTATAGAGACTGGTTCCTTAGGAATAGAGACTGGTTCCTCAGGTATGGAGTCTGGTTCCTCATTTATAGAGACTGGATCCTTAGGTATAGAGACTGGTTCCTCATGTATAGAGACTGGTTCCTCAGGTATGGAGACTGGTTCCTCATGTATAGAGACTGGTTCCTCAGGGATGGAGTCTGGTTCCTCATTTATAGAGACTGGATCCATAGGTATAGAGACTGGTTCCTTAGGAATAGAGACTGGTTCCTCATGTATAGAGACTGGTTCCTCAGGGATGGAGTCTGGTTCCTCATTTATAGAGACTGGATCCATAGGTATAGAGATTGGTTCCTTAGGAATAGAGACTGGTTCCTCATTTATAGAGACTGGTTCCTCATGTATAGAGACTGGTTCCTTAGGTATGGAGTTCCCCGACACCTCCACTCAGGCCTAGGGAGGAATCTTTGAATCAAACGTTATTCAGGAACGATGCAAAAGCTTTTCTGTAAAGACCAAGACAACCCCTTGTGGGCCTCAAGAGAATTGTCAATGTGAACGATTTCATCACTCGGTATATGATCTCCTGCGAACGTTGCCCCCCAACCAGAAGAAGCATTGGCAATAACATGAACTTGAGGTTTCGTATGCATGCAATGCCAGTCTCCACAGTTTTACTTGATCACTTGATGTTTTACTTGACACCATTTTACTTGACGTCCGTGAGGGATGCTCGGATTCCTGTGAATGCAGCGTCGCCCCCATGTTAGCGACAAGGAAGAAGCCATGTCTGTCACTGATTGGTTACTGGACCATCCCTCTACTTTGGTCCGTGCTTCTGGCCAAGCATGGAAGCAGCTTGAGCACAAAGCAGGTAAACGAAAGAACAACTTTCACAAGAAGGCCCGAGAAGCCCCAGTTGCATTTGGTCAGTGAGTGCTGTTGGGGAATCACAGTTACAATGGGCGGCACAAAATGGAGGACATATGGGGGCCAGAAGATTACAAGGTGGTTCAACAACCGAACCCAAATAAGGCTATTTATGGTGGAAACGGCAGATCTCTGGATCGTGTCGCTTCATAAACAGAATGGAGGTTAGACCTTGTGACGTCCCAAAGGGTCCAGAGAGGACACTTAGCAATCGGGATAGAGGTATGCCTCAGGGTTTTCATGGCACAGATAGCGGTGTCAGCAGTGATGTCTGGGATGATGGTGACTCTCCCATTTATTTGGTGGTTACCCCAGTATCTCAGGTGCAATGGAGGCATCATTCAAACCTATTTAGAGAACCCCTGGTATGTTTCCCAAACAACCATGGATGATGGATGAACTTTCAAATTTCACCATTCACCTGGGCATAGCACTGGTTGAGCACCTTATGTGGGGAGATTTAATCCAAGTTTTTGGATTTTGGCGCTGACGTGGGAGGCAGGAGAGATGTCGCCATCATGGTGAGTGTACAGGTGTGCTCGACGGAAGGTCTTCAGACTGAAAGACTTTCGTGCCATTGCCTTTTTGTTCGCTATTGAATTCCGGATTAATTAATATGGTGGTGTTGCCTGTTACATGCACTGGTACATTACCATAACATACACGACCCAACATTTTACCATAACATACACCAACCCACATTTTACCATAACATACACCACCCAAAATTTTACCATAACATTCACCACCCAATATTTTACGATAGTATACACCACCCAACATTTTACCATAACATACACCACCCAACATTTTACCATAAAATACACCACCCAACATTTTACCATAACATACACCACCCAACATTTTCCCATAACACACACCTCCCAACATTTTACCATAACATACACCACCCAACATTTTCCATAATGTTGTGGAAGTGTAAATTTATCTATGAACCGAGTGATTTATATGAGCCACAACCTGTCAAAATCGTGTGTTTAGAACCTACTCACCTCGTGTGCAAGTTTTTTTTATGACTTCCATCAAGAAGTTAAAATTTGTCTCCAGTAGGCGAATTATCGCTGGCACCCTGACCACTAATTTATTTGCTCGGGAAAGTATAACTCTTAACAGAGGCAACGTTAGACCACCTCTTGTCATAGTTTTGTAGAAAACCACAGAATGGTAAATCATTTTTTGTATAGTTTTAATTACTTCTTTTTGACTAAGCATGATATATGGTGCTCTGAAATATAGTATTAGTATTAGATTGGGTCTTCCCAAATGATAAAGAATTTTGTACAATATCGAATAATGATTCAGAAAATGTCGTTGCGTTATGTTTTTAATACACTCAAATATAGCTTTTAAAATGTTTTTGTACTGAGTTCAATAAATAGGTTGTATAAAGATACGAGTACCCGGCTGGAAAGCCGCAATGAGCCGGTGAAGCCAAAGCCTCTTGCCACTATTTTACCCATCACTATGGCATCAGTCGGTTAGGTAGTTGGTAGTAGGTAGGTGTAGTAGGTACCGTACCTGGTAAGACTTGGTAAAAGAGAAGAGCAGACAGTCCTCCCCAATACCTACATACAATAAATGTCACAAGAAGCTTAAGGAAGTAACTATACGATGTGCTAGCTTAAGGCCTATTTTAAGAAATTTTAACTGGGCTTAACATACGTTTTCCCAGTATGTGTGTAGTCTTCCAACATCAGTCTCTGTCAGGACTGGTTCTCTCTGGGCACTGCGGCTTCCCCCACCAGAAGAAGTTAGCTTGCAGTAAGATCAGTGCCGACAGGTCAGACAATAGCGCCGTTTCAACGGCAATGTGTGACTGTCGTTAATCAAACCGTGTCGATGGTGCTGATTGGCTGACCTAAGCTGATCGCTGATTGGTCAGCTCACAAAATTTCGCAAATGCAGACCTAAAATGACACCATTTGCATTCTGGATGAGATTAAAATTTATAAAATTTTCTTCTTGATTAATTCGGTGAATTCCGTCTCAACTTCGGATATTTCCGGCCGTGAAAAACTATGCTCTACGGCCGCGAGATTTCTAAAATATAATTCGTCGTCAATTTTAGAACATTTGATGCCGTTTTCAGCGTCCGAAACGCGTAATAAGCTTTAAAAAAATATTTTTTCATATGCTCGAATCTCATTGGACGTTTTCATTGAAGATAACGAGGTTGGTCTTAACGTAATTTAATTACAAATTAGAGGTGCATAAGATTGTGAATCAAACAAAGACGGGTGAAACAAACTCCTATTGAACTTTTTCGCTATTGTTTTATGCAAGCTTCCGCATCCGGAAGATGGCGGCCTTCATTGAGTGATTTGGTTTCCGAAATATTTTTTCAAATGCTCGCATCTCATTGGTTCCGGTGTTTGGTGACGCTTTTCGTTGAAGATAACCGGGCCCGTGCGGGCCGAGGTTGGTCTTAAAGTATTTTAATTACAAATTAGAGGTGCACAAGATTGTGAATCAAACAAAGACGGGTGAAACAAACTCCTATTGAACTTTTTTCAATTTGTTATGCATACTTCCGCATCCGCAAGATGGCGGCCTCCATGGAGCGATTTGGTGCGTCAAAGCTTCGAAATTCTCAAGGGATCCAGCAAAATCTGGCTTTTCAACATAATACGTACGTGTTCATTCGCAACACCGGCTTTGCCGGCTATTAATTTGAAAGATATTGTTTTCAAGGCAAAGAATGATACATCTGGCACCACATTGTCTGACTGCCGCCAGGTTGTCTGAAAAAAATGAGCATTCAAAAAAAGTTAATTACAATTTCCATTGTTTGGTAAAACTAATTCCCATCAATGCTTATTTGCCATTTGCTCGGCACACTTGTTTTCATTGTGGCTGTGGTATCGGCTCAATATGGAGTCTGTAACGAACATTGTTTGATAGTGAAATGCAAATACTTGTAAATTATTTTGCAAGGTGGAGGGTGTGTTCCCTCCCACTTCTGAAAGTGGCTGGTTTGCTTTTGCGTTAACCTGTGGGGGTTGGGTTCACCTGTACCTTTCTTTCTTCCCACTTGCTCTTCATATACTAGTTAATCTTATAACTAGGTTTTGAAAATTGCGTATGGAACTATAAAAATTGTGTGCAGTCTTGGGTTTTACAAAAACAAGACTAGGCAACAATTCGGAAATAAATACCTGTAATTCATACAGGTGCATACAGGTTTGCTTCAGCAGGGGAGCTATCTCCGGCCTTTTGAGTTTAAAAAAAAAACTGTCAGGAGTTCCCAGTAAATCTTTTTCAAAAGCAATAATTAAAATGATAAACATCCAATGAATTATCAGGACAGTTATGCTAAAATCGTGTGAATCAATAATGTTAAAGATTTTTTTTTTTTTTTGTATACAAGGTCGAGGCTCGTGAAAGAGCGAACATTAATCACACAGAAAGACAAACCGACACATAAAACATATAACATCGGGAGCGGTAGACAAGATGGGGAGAGAGGGGGAAGGACACAAACACAACATTTGAGAGCAGGGACCGAGAGACATGGAGACATCGAGAGATCTGAGAGAGGGCGAGGGCTTTGGGGGGGGGGGCATGGGAAGGGGGCGGTGGGAGAGGTATAAAACATATGGACACTGCCAGGACTTCCAGGAAAGAAGTTGGAATTTCAAACAAGGTGGATCTGGGGTGAATTAGCGGGGGTAGAAAAGATCAAGGTTTTGGATGGGGGAAGATAAGAGATGGTGGTGAACAGCTGTTTTAAAGACCTGGAGGGAGGAGTGGGATTGAAGGGAGTGAGGGAGTTTGTTCCAGAGGCGGGAGAAAAGAGGAATGAAAGAGTGAAGGTGAGCAGAGAGCCGAGATTTCGGCAGTTTAACCATCAGAGGGTTGCTGGCAGATCTTGTGCGACCTGTAGGAATATTTGGGGGACAGAGCACAGAGAGAGCTGGGGGTGCAAGGCCGGAGAGGAGTCGGTAGAAGACAGAAAGACCACCGACCTGCCTGCGGTGAGTGAGTGAAAGGCCCTCAGAGATAGCTTCATCGCGGGAGATTCCAATAATTCTGAAAGCTTTGGTTTCAACAGCGTGAAGCCGAGCTAGGTGTGAGGCAGGAGCACCGGCCCATAGGGGAGAACAGTATTCCATTGAGCTGCGGATGAAAGCCTTGTATGTGGTGAGGAGCTCAGGTGTGCCGAGTAAGGACTTCGCACGACGGAGGATGCCCAGTCGGCGACTGGCTTTGGAGGCCAGCTTGGAAATGTGGTTTTCCCAAGAAAGATCATGGCAGATAGTGAGACCCAAAATCTTGAGCGACAGAACTTCTTGGAGAGGATTGTTGAGAAAGTAGATGGGAGGGTTGTCCAGTCGATCTTTTCGGAGAGACATAGTAAGAGTGTGAGATTTGTCAGGATTGAAAGACATGTTCTACTTGTTTGACCAGTCTGTGATTTTGTCCAGGTCTTCAGAGAGTGAGGAGGCAGCAGACTGCCGATCTGAGGGAAGAGGAATGGAGCGGCAGAGAGTGGAGTCATCAGCAAAGAGATAGAGAGGATTTTCGAGAGAGTCAGAGAGATCATTGATGAAGACCAGAAAAAGCACGGGGCCCAGAACACTGCCTTGGGGAACTCCAGCCTGAACAGGAAGAGGAGATGAGAGAAACCCATTCAGGGCCACACGTTGACGACGACTAGAGAGGAAGTCCGCCAGCCATGCGTGGAGATTTCCATGGATACCAAAGGAGGAGAGTTTGGTGAGCAGAGCGGGGTGCCAGACCGTGTCGAAGGCACGTGATATGTCGAGGGAGACAGCTCTAATTTCCTGTTTGGCATTGAGGACCTCCATCCATTGTTGAGACAGCAGAAGCAGCATGTCCAGAGTAGAGTGACCTGGTCTGAAACCAAATTGATGATCAGAGATCAAGCCATTGGAGAAGAGGAAAGATTTCATATCTGAAGCAATTATGGATTCCATGACTTTGCTGATAATTGGGAGAAGGCTGATTGGTCTGTAGTTGCTAGGATCTGTTTTTGCACCTTTTTTGTGCAAAGCGGTGATGTTGGCTGATTTCCAAGCAGATGGCAGTTGACCTTGAGCAAAAGAGAGGGTGAAGAGAACAGAGAGAGGGTGAGATAGAGCAGCAGAGCAGGATTTTAGGACACGTGGGCTGATGCCGTCGGGTCCAGTTGCAGAATCAGAGTCGAGGATTGACAGAAACTTTTCCACCTTGTCAGGAGGAAAGGACACGGAGTCCAGGAGCAGCAGGGTACGACTGGGTATGGTGGGTACAGAGGGGGATGGGTTTGGGACACAAGATTTAGAGGCAAACACAGAGTTGAGGCAATCAGCTTTTTCACGTGCGGAGTCAGCTGTGTAGCCGTTTGAGGTAAGGGAGGGGATGGAGGGGGAACAAACACCAGAAACGGATTTGACCAGACGCCACCAGGATTTGGAAGAGGGAGACAGATAAGAGAGTTCGGTCTTGAGAACGGAGAGATATTGTTTCCTGGCTCTCCTGAGGGTGGACACACACTTGTTTCGGGCTTTGTGAAAGGAAATGAATGAATTACGGATAACATGCAGGTTTGGAATCTGATGTGCTTGCAAAACTCAGGTATTTCTAAGATTATATTTAAAAGTTTAATAAGTGAAATATAGAAAGTTTTTTTGTAGTTTACATTTACATAGTATAAAGCAAGTAACCTTTCAGATGTCCTTGTGGTGTCGAACATGAGTAAAAGATATATCCACTTATTTCTTACAAACGCTTCACATTGAGAGAGTCAATGAATGACCTTGAAGTCTTCAAGGATAATTAAAAGGATCATGGCTCCGCAAGGTCTGACAAAAGACAATGCGAAACAGATGGGCCTCATTAAGAATATTTCATATGCGGAACTAATCTCTAACTCACTCGGCAGGAAGTCTGCCCATCCCAACATTTCACTCGACCTATCAGATTGCATTTCTTTGTCCCTCCCACCCATATGTCATTCCACCAATCCCCACTGCTCTCATCCCTCCCACCCATACCTTGCTCAACCGACCCTACTACTCTCCTCCCCTTTTCTTCATGCGACCAATCCCATCTTCGCTCCTCCTTTCACTTGCTCCTCCCAATTTATTCCTTTGTTTGATCCACCACGCGGTAACCCGGGTTGCCCCGTGATTTTTAATCATTTTACATAATTAATTAATCTATTTTAGGGGGAGTGTGACCCGGGTCGCCCCGTGGTGGATCGTTTCCAGCCGGTATAAAAGACATGCTGACAAATTCAGCTGTTAGGATTTCCACTTGGTTTGTCGACACTGTACGTCGATACTGTATACTGTGCATGCTACTGTGTACTGTATTTGGTGTATCCTTAAAATGTTTTCTTTGATGTACATCTCTACTGTACCAGGACTTAGGATTTTGTAGTGTACCTTGCAATGTGCTCTTCCTGATTTACAGTGTGTTCTTCTTGGTTTGATAAGGGTTTATTGTTTCTTCCTGTGCGTCTTCTTGTAAACAAAAAGTGAAATCCTCCTCGGGAATTAAAATTTGTCAATCCTTCTTCTGACAAAAGGTTTGGACATTGAATTCTTGATTCATCAATTACATACTGTCCAAAATTCCACAACAACATACACCACCCAATATTTTACTATAACATACACCACCAAACATGATATCATAACATACACCACCCAACATTTTACCGTCCTGAATTATAGATTTTGAGTTGTGAAAAGTAGTTTTTTCAGGAGCGGAGCCGGGTGCGTTAATGAGAAGCAAGAAAGTGAATGTAAACGTTTATAATCATTATAATTAGTTTATTGCATAGCCATGTTACAACAGCAGGACTGGGTTGTCTGTGTAGTACGCGGAACTCAAACCATGCGAGGCTCGCACTGCATCGGGGCAGTGGGAGCAGCAGCATGCTGATATGTGTCTGATTCGGAAACGTGCCGGATACAGGGACATGGGGAAGGGTGGGACAGAGAGGAAGAGAGAGATAGAAAGAGGAGGGAGAGAGAGGGTGTGTGGTAGAGGGGAGTGCTAGAGAGAGATAGAAAGAGGAGGGAGAGAGAGGGTGTGTGGTAGAGGGGAGTGCTAGAGAGAGATAGAAAGAGGGAGAGAGAGGGTGTGTGGTAGAGGGGAATGCTAGAGAGAGATAGAAAGAGGAGGGAGAGAGAGGGTGTGTGGTAGAGGGGAGTGCTAGAGAGAGATCGAAAGAGGGAGAGAGAGGGTGTGTGGTAGAGGGGAATGCTAGAGAGAGATAGAAAGAGGAGGGAGAGAGAGGGTGTGTGGTAGAGGGGAGTGCTAGAGAGAGTGTTAGAGGGGAGAGTGTTAGAGAGAGTGTTCGAGGGGAGTGTGTTAGAGAGAGTGTTCGAGGGGAGTGTGTTAGAGAGAGTGTTAGAGGGGAGTTTGTTAGAGGGTGTTAGAGGGGAGAGTGTTAGAGAGAGTGTTAGAGGGGAGTGTGTTAGAGAGAGTGTTCGAGGGGAGTGTGTTAGAGAGAGTGTTAGAGGGGAGTTTGTTAGAGGGTGTTAGAGGGGAGAGTGTTAGAGAGAGTGTTAGAGGGGAGTGTGTTAGAGGGTGTTCGAGGGGAGTGTGTTAGAGAGAGTGTTAGAGGGGAGAGTGTTAGAGAGTGTTAGAGGGGAGTGTGTTAGAGGGTGTTCGAGGGGAGTGTGTTAGAGAGAGTGTTAGAGGGGAGAGTGTTAGAGAGAGTTAGATAGAGAGAAACACGCGGAAGCCCCGGCGATTATAATTTCCTATTTTAAAGACTGTTGTCCATCTTTCCATATAAAACATCATATTTGCCTCTCACCACGTGTGTGGCTCCCATAAAACCCCAATCCAAATGTTCGATACTTCCATCCCAAAATCCAAAATGGCAACCCCAAATCGTGCATATTGCACGGAACTTCATCTTCCAGGTGTTTTTCGCTTTGCAAAGTCTGTTCTAAGACGACTCTCACGTACATAGATCACACCGTAAGGTGCATGCCGACCGACAGGTATGGCGACCTGATCTCACTCAGAGCACCACCAAGGTCCTCCAACATCACTTTAGCAAAATGTCTGAAAGCACCTTGAAGGGAATCCCAAACCAGGAATCTTCAAGCACATGTTCAACCCACCCCATCGCAAACCCCCAAAAACATTACATTGCACTTTCCAAATTTCTAGTGACACGAGCGGAACAAAATCTCCTGGAATGGAAAAGAGACAAAACAAAATTAGACAAAGGTTTAGAACCTTAAATAAACATAACGTTACAATCCATGTAATAATTATAATAAATATAATAATAATTACGTTTCGTAATAATTACGAGTTCTGCTGTATTTCTGACATCATTTGGGATGCAGATGACGTCATTCTACACTTTTTATAAACTCTTTTCTTCATTTTTCTTACAAGAAATGTCACGAAATACCGCACTTGCTGGCATGCCGCATCATGCTGGGAAATCTCACGATATTTACACGGATACAGTCACAGGTGCAGTGAAGACAAAACTTCATATCACTCTTTACCACATTCCTCGTTTCCATAGCATCTCCACAGTTTTTAATTCCCTTCATTTGTTTTCTACCCAATGCATCTTCCTTATAATAGGATTCCTTGGGATATTATTGGGGAGTGCCAATCATACACGTCTCTGTCTCTTTCTTATTCTCATCCCTCGGTTTTATCCCTCCACTCCGGCACATCAGATTTTCTGTATTTCATAAACATCCTGACATCTTGAGCTACCTGCTCCATCTCTTACTTCTTTCCTTTGCACCATGTGACCAGATTTGGCCTCCACCACGTGATACATTCTGTTTGTCACCAAAAGGAAAAAAAAGAAGAAAAAAAAAGGACAAAGACACAGATACAAAGATATACACATACAGGGAGATAGATAGAGATGGAGAAGAGAATAAGGAAGGAAAGAGATAAGGAAGGAAAGAGAAGATACGAGAGAGAGAGAGAGAGAGAGAGAGAGAGAGAGAGAGAGAGAGAGAGAGAGAGAGAGAAGAGAGAGAGAGAGAGAAGATACGAGAGAGAAGATACGAGAGAGAAGATACGAGAGAGAAGATACGAGAGAGAAGATACGAGAGAGAAGATGCGAGAGAGAAGATGCGAGAGAGAAGATGCGAGAGAGAAGATGCGAGAGAGAAGATGCGAGAGAGAAGATGCGAGAGAGAAGATGCGAGAGAGAAGATACGAGAGAGAAGATGCGAGAGAGAAGATACGAGAGAGAAGATACGAGAGAGAAGATACGAGAGAGAAGATACGAGAGAGAAGATACGAGAGAGAAGATACGAGAGAGAAGATGCGAGAGAGAAGATGCGAGAGAGAAGATGCGAGAGAGAAGATGCGAGAGAGAAGATACGAGAGAGAAGATACGAGAGAGAAGATACGAGAGAGAAGATGCGAGAGAGAAGATGCGAGAGAGAAGATGCGAGAGAGAAGATGCGAGAGAGAAGATGCGAGAGAGAAGATGCGAGAGAGAAGATGCGAGAGAGAAGATGCGAGAGAGAAGATACGAGAGAGAAGATGCGAGAGAGAAGATACGAGAGAGAAGATGCGAGAGAGAAGGAGAGAGAGAGAGAGAGGAGAGAGAGAGAGAGAGAGAGAGAGAGAGAATACACGAGAGAGAGAGAGAGAGAGAGAGGGAATATACGAGAGAGAGAGAGAGAGAGAGAGAATACACGAGAGAGAGAAAGAGAAAGAGAGAGAGAGAGAGAAAGAGAGAGAGAGAGAGAGAGAAGATACGAGAGAGAGAGAGAAGATACGAGAGAGAGAGAGAAGATACGAGAGAGAGAGAGAAGATACGAGAGAGAGAGAGAGAGAGAGAAGATACGAGAGAGAGAGAGAGAGAGAGAGAGAGAGAGAGCGAGAGATACAGAGAGAGAGAGAGAGAGAGAGAGAGAGAAGATACAGAGAGAGAGAGAGAGAAGATACAGAGAGAGAGAGCGAGAGATACAGAGAGAGAGAGAGAGAGAGAGAGAGAGAGAGAGAGAGAGAGAGAGAAGATACGAGAGAGAGAGAGAGAGAGAGAGAAGATACAGAGAGAGAGAAAGAGATTAAAGATAGAGAAGAGAGGATGAAAGAGAGAGAGAGAGAGACAAAGAGAAATAGAGAGACGGAGAGTTAGAAAGGGAGAGGTGACTATTTTCAGTAATATTTATATAATCTATATTTTGCGATTTCCCGCTTACGTGCTGGAAAATAGTATTGCTTATTGGCTGATCACAGGCCGAGGTTACTAAGCGGCCGGAGCCAGCTTCAGGTAATCAGGCTAGTCATGCTGATTTGCCCCACCTCACCCAGCCAAGCCCAGTTAGGTGAACTGATTGGCCCCAGCTGGCCCAGTTCTGCCCGTCCAGGCAAATTCATTGGCCCCTCTTGAAATAGCAGGATGGGGAGGCGATTCTGCTTCGTGAGTAACTCGAGTGCAAATGTGGATGGTGATCGAACTGTGGAAGGTGAACCTGAGCATGTGATTGAAACATACTCGATGAATGAATGATCGTGTTTGCTCGTAATTATTTCACTGGAAGTGAATCAGAATGAACAAGGAGTTCCTGTATCTGTGGATAATACTGTGCTTCGAGTGAAAAGTCAATGGGTGTGTGAGTGTGCAACAAACTCTGAAAAGTGTGTGATCGGATTTGAATGTATTCATTTCACGAGAGAGGACGAGAGTGATTAAGTAAAAGGCAAACTGATAGGGTGTTCATAGTATGGCTGGAATGGGCGAACGAGAACGGCGGATAGGGTACGGAGAGGAGAGCGGCGAGAGGCGCAGAGCATTTCCCGTTACTCCCGCGATGTTGTTCAAACTCCGGGACTTTTCATACCCTACGTGTGTGGGGAGATGGGAGGAGGGGGCGAGAGAGGGAGAGAGAGAGGGAGAGGGAGAGAGGGAGAGGGAGAGAGAGAGAGAGAGAGAGAGAGAGAGAGAGAGAGAGAGAGTGGGGGTTGTAATTATTGGTGTATTCATACTCAGTCCTACTGTACTGCAAAACAACAATGGCTCATTGTCCCACTGTACCACAAAATGTCAACACACTCTTCTACTGTTCTCCAAAACATCAAGGGCATATCAATGCTACTGTTCGACAAAATGTAAATGTTTTATTATCTATTACTGTACTACAAAACACCAATAGCTTATCAGTTATACTGTACCAATACCTTATCAGTTATACTGTACCAATACCTTATCAGTTATACTGTACCAATAGCTTATCAGTTATACTGTACCAATACCTTATCAGTTATACTGTACCAATACCTTATCAGTTATACTGTACCAATAGCTTATCAGTTATACTGTACCAATACCTTATCAGTTATACTGTATGGGTACGATAAAATGCCAGCATTCTCTCATCACCTATTGTACTCCAAAACTTCATTGGATTATCAACTCCTAATGGATCGAAAATTTAAAAGGTTTCCAAATGTGCAAAAGCGAAACATTAGTAGCGTATGTGCCTGGATAAAAGAAATGGACAGTGAAAATTAAAAGGCAAATACATGGGCAAAGTGTGCAAAAACGATGAGTACAGAGAGGAAAAGGGAAAGGAAGGAAGAAATGCAAGCAATTTTATTATATATTGTGATATATTTCACTGCATATGAACAATAAGCAATCATGAGCATGACAAAAATAATGTAGATGAATAAGCAGAGCTATAAATAGAGATGCCAAGTACAAGAGAGAGATAGAGACAGACACTGAGAGACAGAGATAAAGAGTAACAGAGACATAGATAGATACGGAGATAGAGTGAGTGCAAGAGAGAGAGAGAGAAAGAAAAAGAGAAAAGAGAGAGAGAAAAAAAGAGATAAAGTGTGAGAGAGAGATAGAGCTGGAATTTTTCAAATCAACATCGTTTTAAAGGGCAGACAGGGATTTCATAAGTTCATATTAATAGCAGTCTTCGACAATGCAATTAATCTTGTTGATCTGCTGATGAAGCCACATAGAGGCAATCAATAATCTGAAAACAATAATCTGAAAACAATAACCTGAAAACAATCAACAAAAACTGAAAACAATAATCTCAAAACAATAACCTGAAAACAATCAACAAAACCTGAAAACAATAACCTGAAAACAATCAACAAAACCTGAAAAAAAATCTGAAAACAATAATCTGAAAACAATAACCTGAAAACAATCAACAAAAACTGAAAACAATAATCTCAAAACAATAACCTAAAAACAATCAACAAAACCTGAAATCAATAACCTGAAAACAATCAACAAAACCTGAAAACAATAATCTCAAAACAATAACCTAAAAACAATCAACAAAAACTGAAAACAATAATCTCAAAACAATAACCTAAAAACAATCAACAAAAACTGAAAACAATAATCTGAAACAATAATCGTTACACAATAATCTTAAAACAAGAATCTGAAACAATAATCATTACACAATAATCTTAAAACAATTATCTGAAAACAATCAACAAAATTTGAAAACAATAACCCGAAAACAATAAAAAAACCTGAAAACAATAATCTCAAAACAATAACCTAAAAACAATCAACATAAACTGAAAACAATAATCACAAAACAATAACCTAAAAACATTCAACAAAAACTGAAAACAATAACCCGAAAACAATAAAAAAAACCTGAAAACAATCAACAAAACCTGAAAACAATAATCTCAAAACAATAACCTAAAAACAATCAACAAAAACTGAAAACAATAATCACAAAACAATAACCTAAAAACAATCAACAAAAACTGAAAACAATAATCTGAAACAATAATCGTTACACAATAATCTTAAAACAATAATCTGAAAACAATCAACAAAAACTGAAAACAATAATCTGAAACAATAATCGTTACACAATAATCTTAAAACAATAATCTGAAACAATAATCATTACACAATAATCTTAAAACAATAATCTGAAAACAATCAACAAAAACTGAAAACAATAATCGTTACACAATAATCGTTACACAATAATCTTAAAACAATAATCTGAAACAATAATCATTACACAATAATCTTAAAACAATAATCTGAAAACAATCAACAAAAACTGAAAACAATAATCTGAAACAATAATCGTTACACAATAATCTTAAAACAATAATCTGAAAACAATCAACAAAATCTGAAAACAATAACCTGAAAACAATCAAAAACCCTGAAAACAATAACCTGAAAACAATCAACAAAACCTGAAAACAATAATCTCAAAACAATAACCTAAAAACAATCAACAAAAACTGAAAACAATAATCTGAAACAATAATCGTTACACAATAATCTTTAAACAATAATCTGAAAACAATCAACAAAAACTGAAAACAATAATCTGAAACAATAATCGTTACACAATAATCTTAAAACAATAATCTGAAACAATAATCATGACACAATAATCTTAAAACAATAATCTGAAAACAATCAACAAAAACTGAAAACAATAATCTGAAACAATAATCGTTACACAATAATCTTAAAACAATAATCTGAAACAATAATCATTACACAATAATCTTAAAACAATAATCTGAAAACAATCAACAAAAACTGAAAACAATAATCTGGAACAATAATCGTTACACAATAATCTTAAAACAATAATCTGAAAACAATCAACAAAATCTGAAAACAATAACCTGAAAACAATCAAAAAACCTGAAAACAATAACCTGAAAACAATCAACAAAACCTGAAAACAATAATCTCAAAACAATAACCTAAAAACAATCAACAAAAACTGAAAACAACAATCTGAAGCAATAATCGTTACACAATAATCTTAAAACAATAATCTGAAACAATAATCATTACACAATAATCTTAAAACAATAATCTGAAAACAATCAACAAAATCTGAAAACAATAACCCAGAAACAATAAAAAAAAAACTGAAAACAATAACCTGAAAACAATCAACAAAACCTGAAAACAATAATCTGAAACAATAATCTTTACACAATAATCCAAAAACAATCAACAAAAGCTGAAAACAATAATCTGAAACAATAATCTGAAACAATAATCTGAAAACAATCAACAAAAACTGAAAACAATAATCTGAAACAATAATCTGAAAACAATCAACAAAAACTGAGCACAATAATCTTAAAACAATCAACAAAAACTGAAAACAATAATCTGAAACAATAATCGTTACACAATAATCTTAAGACAATAATCTGAAACAATAATCGTGACACAATAATCTTAAAACAAGAATCTGAAAACAAAATCAACAAATCTGAAATCTGAAACGAATCAACAAAACCTGAAAACAATAATCTTTACACAATAATCTTTACACAATAATCTGAAAACAATAATCTGAAAATAATCAACAAAAACTGAAAACAATAATCTTAAAACAATCAACGAAAACTGAAAACAATAATCTTAAAACAATAATCTGAAACAATAATCATTACACAATAATCCTAAAACAATAATCTGAAAACAAGTAACAAAACCTGAAAACAATAATCTGAAAACAATTAACAAAACCTGAAAACAATAATCTGAAAAAATAATCTTTACATAATGATCTGAAAACAATAATCTGAAAACAATCAACAAAAACTGAAAACAATAATCGTTACACAATAATCATTACACAATAATCTTAAAACAATAATCTGAAACAATAACCTGAAAACAATCAACAAAACCTGAAAACAATAATCTGAAAGAATAATCTTTACACAATAATCTGAAAACAATAATCTGAAAACAATCAACAAAAACTGAAAAGAATAATCGTTACACAATAAATCGTTACACAATAATCTTCAAACAATAATCTGAAACAATAATTGTTATACAATAATCTAGAAACAACAATCTGAAAACAATCAACAAAAACTGAAAACAATAATCTGAAACAATAATCGTGACACAATGAATAATCTTAAAACAGTAACCTGAAAACAATAATCTGAAAACAATCAACAAAAACTGAAAACAATAATCGTTACACAATAATCTTAAAACAATAATCTGAAACAATATTCCTCACACAATAATCTTAAAACAATAATCTGAAAAAATCATCTTTACACAATAATCTGAAAACAATAATCACAAACTGAAAACAATAATCGTTACACAATAATCGTTACACAATAATCTTAAAACAATAATCTGAAACGATCAACAAAAACTGAAAACAATAATCTGTTACAAAATAATAATCATGACACAATAATCTTAAAACAATAATCTGAAAACAATCAACAAAAACTGAAAACAATAATCTTAAAACAATCAACAAAAACTGAAAACAATAATCTGAAACAATAATCGTTACACAATAATCTTAAAACAATAATCTGAAAACAATTAACAAAACCTGAAAACAATGATCGTTAAACAATAATCTTAAAACAATAATCTGAAACAATAATCTTAAAACAATAATCTGAAACAATAATCTGAAACAATAATCTGAAAACAATAATCAAAAACAGGAAAACAATAATCTAAAAATAATAACCTGAAAACGATCAACAAAAACTGAAAACAATAATTAATCATTACACAATAATCGTTACACAATAATCTTAAAACAATAATCTGAAACAATAACCTGAAAACAATCAACAAAACCTGAAAACAATAATCTGAAACAATAATCTTTACACAATAATCTGAAAACAATCAACAAAAACTGAAAACAATAATCGTTACACAATAATCGTTACACGATAATCGTTACACAATAATCGTTACATGATAATCTTAAAACAATAATCTGAAACAATATTCCTTGCACAATAATCTTAATACAACAATCTGAAAACAATAATCTGAAACAATAATCGTTACACAATGAATAATCTTAAAACAATAATCTGAAAACAATCAACAAAACCTGAAAACAAGAATCTGAAACAATAATCTTTGCACAATAATCTGAAAACAATAATCTGAAAACAATAATCTGAAAACACTAATCTGAAGACAATCAACAAAAACTGAAAACAATAATCTTAAAACAATCAACAAAAACTGAAAACAATAATCTGAAACAATAATTATAACCACCTTTAGAGGCCATTTTTTCCCGCAAAGCGGGGGTTGGCCTTTTTCGGGAACCGTGGTTGTTGTTGTTTTTCGGTCCCCTTTTTGAAGCAATGTTTTACGGCCGGATGCCCTTCCTGACGCCAACCCTTTTTGCCGCCTTTAACGACAAACAGGGAATTACCAGTGAACTGGTCCTCAATTAGCCGACCTCGGAAGGATGACAGGCTGAGTCAACCCCCCTGGCGTTAATTCAGCGATCGACCGGGATTCGAACCCAGGATCCTAGGATCCTAAGCCGGCACCCTAGCCACTAGCCCAACACCAGGGATTGTTACACAATTGTTACACAATAATCTTAAAACAATAATCTGAAACAATAATTGTTAAACAATAATCTGAAAACAATAATCTGAAACAATAATTGTTACACAATAATCTTAAAACAATAATCTGAAACAATAATCGTTACACAATAATCTTAAAACAATAATCTGAAACAATAATCGTTACACAATAATCTGAAAACAATAATCTGAAAACAATCAACAAAAACTGAAAACAATAATCTTAAAACAATCAAGAAAAACTGAAAACAATAATCTGAAACAATAAATAAATCGTTACACAAAATCTTAAAACAATAATCTGAAACAATAATCATTACACAATAATCTTAAAATAATAATCTGAAAACAATTAACAAAATCTGAAAACAATGATCGTTACACAATAATATTAAAACAATAATCTGAAACAATAATCTGAAACAATAATCTGAAACAATAATCTGAAAACAATCAACAAAAACTGAAAACAATAATCTAAAAACAATAACCTGAAAACAATCAACAAAAAATGAAAACAATAATCTGAAAACAATAGGTACCAGATAACTATTGGTAAAAGTAACAGGGTTTTAGGTTGTATTCGGAGGGAGTATTATAATTTACACTGTATAATAATTTAATTTGATATATCTGGGAAAATTACATGTCCAGACCAGAAATGAATCAAACCCAGGACCTCTCGTATAATAATTTAGTGATAGCCCCCTCTCGAATATTGTGTACAGTTTTACACATCTGAGGAGGGATATAGTTGACATGGAGCAGATGCAGTGTTGAGCTACGAGAGTGATTTCAGACCTAAGCTATGAGGAGCTGTTGAAGGTGATGGGGGTGTGGTTGAAAGAGGTGGGAGTGCGGTTGAAGGAGGTGGGAGTGCGGTTGAAGGAGGTGGGAGTGCGGTTGAAGGAGGTGGGAGTGCGTTTTAAGGAGACCGGGAGTGCGGTTGAAGGAGACGGGACTGCGGTTGATGGAGACGGGAGTGCGGTTGATGGAGACGAGTGTGTTTGAAGGAGACGGGAGTGTGCTTGAAGGAGACGGGAGTGTGCTTGAAGGAGACGGGAGTGTGCTTGAAGGAGACGGGAGTGTGTTTGAAGGAGACGGGAGTGTGCTTGAAGGAGACGGGAGTGTGCTTGAAGGAGACGGGAGTGTGCTTGAAGGAGACGGGAGTGTGTTTGAAGGAGACGGGAGTGTGCTTGAAGGAGACGGGAGTGTGCTTGAAGGAGACGGGAGTGTGTTTGAAGGAGACGGGAGTGTGCTTGAAGGAGACGGGAGTGTGCTTGAAGGAGACGGGAGTGTGCTTGAAGGAGACGGGAGTGTGTTTGAAGGAGACGGGAGTGTGTTTGAAGGAGACGGGAGTGTGTTTGAAGGAGACGGGAGTGTGCTTGAAGGAGACGGGAGTGTGTTTGAAGGAGACGGGAGTGTGCTTCAAGGAGACGGGAGTGTGTTTGAAGGAGACGGGAGTGTGTTTGAAGGAGACGGGAGTGCGGTTGAAGGAGACGGGAGTGTGCTTGAAGGAGACGGGAGTGTGTTTGAAGGAGACGGGAGTGTGTTTGAAGGAGACGGGAGTGTGCTTCAAGGAGACGGGAGTGTGTTTGAAGGAGACGGGAGTGTGCTTGAAGGAGACGGGAGTGTGCTTGAAGGAGACGGGAGTGTGCTTGAAGGAGACGGGAGTGTGCTTGAAGGAGACGGGAGTGTGTTTGAAGGAGACGGGAGTGTGCTTGAAGGAGACGGGAGTGTGCTTGAAGGAGACGGGAGTGTGTTTGAAGGAGACGGGAGTGTGCTTGAAGGAGACGGGAGTGTGTTTGAAGGAGACGGGAGTGTGTTTGAAGGAGACGGGAGTGTGTTTGAAGGAGACGGGAGTGTGCTTGAAGGAGACGGGAGTGTGTTTGAAGGAGACGGGAGTGTGCTTCAAGGAGACGGGAGTGTGTTTGAAGGAGACGGGAGTGTGTTTGAAGGAGACGGGAGTGCGGTTGAAGGAGACGGGAGTGTGCTTGAAGGAGACGGGAGTGTGTTTGAAGGAGACGGGAGTGTGTTTGAAGGAGACGGGAGTGTGCTTCAAGGAGACGGGAGTGTGTTTGAAGGAGACGGGAGTGTGCTTGAAGGAGACGGGAGTGTGCTTGAAGGAGACGGGAGTGTGCTTGAAGGAGACGGGAGTGTGCTTGAAGGAGACGGGAGTGTGCTTGAAGGAGACGGGAGTGTGCTTGAAGGAGACGGGAGTGTGTTTGAAGGAGACGGGAGTGTGCTTGAAGGAGACGGGAGTGTGCTTGAAGGAGACGGGAGTGTGTTTGAAGGAGACGGGAGTGTGCTTGAAGGAGACGGGAGTGTGTTTGAAGGAGACGGGAGTGTGTTTGAAGGAGACGGGAGTGTGCTTGAAGGAGACGGGAGTGTGCTTGAAGGAGACGGGAGTGTGTTTGAAGGAGACGGGAGTGTGCTTGAAGGAGACGGGAGTGTGCTTGAAGGAGACGGGAGTGTGCTTGAAGGAGACGGGAGTGTGCTTGAAGGAGACGGGAGTGTGCTTGAAGGAGACGGGAGTGTGTTTGAAGGAGACGGGAGTGTGCTTGAAGGAGACGGGAGTGTGCTTGAAGGAGACGGGAGTGTGTTTGAAGGAGACGGGAGTGTGCTTGAAAGAGACGGGAGTGTGTTTGAAGGAGACGGGAGTGTGTTTGAAGGAGACGGGAGTGTGCTTGAAGGAGACGGGAGTGTGCTTGAAGGAGACGGGAGTGTGTTTGAAGGAGACGGGAGTGTGCTTGAAGGAGACGGGAGTGTGCTTGAAGGAGACGGGAGTGTGCTTGAAGGAGACGGGAGTGTGCTTGAAGGAGACGGGAGTGTGCTTGAAGGAGACGGGAGTGTGTTTGAAGGAGACGGGAGTGTGCTTGAAGGAGACGGGAGTGTGCTTGAAGGAGACGGGAGTGTGTTTGAAGGAGACGGGAGTGTGCTTGAAGGAGACGGGAGTGTGTTTGAAGAAGACGGGAGCTTATACGTTGGAAAGGAGATGGTTTTTTGTATATAAAGTCAAGGCTCGAGTAAGAGCTAACACATAAAATAAAAACAGAAACAGAGACACATAAATCAAATAATAAATGGAGCGGGAGACAAGAGGGGGAAAAGAGAGTGGGGAAAAGCACATACGCAACAGAGTAGGGACATCGGGAGATCTGTGGAAGGGAGAGGGCTGAGGAAGGAGGGAGGGGTACACGGTATAAAGCAAATGAACAGTTCTAAGAATTTCAGGAAAGAAGTTGGAATTTAAAAAAGGTGGATTTGGGGTGGATTAACAGGGGGGGGGGGGAGGGGGGGGGGATAGAAAATATCAAGGGTTTGGATGGGGGAAGATAAGAGATGGTGGTGAACAACTGTTTTAAAGACCTGGAGGGAGGAGTGGGATTGAAGAGCGTGAGGGAGTTTGTTCCAGAGGCTGGAGAAAAGAGGAATGAAGGACTGAAGGTGAGCAGTGAGTCTTGATTTTTGCAGTTTAACCATCAGAGGGTGGCTGGCAGATCTTGTGCGACCTGCAGGGATATTTGGGGGACAGAGCACAGACAGAGCTGGGGGAGCAAGGCCGGAGAGGAGTCGGTAGAAGACAGAAAGACCACCAACCTGCCTGTGGTGAGAGAGAGAAAGGCCCTCAGAATCAGCTTCATCGCGGGACATTCCAATGATTCTAACAGCTTTGGTTTCTACATCGTGAAGCCGAGCTAGGTGTGAGGCAGGAGCACCGGTCTAGAGGGGAGAGCAGTATTCCATTGAGCTGTGGATGAAAGCCTTGTATTAGGCCATAATCTATCCCTTCAAAAACGTTCATCACGCAGTACCCATTTGCAATCTAAAATATAATTAATATGAAGCATTATATTGGTCATTCTCAACGAAACACACAACTTCCACACGAACATACCATCTCGGGAACTTTTCCACAAGCCTGATGTTTAGATCTGTTTGAACTTTGCGCATATCCCTGGTGTTGGGCTAGCGGCTAGGGTGCCGGCTTAGGATCCTAGGATCCTGGGTTCGAATCCCGGTCGATCGCTGAATTAATGCCAGGGGGGTTGACTCAGCCTGTCATCCTTCCGAGGTCGGCTAATTGAGTACCAGTTCACTGGTAATTCCCTGCTTGTCGTTAAAGGCGGCAAAAAGGGTTGGCGTCAGGAAGGGCATCCGGCCGTAAAACATTGCTTCAAAAATGGGGACCAAAAAACAACAACAACCACGGTTCCCGAAAAAGGCCAACCCCCGCTTTGCGGGGAAAAATGGCCTCAAGGTGGTTATTTATATATATTATACTGAGCACTCATTACATCTGTAGTGATGCGGTCACCACGTCAGATAATTGTGCGCTCTCAGCCAATCAGTATCGCGGATCGCCGTCCGGGTCCGTCTGTCCGTCCGTCCGGGTCCGGATCGACAGGTGTCCAGGTCCGGGTGCGGTGGTTATGGGTTCGCTTTCGATATCATTTGTCAATGCGTTTTACTGTTTTTCGTTGAATAAATGACTGAACATTTGTGAAATGCGGTGTATTATTCACGTGGAGGACTGGGCCCGGGGAGGTGACAAACTGAAGGAATTTAACCAAAAAAGTTGGGATGGTGTGCGGAATTTTGCCGAAAAATGGATGGAAATTGTTGACGAGGGACAACGGGAATTCAAAGCGACAAAGTCGCACCAATTCCAAGCAGCACTAATGAAAAAAGGTAGATTGGCTTATAAATTCATTCCAAGATAGGTCACTGAACATTCGTCAGGTAAATAACCTTGGTACCTTTGTTTTCCTGTTACCTTTGCATGCATAAACCTGTCAAATCTGTTGACGGCTTTGTGAATTAATTTTGGAATGTGGTTGAGTAAGCTTAGGTTCCACTGTGAACTTGGATTCACTTTGATCGATCAAATGAAAGATGAATTCCTTAGCAGTGTGCATCGTTTTTAGTGTACCTGGATTTTGGTATGGTGAGCTTATGCGATCGAGCAGTATCCGTAGGTAAGTCAGTCAGTCAACGAGTGAGTGAGTGAGTGAATGAGTGAGTGAGTGAGTGAGTGAGTGAGTGAGTGAGTGAATGAGTCAGTCTGAAAAAAACACTTCAGTCATTATCACTTGAACCAACAACACGATTTTGATGAAACTTGGCCACAGGCTACATAGCTCATGCCTAACAAAAGTGGCATGAGTAAGCTGGTGAGTTAGGCTCATCCCATTGACCACATCAAAATCTGCGCTCATCAAGATTATTGACCTCATGGGGGCGAGGGAGTGGAGTTGACCCACTCCCCCTTCCCTCACTCTCCCCCCGAAAATAGGTAGTTGCTCTCTTCTCCAGAAGCACACAACATTTCCATGAAACTTCACTACAACATACACTTGACTACAACCAAAACTTTCCAGCTGACTGGATGTGGGTACCTCTCGCACCTGCCATGACACCTCAGCAAAGGACTTCTGCGATTCATTAGGACTGACACAATCCTCAACTTCCCGACCCAGATCTCAGTCAATGGAGTATCGTCTCTTCTAGACTTGGTTATGACTAGCTTCCCTGCAAATGTCTGCTGCTCTTCTTCTGCTCCAATCGGCTCTTCTGATCACGTGCTTGTTAAAGTGGACATCTCTCTGGCCATTCTCAGAGAGCCTCCTCAGCGTCGACGAGTCTGGCATTTCACTCAGGCCGACTGGCACGGTCTGCAAGCAGCCATCAATCATCTGGACTAGTCTCCCATCTCTACTGCCTCTGACATCAACTCTTCCTGGGAATTCTTCCAAAGCAAACTGCTCTCTCTCATGCACAGATTTATCCCATGTCGTCTTCAGTTGTCTTACCCTTCCTCCCGTCCATGGTACACGGAATCCTGTGGTGAGGTTGTTGCCCTGAAACAACTTGCCTTCGCCTCCTGGAAGGCAAATCCAACAGAAGGCAATCTCCATTCCTTTCACTCCATTCCAGGGTTGAGGGGGGAGTTTTGGAGGGGAGGAGTGAGGGGGGAGATTAGAAGGGAAGGGGAGAGGGGCAGATTTGAAAATTTTGAACGATTAATGAAAATCAAACATTTATTACAAACTGTGTTTCTTGAGATTTTCAAGTTAGATATTCGTTTGAAAATGTTAGAGGAGGGGTGACATACAGGTGAGTTTATCTTATGTAGGTAGGAAGGAAGAACTGTAAGAGATTGAACTTAAAAAAAAAAAGATTTAATGAGAAATTTGAAGACAGCCTTTTGAAAAGGAAGAAGAGTGAGTTGTAATAGATGAGTGAAAACAGCATGGCAGGGGAAAGTTTAAACATTTTAAAACAAAACCGTGAACAGTGTCTGGGTATTCACTGAAATGACGGCAGGGAGGCTGAGGGGACGGTGAATTGCAGAACATGTTCAGAAGGAGGAACAGAAGAATAGGAGACTAACAAGCCAAGTGGAGCAGAGAACGAAGGAAACAAGGAGGTGTATAAGCAAATTGTTAGTACGGGATGAGGGGCCTCCTTTTTATTTTCTTCGTGTATATATTTTTTTCGAGGTTAGGTGAAAGCGGATCTGAGAAAGAAGGACAAAGGTTGAGAGTATGGTGAATTATTCACGAATTGGAAAGGTGAAAATCGGCTGGAGAGGGAGGAGATATGATAGAAAAAGAAGGGATGGGGTGAGACAAGACGTGGTCGCGGGCACGGTTGGAGGGCCGCAAGGACAGAAGGAAATTATTATTATTGTTATTATTTTGAATTTAAGACATTGAACAAAGGGTAAGAGGTTTGGGGGAAGTTAGGGGTGAGAAAAAAAAGGCAATACAGTGAAAGATTGAACATGAATAAAGAAAAGACCGACGAGGGGACTGGATAGGCCTCGAGGGAACCAGGCCCCAACAAACGTTACGAACAATCCGACTAATACACACAAATTTGCACGATTTACAATGCACGATCGAACTAGAAGCACACAGTAAACACGTACACAGCAAAATAAACATTAGAAATTCGACAAAAACAATCGGGAGAAACCCATGTGATGATTGAGAGAAGCACAGACGACACAACCTCGCCTGAGGAACCGGAAAAGGAATGTCAAATTGATTATGAGATGATCTGATGGAGATATTTAATATAACTAGATGGTATTCATAGAATACTTACCTGGCGCAGTGAACTTGGCCAACTCTTCTGTTTTTGAAGGATTTTTTTCTTTGATCCAATATGGCTGCCAGACCACATGAGCGATGACATCATAAATTTATATTCTCCAATAATAGTTGCGTAAATCTCGCTCAATAAAGGTCAAACTGATCAGACTAAGCCTTATCCATGTCGAATTATGACGTCATAATTAAGGCACCAATGATGTCATCAATAACAACACCTATTCCCCATATGGAGTTCTTTACAAAGGGCCAGGTTTCAATTTGTTCCATCGAGCAGTTTTGGAGATCTATAGGTGCAACGTTTTTCAAAGATGCCGAACAACCATATTATTGTAAGTACCACGTGACCTATGACATCATAATTATCATTAAAAATATTCTACAGAAGGAGGCGCTCATATGGTGAAAATTTAGTGTCAATCGGACCAACAGTTGCAGAGATAAAAAAAAATTCATACTGATCGGATGAAGCGTTATACTTGTCGAATTATGACGTCATAAAGAAGGTGTGTGTGTGCACACTTGCTGTGTGCAGGAAGGGTGTCGGAGTGAATTCCATTCAATGTACAATGTACGCTGAGTGGGTTCATCAAAAATGTAGTGGTCTGAGGGTCATTTACCAGTGTGGCAGCTACATTCAAATGTAAGGTGTGCACAGAGGGAGCTGCAGATGGAGGAAATGTTGAGTTGGATCTTGGAGACGGCGTGAAGCTGGAAGGTGTGAAAACATTTTGCTACCTCGGAGACATGCTGAATGGAGAAGGTGGATCAGACTCGGCAACGGTTGCTCGAGTGAGATGTGCATGGAAGAAGTTTCGGGAACTGAGTGGCGTGCTGATGAGGAGGGGAGTGTCGTTGAAGCTGAAGGGAACGGTGTATGCTGCATGTGTGAGAAGTGTTATGATTGATGGGAGCAAGACATGGGTAATGAACGGAGAGCAGCAACGAAGGTTGGAAAGGATGGAAATGCGAATGGTTCGATGGATGTGCGGAGTATCGTTGAGAGAGAGGAAGACAAATGATGAATTGCGAAAGATGATGGGAATAGAGCCTGTGATTGATGCTGTGAAGAGGAACAGGTTGAGATGGTGTGGTCATGTGTTGAGGAAGGGTGAAAGTGACTGGTTGAGAAGAGTGATGGAAATGAATGTAGAAGGAAGTAGAGGATGGGGAAGACCGAGAAAGACTTGGCTAAAGATGGTGGAAGAAGAAATGCGGGCAAGGGGGTTAACAAGGAGAGATGCAGAAAATAGGGCAAGATGGAGAAGATTTTCATGGGGACCGCAAGGCTAGCCCCGCTCTAGCAGGGAAAATGGCCTTAAATTGAATGTTGTTGTTGTTGTTGTTGTTGTAAAGAAGGTAATAATGACATCATCATTAACATATCTTATTAGTCCCCTCCGGTGTACGTTTGCACGCCGTCCCTCTGTCTGTCCGTCCGTCAGTCCGTCAGTCTGTCCGTCCGTCAGTCCGTTAGTCTGTCAGTCTGTCAGTCTGTCAGTCCATCAGTCTGTCAGTCTGTCAGTCCGTCAGTCCGTCAGTCCGTCCGTCAGTCAGTCCGTCACGCAAAGAACAGCTTTCCGGACGTTTTTTTCTAAACTCTTAATGCTAATGTAGATGGAGCTTCCGGGTTCGGTTGCGAGAGGACGCTGGCGTTGCATATTCGCCGCTTCTCCGACTGGATGGATGTACAGGGTCTGCTTCTACCTTTCTGACCTGACATCTCACACCTGTCCTGCCTTTTCACACCCGCACGTGCCGCGTGTTCTCCGGCTGGATAACGGAATCTGCTTTTGATGGTACGGAATACGGAATTCGAAAGGCCCGCTCCCGTTGATTGTGGCCGTGGCCTTGTTTGCCGGTGGCCTTGTGGCCTTGTTTGCCGCTGTGGTCTTGATTAGCGGCTGCAGTCGTTTGCCGCTGCGTTTGCCGCTGCGTTTGCCGCTTTGCCTCCTCGACCTTGGCCTCGTACTCGTCCCTTCGCTCCTGCCTGGCATGGCTCTGAAGTACTCCGCCGCAAGGCTTCTTCTGCTCAATACCCGCTCCACCCCATCATGCATCTCTGCCATCAAATCAAATGGACTCCTCCGACGACCCAGGTACATTCACCGTGGCTCCGGTCGCAAGTTTGTTTATTTGCAATCAGGTCACTCCATCCCCGTCCTCTGGTCGGCTCAGCGCACTCTCACTCTTCGTCCCAGCGCACCTGGTCACAGCAACCCACACGATCGCACCTCTTGCCTACGAACCCTGGCTAAATCACCTGAATTCATCCCTGCTGTTCAAAACAACATCAAGCTCACCCTGTTCAACACCCGGTCCCTCAACAATAAATGCCTCATCCTGAACGAATACATCCTGGATAACAAACTGGACTTTCTCTGTCTCACCGAAACCTGGCAACAACCTCTGGACTACTACACACTCAACCTCACCACACCCAGTGGATATTCCTACGTCAATAAACCACGCTCGGAGGGCCGAGGTGGTGGAATTGCCGTTATCCACCGTCAAGACATCAAGACCAACCTCATCTCCATCTCATCTGCTCCATCATTTGAACACCTGGCTTTAAAACTCTCTGGTCACACGCAGTCAGTCATGGCTGTCGTCTACCGCCCTCCCAAACCACACCCATCATTCCTGTCTGACTTCTCCTACTTTCTGACCCAGCTATGTTCCCTCTCCCCCTCAATCCTCCTCCTTGGTGATTTCAATATCCACATGGACTCCACTGACTCCACAATAACCACTGACTTCACTGATTTACTCACCTGCTTTAACCTCACTCAACATGTCGACTTTCCTACCCATATCCGTGGTCACATTTTGGACCTTGTCTGCTCCACTGGATTAAATTTGCACCATCTCTATGGCTCCGACCTCACCCTCTCTGACCACTTAGCCATCACTCTGACCATCAACATCCCCGCCCCAACACCAAGGCATTATCGCACAATCAACTTCCGTAAGCTAAACGCTCTTTCACCTACCTCATTCTCATCCACCCTCTCTGAAAAAATGTCCACTTCTCCCTTCATTGACCTCCACACCCCTTCCGACCTCACTGACTACTACAACCACACTCTCTCCTCCTGCCTTGACCAGCTTGCGCCTGTAAAAACCAAAACAGTTTCTTTCACCCATTCTGCTCCCTGGTTTACCCCTGAACTCCACCTGATGAAAACTCGTGCTCGCCAACTTGAAAGACTCCGCAATAAAACGGGTCTCACAGTTCACTCCCAAGCCTACAAGGACCACATACAACACTACAAAGATGCCCTCTCCCGCGCCCGCTCTGCCTACTACTCTCAAATTATCCACTCTGGCTCCGGAAACCCAAAAGCACTCTTCTCGACAATAAACAAACTCCTCCGCCCCCTGAACACCACCACCCAGTCATTCACAGTAGACAACTGCATCTCCTTCCTCTCTTTCTTCCAACGCAAAATTGACAACATCTACAACAGCTTGACCACCGCCGCACCCGCTCCCCCTCCAACCACCTGCCCCCCCTTGTCCTGCCATCCCCTGTCTCGGTTCTCCCCAATCTCTCCTACTGACCTCTCTGAACTCCTCATAGGAATGAAAACTGCCACCTGCACTCTTGACCCCATCCCCTCCAGCTTTGTCAAAGCCTCCCTCCCTGCTCTCTCTCCACTTATCATTGCAACAATAAACTCCTCCCTGTCTACAGGCATCGTCCCACCTTCCCTCAAAATTGCTGCTGTTACCCCCATTCTAAAAAAACCTGGTCTAAACCCTGACACCCTAAACAACTTCAGACCCATCTCCAACCTACCCTTTCTGTCAAAAGTTTTGGAACGCGCTGTAGCCACTCAACTCAAACATCATCTCTCTGCCAATAACTTGTATGAAACATTCCAATCCGGATTCCGCTCCAACCACAGTACTGAAACTGCTCTCCTCAAAATCACCAACGACCTTCTCCTCTCCTCTGACGCTGGCAACCTCAACATTCTCGTCCTCCTCGACCTCAGCGCTGCCTTTGACACCATCGATCACACTATCCTCCTCACCCGACTTGAATCCACCTTTAACGTCACCGGCACTGCCCTCTCTTGGATTAAATCATACCTCTCTGACAGATGCCAGTTCATCTCCATCAATAACTGCAAATCCCCCACTGCTCCCCTCCCCCAAGGTGTCCCCCAAGGTTCAGTTCTTGGCCCCCTCCTCTTCATCCTTTACCTGTCCCCGCTCGGTCACTTAATCCGCCGTCATGGTCTCCAATTCCACTGCTTCGCCGATGACATCCAGCTTTTCATCTCCACCAAGTCCGTCTCCACCGACACCCACTCTATCCTGACAAACTGCATCACTGAAATAAAATCCTGGCTTCAAATCAACTTCCTCAAGCTTAACTGTGATAAATCTGAAATAATCATCATTGGCCCAAAAACGCTCACAAAATCCACCCATAACTTTGCCCTCAACATCGACGGTATCCCAGTATCCACCTCCCCTCACATCCGGAATCTTGGCGTCATCTTTGACCAAACCCTTTCCTTCGACAAATACACTAAACAGATCACAAAGTCAGCCTTCTTTCACCTGAAAAACATTGCCCGTCTCCGCTCATCCCTCTCCTCCACGGCTGCAGAAACCCTCATCCACGCCTTCATCACCTCCCGTCTGGACTACTGCAATAGCCTCCTCTATGGTTCTCCTCTATGGTTCACCCTCCTCTATGGTTCACCCTCAAAAATCACCAATAAACTCCAATACATTCAGAACTCCGCTGCCCGTCTACTCACTCATTCCCGGACCCGTGACCACATCACCCCCGTCCTTTACAAGCTTCACTGGCTCCCCATCCCCCAGAGAATCCAGTACAAAATCCTCCTCTTGACATACAAAGCCCTCCATAACCTGGCCCCATCCTACCTGGCTGACCTCCTCTCCAGACACACTCCCACCCGCAACCTCCGCTCTGCTGGTACCAACCTCCTGACCCCCTCCATCCGGACCAAATTCAGATCCTGGGGGGACAGGGCCTTCTCCATCGCTGCTCCCACCCTCTGGAACTCACTACCTCACACCATCAGAGACTCCTCCTCACTCACCACATTCAAAACATCACTAAAGACCCACCTGTTCAACGCTGCATTCAACATTCAACCCACAGCATTTAACCCCTGACTATCTCTTCTCCTTCTCCCTCCTTTTGCTTTAAATATTTCCCTATTGATTCTTGTCTTGTCTTTTTGATTCTTGTCTTATATATATGCCGTATATCGCTGCTGTTTGTTTTCTTGATTCTTGTCTTTTTGCAATTGTTGTTTTCATGTATTGTTATGCATTATGTTTTCCACTCTGTCAAAGCGCCTTTGGGCTTCTGGAAAAGCGCTATACAAAATAAATGAATTATTATTATTATTATTAATGACTTCAAACCTGGTACATGGTTTCCTCATGATAAATTACAGATCAAGTTCGAACTTCACGACGTTTCGATCATTTTTGACAAGGTTATGGCACTTTGAACTTTGGGAATTCTGATAATTCTGATGATCCTTAACTCAGTGCCATTTGAAGTTTTAATTTCCTTTAAAAACAATTTTCTCTGCAATAATAGGACCGATTGAGATCAAATTTTCACCGTAGGGGGGACTCAGTCTGTAGAATATTTTAATGGTAATTATGACGTCACAGGTCACGTGGTTCGGCCGCCATATTGTTTTTCGTGAAAACACGAAAACCCCTTTTTCTCTGCAACGGCTGAACAGATCGAGGCCAAACTTTGCAGGCAGAATCGCATACCCATGTCGAACAAAAAAGTCAGCGAGCATGACGTCATGCGTCACATGGTTTCAGAGTTATGACGTTTTTAAGCATGAACCTTTATTACCGAGCCCCTCCCTCATTTTTGATCCAATCGAGGGGAAACTTCACAGATCTGTTCAGCATGTCAGTCTACTAAAATGTCCTTATTGGAATTTGTGATGGGGCACGTGGTTTGGCAGAAATCATTCATTAAACGAAATTTTTTTTTTTAAAGGATACCTCGTTTATTCTCGAGTTCTCCTCAAGCCGCACCACGCGCCCTCAGCCCCGTCTCGCGAACGTCAAAAGCGCGACACAGCGCGCGCTTTCGGGAGGGGCGGAGCCAAGCCGAGTAACATATATATATACACATCAATTATTATTGATCGTGAACCGGAAAATATAATAAATTACTGATATTTAGCGACTCGAAAGGTTCTTTATCAACAACTTATTTTCTCGTGCTTCTGCTGACCTGTCTGCAAGGTGTATAAATCGAAGTCCTGAGTGCGAATCACAGGTGAGCCCGTCCTGAGGTAATTAGCGATTGGGAACGATTCAGAACCTGTGGGTAAATAACCATTGGTAATTTCCCCAACAGTTTTCCGGACGACAGACTGCCGGTAGGGGACATGTATTGCAGTGCAATACTCAGAATGCTTTTTCCCCATGGGGAGTACTTGACAAAGAGCCATGTTTCAATTTTCTCCACGGAGTTGTTTCGGAGATATATAGGTGCAACCTTTTTCGATTTTTCCAAGATGGTGCCTGTACCACGTGACCTATGACGTCATAATTATCATAAAAAATCATACAGGGGGCGTCACTCATATGGTCCAAATTTCATGTCCATCGGACTAACAGTTGCAGAAGACAAAAAAAAATTCATACTGATCAGATCAAGGGTTGTACTTGTCGAATTATGACGTCATAATGAAGGCATTGATGACTTCATCATGAAGGCATTGATGACTTCATCATAAACATATCTTATTCCCCATGGGGAGTACTTGACAATGAGCCTTGTTTCAACTTTTTCCATTGAGTGGTTTGGGAGATATAGAGGTGTAACCTTTTTCCAAGTTGGCGTCCGTACCACATGACTTATGACGTCATAATTATGAAAAAAAATTCTGAAGGCGGAGGTGCTCCTTTGGTAAAATTTTGTGGCAATCGGACCAATGGCTGCCGAGAAAATGAATTTTAAAAATGCAGACACGCATGTATGCCACACGTACGCCACACGTCCGCATCCGAATGCCTAAACCTGATTTTCGCTTCATGAACGCAGGGTAATGAAGGGTGTGGACAAGATATGTGAAGTGGAGGTTTGAAGCAGAGTGGACAGTGTTGGGACCAGGGCCCATAGCTTGAGGGTAAATAAGATGAGAGTTCGGATAGTTTTAAGGTAGGGTTCCATCAGTTAATAAATAGCACCGCAAAGTGGGCGTAACCCCTCAGCCCATGCATGGTGGAAACCAATTTCAAGATGGCTGCCGTGGCGGCCATGTTGAAAATTAAAGCACGCCCATTTTCGAAAGGAACCTTTGTTACGGATTCGTCACTTCCGTTGTTGTGGTTCTCATCCACTGTAAACATTTTTGGTTCCATGTACTATTATTGTTATCGTTTAAGTGAAATAGAGATCACTGTTTTCAAAAGGAGAAAAAGTTAGTGTTTTAAAAGAAACCGGAAACCGGATCGGGAACCGCACGAAGAGGAAGAAGAAGAGGAAAAGGAGGCGGAGCAAGTGGGGTGGACAAGGAGCCAAGCTGCTTTGAGGTCTTGAGCAAACGCTGGCGAACAGGGGTCATGAGTGAACTTTGGGTTTCCTGGGAAAGGGATTCCTGCGACAGAGTTGTTATCGCTTTGACAGATAAACCTGCATGACAGGTTTTGCGGTTGATTCTGAAGAGAATCGTTGGAGTGCTGTTACGCCTCGAGTATGGGCCGGTTGGCCATTTTGCCTCGCGCCCGATTTCGCATCGCGCTAGGCTCTTCACCTTGCTTCAAACATTTCACCGCATCAACACGTTAACCTGGTGTGTGTGTGTGTAACGTGGATTTTGAGTGGGAATTTGCGGTTCGCCGTAAGGGGAGCCGTTGAACGTCCATACTCGAAGGTGTGTTTTCCCAGTCACCTCTTGAGGGTATCTTTGCCCATCTTTGGCAGTGTGACTGTCAACCGAATGGGATTCTGGTCGCGATACAACATCGTTCTGACAATCACTGGAGCGTTGATCGACTTTGGCTTGAAGCCGGGACAGAGACATTGGGAATGTTCTTTTCGCTCACTTGGAGCACAGTGAGATATTGTACGAAACTGATGGTACCATCATAGGAATTATATATTTGTTGTACAATTGATTAATATTGTTTTTGTGCTGTTATTCTTGTGTGACCTTAATACAATACTTGTTTGTTGGTAACAATTGGTGTGGTTTCACCATTGGTCTTTGACACACAGAATAACACATCTTTCTGCCGTGACTCCTCTCGGGGCTCAGAGGTACACCGTGGCCGGGGTTCGGGGAGGAGCACGTAACAGAAATTGGGGGCTCGTCCGGGATAGAATTCCCGAACATTCCCAAAATTGTAATTTCCTAACATTCCCAAATTTTTCTAAAAATTTGAAAAAAATTGGTGTGAAGGTTAACAGGTGCTAACTGAGAGTCACCATGGTGTTTGACACAGAAAAGTTTGCGGCATCCCCTAATGAGGCACAGTTCCAGGCGTTAAAAAGATCGGAACTCATGATATTGGCCAAATATTTTATCTTGGAGGTCCGAGTTAGTATGAAGAAAGCAGAGATGCAGACATTGGTGGTGGAGTCTCTAGTGGGACAAGGAACATGGGAAGAGGTAGCCTTGGATTGGTTACCCGAGGAAAAAGAAATGTGGAGCTCCGGAAAATGGAGATGCAACTGCAGAGCCAGGAACGGTTAAAAGAGTTGGAATGGAAAGCCGAAGAAAGAAGAGCAGAGGAAAGAGCAGAGGAAAGGAGAGCCGAAAGGGAGTTAAAGGAATGGGACATGGAGTATCAGAAGGAACTTAAACTCAAGGAGCTGGAATTACTGCGAGAACGGAGAGAAGTAGTATCCATGCTGGCTAGTTCGACAACTAGTGAGAACTCTTGGGATGTTGGTAGGTATGTGAGGCTGGTTCCACCCTTCAATGAAAAGGATGCAGCCAAGTTTTTTTTACATTTTGAGAAGGTGGCTCAAATGCTGAAATGGCCTGTGGGATCCTGGACTATGTTAGTGCAAAGTGTTCTGGTGGGTAAAGCTCAAGATATCTATTTGGCTTTACCGATTGACCAATGTGCAGATTATGAGAAAGTGAAGAAAGCCATTCTCAAAGCCTATGAATTGGTCCCTGAAGCTTACCGACAAAAATTCAGGAATGCCAAGAAGAGGGAGAGTGAGACCCATGTGGAGTTTGCCAGAATGAAGGAAACTATGTTTGATAGGTGGTGTGACTCGAAGGAGATTGGGAAAGACTTCAACCTGTTATGACAATTGATCTTGGTGGAGGAATTCAAACAGTGTGTCCACGTGGACATTAAAGTACATCTGGATGAAAAGAAAGTACCAGAGTTGTATGAGGCAGCAACAGTGGCAGATGACGATGCCTTGACACAAAGGATGGGGTTCCACAAACCTAACTTCCCACCTAGAGTTAGCCAGGGGTGTTACGGAAAATCAGGTTCGGAGAACAAATTTTCATGGAGGCAGCCTAGAAAGGACTATGGGGACAAATCTGATACCGTGACTTTTAGGGATCAGAAGACTACAGTTCCAAGACAGACTTATCTTCCGGGGGGCCCGAGGCAGACCACGAGTTTTTCCTCCGGGCCTACTTGCGCTTTTTGCAAGAAACCTGGGCATTTGATGTCCCAATGTTATGCCCTGAAAAGGAAAAATCAGGAGCGGAGTCAAACTAGTGCAACTCCGAATGCGTTGGCCAATGCGAGAAATCGTCCTTGGAGGACAGTGCCTTGTGAAGGTTCCCGTGCCAAAGTTACAGCATCACAGAACGACCTTGTTCAAGAGGGTTACAAACCTTTTATTTCAGAGGGGTTTGTGTCACTGGATGGAGACTTAACGAACCAGAGACCTGTTAGGGTATTGAGGGACACAGGGGGTTGGTTAGCCAGGGGAGTTGGTGGCTATGGGTTGGTGGCTATGTTAAAGCTCCACTTCATGTCATCCATTTGAAGTCTGATTTGGTGTCAGGACCGGTCACTGTAGGTTTACAAGCCACTCTTCCTGTAGAGGGAATATCTTTTATTATCGGGAATGATTTGGCCAGTGGTCGAGTTTCTGGTAAACCAATGTTGGTTGAAAAGCCCAGTATGGAAAATAACACTGCACAGTTAGAGCAGGAGATTCCGGGTATCTTTCCATCTTGTGCAGTGACTCATGCTATGGGTAGGAAGCGCTCTGAAGAGAAGGAGAAGGAAGGCGATGTGGATTTGGGTTCCTTAGAGGTATTGGAGGAAAATTCTGAAAGAGGTAATAGGAAAGAGAGTGACATCAAGGAACTTTTTTTTTTCTTTTTTTTTTTTCTTTTTTTTTCTTTTTTTTTTCTTTTTTTTTTTTTCTTTTTTTTTTTTTTGTATACAAGATCGAGGCTCGTGAAAGAGCGAACATTAATCACACAGAAAGACAAACCGACACACAAAACATATAACATCGGGAGCGGTAGACAAGACGGGGAGAGAGGGGGAAGGACACAAACACAACATTTGAGAGCAGGGACCGAGAGACATGGAGACATCGAGAGATCTGAGAGAGGGCGAGGGCTTTGGGGGGGGGGGGGGCATGGGAAGGGGGCGGTGGGAGAGGTATAAAACATATGGACACTGCCAGGACTTCCAGGAAAGAAGTTGGAATTTCAAACAAGGTGGATCTGGGGTGAATTAGCGGGGGTAGAAAAGATCAAGGTTTTGGATGGGGGAAGATAAGAGATGGTGGTGAACAGCTGTTTTAAAGACCTGCAGGGAGGAGTGGGATTGAAGGGAGTGAGGGAGTTTGTTCCAGAGGCGGGAGAAAAGAGGAATGAAAGAGTGAAGGTGAGCAGAGAGCCGAGATTTCGGCAGTTTAACCATCAGAGGGTTGCTGGCAGATCTTGTGCGACCTGTAGGAATATTTGGGGGACAGAGCACAGAGAGAGCTGGGGGTGCAAGGCCGGAGAGGAGTCGGTAGAAGACAGAAAGACCACCTACCTGCCTGCGGTGAGTGAGTGAAAGGCCCTCAGAGATAGCTTCATCGCGGGAGATTCCAATAATTCTGAAAGCTTTGGTTTCAACAGCGTGAAGCCGAGCTAGGTGTGAGGCAGGAGCACCGGCCCATAGGGGAGAACAGTATTCCATTGAGCTGCGGATGAAAGCCTTGTATGTGGTGAGGAGCTCAGGTGTGCCGAGGAAGGACTTCGCACGACGGAGGATGCCCAGTCGGCGACTGGCTTTGGAGGCCAGCTTGGAAATGTGGTTTTCCCAAGAAAGATCATGGCAGATAGTGAGACCCAAAATCTTGAGCGACAGAACTTCTTGGAGAGGATTGTTGAGAAAGTAGATGGGAGGGTTGTCCAGTCGATCTTTTCGGAGAGACATAGTAAGAGTGTGAGATTTGTCAGGATTGAAAGACATGTTCCACTTGTTTGACCAGTCTGTGATTTTGTCCAGGTCTTCAGAGAGTGAGGAGGCAGCAGACTGCCGATCTGAGGGAAGAGGAATGGAGCGGCAGAGAGTGGAGTCATCAGCAAAGAGATAGAGAGGATTTTCGAGAGAGTCAGAGAGATCATTGATGAAGACCAGAAAAAGCACGGGGCCCAGAACACTGCCTTGGGGAACTCCAGCCTGAACAGGAAGAGGAGATGAGAGAAACCCATTCAGGGCCACACGTTGACGACGACTAGAGAGGAAGTCCGCCAGCCATGCGTGGAGATTTCCATGGATACCAAAGGAGGAGAGTTTGGTGAGCAGAGCGGGGTGCCAGACCGTGTCGAAGGCACGTGATATGTCGAGGGAGACAGCTCTAATTTCCTGTTTGGCATTGAGGACCTCCATCCATTGTTGAGACAGCAGAAGCAGCATGTCCAGAGTAGAGTGACCTGGTCTGAAACCAAATTGATGATCAGAGATCAAGCCATTGGAGAAGAGGAAAGATTTCATATCCGAAGCAATGATGGATTCCATGACTTTGCTGATAATTGGGAGAAGGCTGATTGGTCTGTAGTTGCTAGGATCTGTTTTTGCACCTTTTTTGTGCAAAGCGGTGATGTTGGCTGATTTCCAAGCAGATGGCAGTTGACCTTGAGCAAAAGAGAGGGTGAAGAGAACAGAGAGAGGGTGAGATAGAGCAGCAGAGCAGGATTTTAGGACCCGTGGGCTGATGCCGTCGGGTCCAGTTGCAGAATCAGAGTCGAGGGTTGACAGAAACTTTTCCACCTTGTCAGGAGGAAAGGACACGGAGTCCAGGAGCAGCAGGGTACGACTGGGTATGGTGGGTACAGAGAGGGATGGGTTTGGGACACAAGATTTAGAGGCAAACACAGAGTTGAGGCATTCAGCTTTTTCACGTGCGGAGTCAGCTGTGTAGCCGTTTGAGGTAAGGGAGGGGATGGAGGGGGAACAAACACCAGAAACGGATTTGACCAGACGCCACCAGGATTTGGAAGAGGGAGACAGATAAGAGAGTTCGGTCTTGAGAACGGAGAAATATTGTTTCCTGGCTCTCCTGAGGGTGGACACACACTTGTTTCGGGCTTTGTGAAAGGAAATGAGATTTCCTTCCGTTGGATTTGCTTTCCAGGAGACGAAGGCAAGTTGTTTCTGGGCAACAGCCTCACCACAAGATTCCGTGTACCATGGACGGGAGGAAGGGTATGACAACTGAAGACGAGATGGGATAAATCTGTGCATGGGAGAGAGCAATTTAGTTTGGAAGAATTCCCAGGATGAGTTGATGTCAGAGGTGGTAGAGATGGGAGACCAGTCCAGATGATTTATGGCTGCTTGAAGACCGTGCCAGTTAGCCTGAGTGAAATGCCAGACTCGTCGACGCTGAGCAGGCTCCCTGAGGATGGTCAGAGAGATGTCCACTTTAACAAGGACATGATCAGATGATCCGATCGGAGCAGAAGAAGAGCAGCAGACATTTTCAGGGAAGTTAGTCATAACCAAGTCCAGAAGAGAAGATGTTCCGTTGACTGAGATCCGGGTCGGGAAATTGACAGATTGTGTCAGTCCCAGTGAGTCGCAGAAGTCCTTTGCTGAGGAGCCATGGCTGGTGAGAGAGGTACCCACACCCAGCCAACTGGCATGATGACAGTTGAAATCACCACATATGAGGAAGAGAGAGATTGGGATGAGTAGATAGAAGTTGGTCCATATCATCAGACAGCGAGATGTAGATGGAGTCATCACTGTTTGGTGGACGGTACAACACACATATGAACAAGAGGTGGGAGCGAAGGGGAAGCCGTAGCCAGAGGTATTCCTGGGGGTGAGGTGGAGAGAGTGCAGTGCAGGGCGAGTGAGGAAGAGAGTTTTTGATAAAGATAGCAACCCCGCCTCCAGGACGAGGCTCAGGTCTATCATACCGGAGGAGGGAGTAGCCCGGGAGAGATACTATGGAATCAGAGACATCATAAAGGAGGAAAGTTTCTGTTAAGCAGATCACGTCTGGTTTGACAGAAGCAACCTGTATGGAGAGATCAGTTAAGTTTGAACGAAGGCCCCGGATGTTTGAGGTCCATACCGTTAATGAAGAGGAAGGGGGAGCATCAGATACAGAACAGGGGGGAGGAGGGGTAGGGTAAGATGTGGAAGAGGTGGAAGAGGTAGGGACAGCTGTTGAAGGTGTGTCAGAGATTTCAGAATAGCTCGGAAAAAGGGAAGGATGGGGCGGACAAAAGGTTTGATGGTGATTGGGTGAGCCACAATGAGGTGTTATTTGAGGAGGGGGAAGAGCGAGGCAGAAGGTTGGGGGAGATGGAGGTGAGAGTTTGAAGGGGGAAGAAGCGGGGAGGACGCTTTGAGGAGGGGGAGTGAGAGGGGGGAAATTGAGAAGCAATGAGGGTGGGGAGATTTGAAGGGGAGGGGTGAGGGGGGAGTTTGGGAGGGAAGGGACAAGGGGAGGGATTTGAAAGGGATGGGATATGGGGGAGATTTGGAGGGGAGGGGTGAGGCAGGAGTCTAGGAGGGGAGGGGCGAGGGAGCGTCTTGGCGGGGAGGGGTGAGGGGGTAGTTTAGGAGGGAGGGGGCAAGGGGGGAGATTTGAAAGGGATGGGTGATGGGGAAGATTTGGAGGGGAGGGGTGATGGGGAAGATTTGGAGGGGAGGGGTTATGGGGAAGATTTGGAGGGGAAGGGTGAGATTGGATTTTTGAAAGTGTACGATTTATGGGAAACGAACATTTATTGCAAAATGAGTTTCTTGTGACCTTCGAGTTAAAAATACGTTTAAGGACGCTGGATGGAGGATGGAGTGCAGGAGAGTTTAGGGAATGTAGAAAAAAGGCACTATAGGAGATGGATATTTTTTTTGGGATGAATTGATTTGGTGAGCAAGTCGAAAGCAGCCTTTTAAAGAAGAAGAAGAAAAAGGTGTTATAAAATATGACGGAATACATAACTTGAGGGGAAAGTGTAAACATTGAAGGTTAATGAGTGAAAACTATCTGGGGAAATGGGGGAGAAACACGTGGTCGAAGAACGAACGAATGAATAAGAATGAATAAACGAATGAGAACAGAGAAGGAAAATGTTTTTTTTTTTTTTTTTTTTTTTTTTTTTGAGTTGAGATTTACACAAGGAAGTAGGCTATGGGTGAAAAGACTGGGAATACACAGAACGAAAGTTATTGGGTCAGTGAAACTTAAAGAAAAGGTGGCATCTGGAACAAAAGAGGAAATGGAGTGTCCATCGGAGACATCTGGGAACGAGGTTGAACAAACGGTCTTGGTCCAAAAGAGACTTGTTGAAGAACAACACGGAGATTCGGAGCTCCAGAGTTTAATTAGTAAAGCCGTTACAGAGGAAGAGGCTATGAAGATACCTGTTGGTTACTTCATGAAAGGGGAAATTCTCATGAGAAAATGGAGACCACCGGAGGTGCCAGCAAACGATGAGTGGAAAGTTCATCACCAAATTGTGGTGCCACTGCCGTACCGGAAGGAGATATTGAGTTTGGTGCATGAGACACCTTTGGCCGGGCACCTTGGAGTGAACAAGACATGTGACAGAATATTGGTACATTTTTTCTGGCCAGGATTGCGACTTGATGTAGCGGATTTCTGTAAATCTTGCCACTCTTGCCAGCTGGTGGGAAAACCTAATCAGAAAGTCCCATCCGCACCTTTAAAACCAATTCCAGCTTTTGAAGAGCCATTCAGCCGAGTCATTATTGACTGTGTGGGCGCTTTACATAAAACTAAGGCTGGACATCAGTATTTGCTGACCATCATGTGCGCTTCCACGAGGTTCCCAGAAGCACTGCCTCTTAGAAAAATTACTGCGGCAGTTATTGCGAAGGCCTTGATTAAATTTTTCACTTTGGTTGGCCTACCTAAGGTCATCCAGTCTGATCAGGGTTCCAATTTCATGTCAACGCTTTTTCAGCAAGTGGTACACCTGTTGGGAGTGGAGCAAGTAGGATCAAGTACTTACCATCCCGAGAGCCAAGGGGCCTTGGAAAGGTTTCACCAGACATTGAAGAATATGATCAGAACGTATTGTTTTGAATGTGACAAGGATTGGGATGAAGGAATACCCTTATTGTTGTTTGCTACGAGGGAATCTGTTCAGGCGTCATTGGGGTTCAGTCCTTTTGAACTTGTGTTTGGACACGCAGTGCGAGGACCATTGAAATTGGTGAAAGAACAGTGGCTACAGGAGGAGTCGCAGTCGACAGTGGAAGAGTATGTGTCAACGGTTAGGCACAGATTAGCAAAGGCTTGTGAAGTTGCAAGAAGAAACTTGAAAGTGACGCAGGATAAAATGAAAGTGAGACATGACAAGAAATCTCAGATAAGAAATTTCAGTCCTGAGGACCGAGTGTTAGTGTTGCTTCCTGTTCCACGTCAGCCACTGCAGGTTAGATATTTCGGTCCCTTTGCAATCGAAAGGAGGGTTAATGAAACAGATTACGTGGTGACAACTCCCGACCGACGGAAAAAGCGGCAGCTGTGTCATGTCAACCGACTGAAGAAATATTATGAGAGGAAGCCTGTGGGGAAAATGGTTCCTGTCTCACCTGTCGTGCCTGTGGTCAAGGTGCAAGAGAATCCAGAGGTTGAGGCCGATGTGAAGTTTGATAACTTTGATGACCATGCTTGTCCCAGATTGACGAACACGGAAGTGTTGAGCAATTTAGATGAGAAATGAGGTCATTTGACGAGGGAACAACAAGGACAACTATCCAGCCTAATTTTTGAGTTTGTACATTTGTTCACAGATGTACCTGGTCGTACTGACTTGGTATATCATGATATTGAGGTGAGGGAAGCCACTCCTGTGAAGCAACACCTCTATCGGATGAACCCTGTGAAGATGGAGTATCTTCGGAAGGAGGTTCAGTATATGTTGGAGAATGACATCATCGAACCAAGCAGCAGCGAATGGAGCTCACCATGTGTGTTGGTTCCAAAACCCGATGGCAGTTTTCGCTGTTGTACGGATTTAAGACGGGTTAATGCAGTGACCAAGACCGACTCATATCCCATCCCGAGGATTGATGACTGTATTGATAGAATAGGCCCAGCTAAATTTGTAACTAAATTTGACTTGCTGAAAGGGTATTGGCAGATTCCTCTTACTGATAGAGCCAAGGAAATCTCGGCTTTAGTCACACCAAATGGGTTGTATCAGTACAAGGTTCTTCCCTTTGGATTGAAAAACGGGCCTGCCACATTTTAACGGCTGATTAATAAGCTTATTGCAGACCTTGAGGGGGTGGAGGCTTATCTGGATGATGTAATCATCCACACCATGACCATGGAAGATCATATTAAACAAATTCATGCATTTTTCAAGGAACTGACTGAGGCACGGTTGACCATCAACTTATCTAAGAGTGAGTTTGTAAAAGCACAGGTGGTGTTCCTAGGCCATGTTGTAGGTCAGGGTCAGGTGCAACTGGTGACAGCCAAGATAGAACCCATTGATCGCTTCCAAGTTCCAAAAGGGAAGAAGGAGCTTATGAGATTCTTGGGTATGGCTGGTCGGTACCGGCGGTTCTGCAGGAACTTTTCTGATGTGGTAGCCCCTTTAACGAATTTGCTGAGGAAAGAGACCAAGTTTGTTTGGGATGACAAATGTCAAGCTGCCTTTGCCCACGTCAAAGCGATATTAATGAGCTCTCCTGTCCTAGCAGCCCCGGATTTTCAAGAACCAATCAAGTTGGCCATTGATGCAAGTGATGTGGGGGCTGGGGCAGTTCTATTACAGGAAGATGAGGATGGAGTGGATCACCCGGTGTGCTACTATTCGAAAAAGCTTAATAAACATCAAGCAAATTATGCCACCATGGAAAAAGAGACCCTTGCTCTCCTGCAAGCGCTTCAGCATAATGAGGTGTGTCTGGGAACTTCTACCTTTCCTATAAAAGTCTTCACTGATCACAACCCCTTAACCTTCATTCAAAAAATGAAAAATAAAAATCAGAGGTTGATGAGATGGAGTTTGGCTTTGTAGGAGTTCAACTTGGAAATTGAGCATGTACAGGGCAGGGACAATGTCGTTGCTGGTGCTTTATCCAGAGTGAACTAACTTTGGAAATTCCTGTAGGTTGTTGGAAGTTTTGTTGCTTTATTTTTGGGAATATTAATTATTGTTGCTCACGTGAATTGATAATTTGGGTGTGAGTTTTACTTTTGTTTGTTAAAAGAGTTTTTGCAGGCAAAGAAAGTTTTCACTATGTTCAAACTTACTTTATTGAGGGGGGCGGGGGGGGGAGTGTTATGGATTCGTCACTTCCATTGTTGTGGTTCTCATCCACTGTAAACATTTTTGGTTGCATGTACTACTATTGTTGTCGTTTAAGTGAAATAGAGATTACTATTTTCAAAAGGTAAAAAAAGTTAATGTTTTAAAAGAAACCGGCACCGGACGAAGACGAAGAGGAAGAAGAGAAAAAGAAGGCGGAGCGAGTGAGTCGGACAAGAATGCCGAGCTGCTTTGAGGTCTTGAGCAAACGTTGGCGAACGAGGGTCGCGAGTGAACTTTGGGTTTCCTGGGAAAGGGATTCCTGCGACAGAGTTGTTATCGCTGTGACCGATAAACCTGCGTGACAGGTTTTGCGGTCGATTCCGAAGAGAACCGTTGGAGTGCCATTACGTCTCGAGAACGGGCCGTTGGCCATTTTGACTCGCGCCTGATTTTCGCATCGCTCCAGATTTTTCACCTCGCTTCAACCATTTTCACCGCATCCAGACGTTAACTTCGTGTGTGTGTGAAACGTGGCTTTTGAGTGGGAAATCTGCGGGTCGCCGATTGGGAGCCGATGAATGTCCATACCTGAAGGTGTGATTTCCCCGTCGCTTCCGGAGGGTGCCTTCGCCCATCTTTGGCAGTGTGACTGTCAACCGAGCGGGATTCTGGTCTCGATACGACATCGTTCTGACGATCACTGGATCGGATCGACTTTGGCTTGATGCCGGGATAGAGACATTGGGAATGTTCTTTTCGCTCACTTGGGCACAGTGAGTTATATTGTACGAAACTGATGGTACCATCATAGGAAGGATATATTGGTTGTACAATTGATTACTATTGTTATTGTACTGTTATTCTTGTGTGACCTTTAATACAATACTTGTTTGTTGGTAACAATTGGTGTGGTTTCACCATTGATCTTTGACATACAGAATAACACTTCTTTCTGCTGTGACTCCTCTCGGGGCTCAGAGGTACACCGTGACCGGGGTTTGGGGAGGAGCACGTAACACCTGGCACCATTTTTCGTTCCTAAACAGATTTTGTTTTTAAACACTGTTTTTGTTTTTGTTTGTGTTAAAAGAATGCAGTTTCACATTCACAATTATGTAAATAACGTTTGTTTGATTTTGGGCTCGATGATGTTGTTCATGAGGGACTTTGGGGGCCATTTGTGGGTCAAAGGGGATGATGTGTTTTTTTTTTAAATATGGAAGGACTTATTAGATCAAGCTAATATTTGGGTCCACATGGAACCTGGTGTAGATTTGAAAAGAATTGGCCCAGAGAGAAAAAAGTTATGGATACCAGAAATATCAACGAATCCGGTCTTGCAGAGTACTTTTAGAGGGTTGTGGGAGACCACCTACTCTTGTTGGATTAGCCAAAGATTTTTACTGTGCTATTTCTTCATCAAGCCACCTCAAATGAGAGGGTGTGCGATATAAACATTAAATTTGTCGGGCCACCCTAATATATATATATATACGTGTATATACAGACTTGGCATTTAATATGGAATATTTTTTTTTTCTTGACTTGGGTTTACTTTCTTAACTCAGTATATCAATCTGGTGAGTTTCTTTTACACTTTGGTGATTTATTTGTTGAAAGAACCATGTCACTGATTGTCTGTCGCAGCAAGAAGTCAACAACAGGATTGTATCACAGGTGGCGTGGCAAAATGTACGGAGAGATGCATTTGATGATTGGCTTCACAGTCGGGTATACAAGGGTTGTTGCGTTCTGTATTAGTGGAAAACAACTGCTGCACATCTCCAAAAGTTATTGCCGCTTCCCCTGGAGATGGTCCGTCAAGTCGACAATGCTGTTTGTCATGGAGTGGTGGCTTTACGAAATTACGGCATGAAACAATTGCTCGGCAGAATGGCATCACTCAAGGTCAGGTGTCAAAGAGTCTGAAACGAAATGCTCAGAGGGGTGTCCCTACTCCAATACCGAGGCCAGGACATCCCCGCAGAACCATGAGGAGGGATGATCGCCAGCTGCACCAGTCTGCTATGGCTGTACCAAGTCAGCTAATCGGCTTAGGGCTGAGTGGCAGCAACTGACAAATGTGCCTGTATCCAGAAGGCTAGTCAACCAACGACTGGTTCAAGCAGGCTATCGTGCCAGGCATCCCCTGAGAAAGCCACGCCTGACCAGACAACACCACCAGCACCGATTGCAGTGGGCCAGAGAGCACCGTCAATGGCAGCCAGGACACTGGAATCACGTGTTCTTCAGTGACGAGTCTAGATTTATGGTCTATCGTCAAGATGGCCACATCCGACTGCGCAGACAAGTGCATGAAGCCCACAACGAAGATTGTATAGTGCCAAGAGTCCAAGCTGGAGGTGGTGGGGTGACCGTTTGGGCTGCTTTTCATGCAGGGGGCAAAACTGACCTGTTGTTCTGAATGGAAACCTCAACCAGTTCAAGTACAGGGTCATTCTGGAAGAAACATTGCTTCCATTTGCTCATGCAGCCTTTCGAGGAAACTTTGTCTTCCAAGATGACAATGCATGGCCTCATCATGCTCGCATGATCCAACACTTTCTTGCTGACCGTGGTGTAGAGCATATGGAGTGGCCTGCCATGTCCCCAGATATGAATCCGATAGAGAACTTGTGGGCAGAATTAACGCGTCAAATCGACAACTTGGACCAGCAGCCGACCTCTGTGCGTGAATTGCAGCAGGCTATTGTCACTGCATGGCAAGCGATTCCTGTCCAAACCTTGGCAAATCTCGTGAACAGCATGCCTCGACGTGTACGTGCTCTCCTGAATGCTCGTGGGGGTTACACAAAGTCCTGAACTGTAATTTTACTGTCCGTAATCCCAGTCATAATTTAGCTTTTGTTTAAAAAAAAAATTGGCTAATGTGCCAAATAAAGAGATACTTCTGGAAAACGTACAGAAGTTTAACACAGTACTGTCCGTGAATTGAGTTCGATATCAGTTTACATCACTTTCAAGGATCAATTTATTTGCTTCGAAATGTCAAATGTGGTTTTTGTTTCTTTTAAAGGTCAAATTAACAAAATCTAGAATAATTTCAACATAATTCCAATGAACTTTTGGTTCTAAGTCATCTAGAAAAGTAAGTAAACCCCCACAAAAAAAATATTCCATATTAAATGCCATGTCTGTATATACGTGTATATATATATATATATATATATATATATATATATATATATATATATATATATATATATATGTATATATATATATATATATATATATATATATATATATATATATATATATATATATAATATATATATATATATATTATATATTATATATATATATATATATATATATATATATATATATATATATAACTGTAAGAAATAGTAGAAACTCCAAAGTACGAGCAGGGCGTCTCATTTGTATTGAATAAATAATCGTTAGATTAAATAAGACGCGGACGTAGCTTCAGGACGTCGATCTTTAATTGTCGACAAGCTTTCGACCAACAAAGGTCTTCTTCTGAGTCAGCCCCAAGTTCAACGGAAGACAACGGAAGACTTCCGTTGAACTTGGGGCTGACTCAGAAGAAGACCTTTGTTGGTCGAAAGCTTGTCGACAATTAAAGATCGACGTCCTGAAGCTACGTCCGCGTCTTATTTAATCTAACGATTATATATATATATATATATATATATATATATATATATATATATATATACTCAACGTCAAAAGAAACTTAGCAAATCTTTAGAAGGACACTCATTGAAATCCGCCATGCAAAACTGAAAAATATTTGAACACAGAGGTAAAGTTCAGCTATCTTTACCAAACACATATCAATGAACAAGAGGGTGCCTCAATCACAAAAAAAACAAAAAGCATGAACATCACAAGGGATGGTGTAACAAAAGTCACAGCACTGCAACACAAAGGCACGCACCTGAATACAGTCAAAACAAAATGACACAGGAATGGACACAACACTCCTAACAGTCAAGGACAGAATGACAGCAGTCCTCAATATCGTGTGTGTCCTCCCTGAGCTGTGATGCAGGCTGTACACCTCCGACACATGCTCTGTACCAGGTGTCTGATGCGATCCTGGGGAAGTCTGTCCCACTCCTCCTGCAAGCCTTGAATATGCATTTGCCAATTGACAACCGTTGATCTCCTCGATGCAAGACGTCGACCAAGCTCATCCCATAAATGCTCAATGGGATTGAGGTCAGGGGAATAAGGCATCCAAGGCATCACTTCAACACCCTGTTCCTGGAGGAAGTTGGTGGTCAGGCGAGCAGCATGGGGTCGAGCGTTGTCCTGCTGGAAAACTGCGATGTCAGGATGAGCCTGGAGAAATGGCAGCAGATGAGGTCTCAAACTTCATTGACATAACGGTGATGAGTGAGATTGCCTTAGATGATGACCAGAGGTGTCCTGAAACGGGTGGAAATGCTGGCCCATACCATCACACTGGGTCCTCCCCAACGATTGATCTGGCGAATACAGCATGATGCATACCTTTCTCCACCTCTGCGCCATACCCGTTGACGCCCATCAGCACCATGGAGGCAAAATCTGGACTCATCGCTGAACAAGACTGCACTCCACTGTTGCTGTGTCCAGCGGCGCTGCTACAGACATCATCTTAGTCTGTTCCGCCGATGCACTGCATTCAACACTGGACCTCTGCATGGACGTCTTGCCACCAGTCCCCGACTTCTCAAGTGCCTCCGCACAGTAGAGACACTGATGCGGTTGTTGTGGCGACCTTTTGTCACTGCAGCTGTTTGCATGCAGGGTGGAAACGATCACGAAGATGCTGCAGCACAATCCAGCGGTCTTGGTTTGGGGTGGTTACCCGTGGTCTTCCTCTTCGTGGACCAGTTTCGAACCTCGAACTTTGAGGGCGACTCAAATGATGGTGCAGCAAAATCGTGCACTAAAGGAGAGCCAGGAAAGGTAGGAGAAGGTGAGGATACTGGTGAGAATGCTGGTGAGAATGCTGAGAGGAAGGCAGACGAGGGTATTAATGGTCCTGAGGTGGAGGGAGCAGGGCTAAAGAAATGGGTAATGGGGAGCTGCCTGACAGATTGCCCAACATTCCGATGCAGCTCTTTGTACGGGAGCAGCACATCATCCAATGCCCTCTTTAACTTGAGGTACCTCTCCACGACTGAGTCAGAATCTTGCACCCTGTTGGCAATCACCCACATGTCCTGCAGCAACTCTCCCAGGAACTGGACTGTGAGATTGCACCTCAGCACCTCTTCCTCATCACTGCCCACCTTCTCCTCCTCAGAAACCTTTGGAATGGCCTCCAACTCGTCCTCGATGAGCGGGTTTAGGGAACAGTTCAGCATCATGGTTTTCAGGATGTCTGCGTGTTGCGTGTTGTCCTCGATACATATTCTGAGAATCTTCTCCATCCTTTCCATGTGGATATTCCGGACATGGGTGACCACCTTCATACTCAATGCAGCGCTTGCTGAAACTCTCTCACGACTCGCCTTCACATTCTTCCGTATGTAGCTGCAAACGGTGGATTCGTTGACACTAAAGGAGTGCCTGCCCACAGAGGCTGCACTCTCTCCTCTCAAAAGCCGGTCGAGCAGCTCCACTTTCTGGCTCAGGCTCATCAATTTCTTCTGCCTCTTGGTAATCAACACATCTCCGGCACTGGGCTTGCGCTTGGGAGCCATGACTGAACGATGAGCAGAGCGAGAGTCAAAAACGCAGGTCAAAGCAACGGGACGAGAAGGATGAATGAGACCCAAGACACAGTCTGTACATGTAGGAATGCAAGCATTGTGGGTAGCTGTGGGAGGGGTGAATACCCTGGACATTGTTTGTGGGGAATGTTATGGATGATGCCATATTGAGCCTATCTGCTAATTTCAATAATAGATTTAATAAAGCATTTGCATTCTCTTAGTTGTGGGGTTGACATGTTTATGCAGCTGATGGAACATCCCCCGAAGCGGTTTCATTGTGTAAGATCTGTGATGATGCTTTACCATAAATTGCAAATTGTAATACATTTAATGAAGCGTTTGCATTCAATAATCCGCAGTGTTGACCTGTTTTCGTAGCTGGCAGAACATTCCGCAAAGCTCTCGAGGATAGTCCAGCTAAAATTCGCGGCCGCAAAAGCCATGAAAACGCAAATCACACAATAGTGAATGCATAAGCAGGTCATGCTTACAGCTCGTAGATTTTTTTTTTTTTGTGTGTACGTATGTCCAGCTGCTTTATACATGGTTGGTGAAAGATGGGTTTTATAAATGTGTCAAGCTAACGGCTCGTGAATTTTTTTTTTGCGCTCCTGAAAAAAGGCGAATTCGCGGAACACGGCCACGAATAGGAAAAAAACCCCACAAATTTGCAGGACACTTTTCCATGAACAGAGAAACATGTCGTATGTTATCAACCGCGAATATGCGGATCCTGTGAATAGCGGAACCGTGAATAGCGGGGTCAGACTGTGTGTACATATATATTTATGTGTATATATATATATATATATATATATATATATATATATATATATATATATATATATATATATATATACATATATATACATATATACATATATATATATACATATACATATACATATACATATATATACATATACATATATATGTATATATATATATATATATATATATATATATATATATATATATATATATATATATATATATATATATATATATATATATATATATATATATATATATATATATATATACATATATATATATATATATACAGACTTGGCATTTAAAATGGAATACATTTTTTTTCTTGACTTGGGTTTACTTTCTGCACTCAGTATATCAATCTGGTGAGTTTCTTTTACGCTTCGGTGATTTCTTTGTTAAAAGAACCATGTCACTGATTGTCTGTCGCAGCAAGAATTCAACGACAGGATTATATCACAGGTGGCGTGACAAAATGTACGGACAGGTACATTTGACGATTGGCTTCACAATCGGGTATATAAGGGTTGTTGCGTTCTGTATTAGTGGAAAACAACTGCTGCACATCTACAAAAGTTATTGCCGCTTCCTCTGGAGATGGTCCGTCAACTCGAAAATGCTGTTTGTCATGGAGTGGTGGCTTTACGAAATTCCGGCATGAAACAGCGTGCTATTGTTCGGCAGTATGGCATCACTCAAGGTCAGGTGTCAAAGATCCTGAAACGAAATGCTCAGAGGGGTGTCCCTACTCCAATACCGAGGCCAGGACGTCCCCGCAGAACCACAGGGAGGGATGATCGCCAGCTGCACCGGTTAGTCCGCAATGGCCGTACCAAGTCAGCTAATCGGCTTTGGGCTGAGTGGCAGCAACTGACAAATGTGCCTGTATCTAGAAGGCTAGTCAACCAACGACTGGTTCAAGCAGGCTATCAGGCCAAGCGTCCCCTGAGAAAGCCACGCCTGACCAGACAACACCGCCAGCGCCGATTGCAATGGGCCAGAGAGCACCGTCAATGGCAGCCAGGACACTGGAATCACGTGATCTTCATTGACGAGTCTAGATTTCTGGTCTATCGTCAAGATGGCCGTGTCCGAGTGCGCAGACAAGTGCATTAAGCCTACAATGAAGATTGTATAGTGCCAAGAGTCCAAGCTGGAGGTGGTGGGCTGCTTTTCATGCAGGTGGCAAAACTGACCTGGTTGTTCTGAATGGAAGCCTGAACCAGTTAAAGTACAGGGCCATTCTGGAAGAAACAATGCTTCCATTTGCTCGAGCAGCCTTTCGAAGAAACTTTGTCTTCCTAGATGACAATGCACGGCCTCATCATGCTCGCATGATCCAACACTTTCTTGCTGACCGTGGTGTAGAGCATATGGAGTGGCCTGCCATGTCCCCGGATGTGAATCCGATAGAGAACTTATGGGCAGAATTATCGCGTCAAATCGACAACTTGGACCAGCAGCCCACCTCTGTGCGTGAATTACAGCAGGCTATTGTCACTGCATGGCAAGCGATTCCTGTCCAAACCTTGGCAAATCTCGTGAACAGCATGCCTCAACGTGTACGTGCTCTCCTGAATGCTCGTGGGGGTTACACGAAGTACTGAACTGTCATTTTACTGTCCGTAATCCCAGCCGTAATTTAACTTTTGTTTTTGTTAAAAAACATTTTTGGCGAATGTGCAAAATAAAGAGATACTTCTGGAAAACGTACAGAAGTTTAACACAGTACTGTCCGTGAATTGAGTTCGATATCAGTTTACATCACTTTCAAGGATCAATTTATTTGCTTCGAAATGTCAAATGTGGTTTTTGTTTCTTTTAAAGGTCACATTAACAAAATCTAGAATAATTTCAACATAATTCCAATGAACTTTTGGTTCTAAGTCATCTTGAAAAGTAAGTTCACCCCCACAAAAAAAATATTCCATATTAAATGCCAAGTCTGTATATATATATATATATATATATATATATATATATATATATACTGTATATATATATATATATATATATATATATATATATATATATATATATATATATATACTGTGTATATATATATATATATATATATATATATATATATATATATATATATATATATATATATATATATATATATATATATATACATATACATATATATACATATATATAAATACATATATCTATCTATAATTCCAGTAATCTCTGTGTGTATGTGTGTTTGTCTGTGTGTGTGTGTGTGTGTCTGTGTGTGTGTGTGTGTGTGTGTGTTTGTCTGTGACCGCTGTTTCTCGACAACTACCGGTCCGATATACTTGAAACTTGCCAGGTATATTGCTGGGGACCCGAGGATGTGCCTTTTCAAGGTTTCATATTAATCGGAGAAGTAGTTACCGAGCTATGGCGATTTCTTTACCAAACTCCGCAAGCCGTTCGCTTTGGACCAAACCATTTCATGTAAATAGAGGGGGGGGATTGTCACCGTACTCGCAAGCCGTTCGCTTTGGACCAAACCATTTCATGTAAATAGAGGGGGGGGATTGTCACCGTACTCGCAAGCCGTTCGCTTTGGCTTTGCGAATGGACCAAACCATTTCATGTAAATAGAGGGGGGGGATTGCCACCGTACTCGCAAGCCGTTCGCTTTGGCTTTGCGAATGGACCAAACCATTTCATGTAAATAGAGGGGGGGGATATAATTTTAGATATATATATAGTACGGGCATGCCCTAGTATATATAATTGTAAAGCTAAAACTATGGCACTTAGGTGGAATTTATTTTGAAAGCCATTAATTAGATGTATTGGCCGATGTATATTCCAAGTTTCAGCTTGTTGCAATGTATAGCCCTTGGGATATGAGCGCCAACACATTTTGGGAGGGCGGACGGACGACGGACAGACAGACAGACACCGACATGAATTTGAGGGGTTTTCTTAATAAAACTCAAGGTTTCGGAACCTGACATGGCTGAAATTTGGAACATATTACCTCGATGTAGAAAGCATTTACTTCTCAAATTTGCAGCCAATTTAGTCCAGTTGAAGCCGAGAGTTTGCAGTCCCCATGCCAAAGTTGCATACAGAGAAACTATACCATATAAAGGGAGGGGCGCCTTGTGCCTCCCTTGATTTACATTAAAAACAGACGGCTGAAATCCAAAGGAAACTGCATTAAGATTTATGGAGATAGAAGTGGGGACGGTGATTTTGTGGGGATGTGGTAAGAGGAGTTGGAGGGGGGAGGAGAGATAGAAATACAGGTAAAGAGAGAGTTATGGATCGAGATTATAGATCGAGATTATAAATAAAGATTATAAATAGAGATCATACATAGAGATTATAAATAAATATTAGAAATAGAGATTATGAATAAATATTGAGATTATAAATAGAGATTATAGATCGAGATTATGAATAAATATTGAGATTATGAATAAATATTGAGATTATAAATAGAGATTATAGATCGAGATTATAAATAGAGATTATAAATAGTGATTGAGATTATAAATATGGATTATAAAGAAAGATTAAAGATAGAGATTGAGATTATAAATAGAGATTATAAAAAGAGAATGAAAAGAGAAATTATAAATAGAGATTGAGATTATAAATAGAGATTATAAAGAAAGATTATAGATAGAGATTGAGATTATAAATTGAGATTATAAATAGAAAATGAAAATATAAATTATAAATAAAGATTATAAATAGAGAATGAAAATAGAAATTATAAATAAAGGTTGAGATTATAAATAGGGATTATAAAGAAAGATTATAGATAGAGATTGAGATTATAAATAGAGATTATAAATAGAGATTGAAAATAGAAATGATAAATAAAGGTTGAGATTATAAATAGAGATTATAAAGAAAGATTATAGATAGAGATTGAGATTATAAATAGAGATTATAAATAGAGATTATAAATAGAGATTAAAAATAGAAATTATAAATAAAGGTTGAGATTATAAATAGAGATTATAAATAGAGATTATAAATAGAGATTAAAAATAGAAATTATAAATAAAGGTTGAGATTATAAATAGAAATTATAAATAAAGGTTGAGATTATAAATAGAGATTATAAAGAAAGATTATAGATAGAGATTGAGATTATAAATAGAGATTATAAATAGGGATTATAAATAGAGATTATAAATAGAGATTAAAAATAGAAATTATAAATAAAGGTTGAGATTATAAATAGAGATTATAAAGAAAGATTATAGATAGAGATTGAGATTATAAATAGAGATTATAAATAGGGATTATAAATAGAGATTGAAAATAGAAATGATAAATAAAGGTTGAGATTATAAATAGAGATTATAAAAAGAGAATAAAAATAGAAATTATAAATAGAGATTATAAATAGAGAATGAAAATAGAAATTATAAATAAAGGTTGAGATTATAAATAGAGATTATAAATAGAGAATTAAAATAGAAATTATAAATAAAGGTTGAGATTATAAATAGAGATTATAAATAGAGAATTAAAATAGAAATTATAAATAAAGGTTGAGATTATAAATAGAGATTATAAATAGAGAATTAAAATAGAAATTATAAACAGAGATTATAAATAGAGAATGAAAATAGAAATTATAAATAAAGGTTGAGATTATAAATAGAGATTATGAATAGAGAATTAAAATAGAAATTATAAATAAAGGTTGAGATTATAAATAGAGATTATAAATAGAGAATGAAAATAGAAATTATAAATAGAGATTGAAAATAGAGATTATAAATAGAGAATGAAAATAGAAATTATAAATAGAGATTGAAAATAGAGATTATAAATAGAGAATGAAAATAGAGATTATAAATAGAGATTGAAAATACAAATTATAAATAGAGATTATAAATAGAGAATGAAAATAGAAATTATAAATAAAGGTTGAGATTATAAATAGAGATTATGAATAGATAATTAAAATAGAAATTATAAATAAAGGTTGAGATTATAAATAGAGATTATAAATAGAGATTATAAATAGAGAATGAAAATAGAAATTATAAATAGAGATTATAAATAGAAATTAAAAATAGAAATGATAATTAAAGGTTGAGATTATAAATCGGGATTATAAAGAAAGATTATAGATAGAGATTGAGATTATAAATAGAGATTATAAATATAAATTAAAAATAGAAATGATAATTAAAGGTTGAGATTATAAATAGGGATTATAAAGAAAGATTATAGATAGAGATTGAGATTAGAAATAGAGATTATAAATAAGGATTGTAGATAGAGATTGAGATTAGATATAGAGATTATAAATAAGGATTGTAGATAGAGATTGAGATTAGAAATAGAGATTATAAATAAGGATTGTAGATAGAGATTGAGATTAGAAATAGAGATTATAAATAAGGATTGCAGATAGAGATTGCGATTAGAAATAGAGATTATAAATAAGGATTATAGATAGAGATTGAGATTATAAATAGAGATTATAAATTAGGATTATAGATAGAGATTGAGATTAGAAATAGAGATTATAAATAAGGATTATAGATCGAGATTGAGATTAGAAATAGAAATTAGAAATAAGGATTATAGATAGAGATTGAGATTATAAATAGAGATTATAAATAAGGATTATAGATAGAGATTGAGATTATAAATAGAGATTATAAATAAGGATTACAGATAGAGATTGAGATTAGAAATAGAGATTATAAATAAGGATTATAGATAGAGATTGAGATTAGAAATAGAGATTATAAATAAGGATTATAGATGGAGATTGAGATTATAAATAGAGATTATAAATAAGGATTATAGATCGAGATTGAGATTAGAAATAGAGATTATAAATAAGGATTATAGAGATTGAGATTAGAAATAGAGATTATAAATAAGGATTATAGATAGAGATTGAGATTAGAAATAGAGATTATAAATAAGGATTATAGATAGAGATTGAGATAAGAAACAGAGATTATAAATAAGGATTATAGATAGAGATTGATATTAGAAATAGAGATTATAAATAAGGATTACAGATAGAGATTGAGATTAGAAATAGAGATTATAAATAAGGATTATAGATAGAGATTGAGATTAGAAATAGAGATTATAAATAAGGATTGTAGATAGAGATTGAGATTAGATATAGAGATTATAAATAAGGATTGTAGATAGAGATTGAGATTAGAAATAGAGATTATAAATAAGGATTGTAGATAGAGATTGAGATTAGAAATAGAGATTACAAATAAGGATTGTAGATAGAGATTGAGATTAGAAATAGAGATTATAAATAAGGATTGTAGATAGAGATTGAGATTAGAAATAGAGATTATAAATAAGGATTGTAGAGATAGAGATTGAGATTAGAAATAGAGATTATAAATAAGGATTATAGATAGAGATTGAGATTAGAAATAGAGATTATAAATAAGGATTATAGATAGAGATTGAGATTAGAAATAGAGATTATAAATAAGGATTGTAGATAGAGATTGAGATTATAAATAGAGATTATAAATAAGGATTATAGATAGAGATTGAGATTATAAATAGAGATTATAAATAAGGATTATAGATAGAGATTGAGATTAGAAATAGAGATTATAAATAAGGATTATAGATAGAGATTGAGATTATAAATAGAGATTATAAATAAGGATTATAGATAGAGATTGAGATTATAAATAGAGATTATAAATAAGGATTATAGATAGAGATTGAGATTATAAATAGAGATTATAAATAAGAATTATAGATAGAGATTGAGATTAGAAATAGAGATTATAAATAAGGATTATAGATAGAGATTGAGATTAGAAATAGAGATTATAAATAAGGATTATAGATAGAGATTGAGATTAGAAATAGAGATTATAAATAAGGATTATAGATAGAGATTGAGATTAGAAATAGAGATTATAAATAAGGATGATAGATAGAGATTGAGATTAGAAATAGAGATTATAAATAAGGATTATAGATCGAGATTGAGATTAGAAATAGAGATTAGAAATAAGGATTATAGATAGAGATTGAGATTATAAATAGAGATTATAAATAAGGATTATAGATCGAGATTGAGTTAGAAATAGAGATTATAAATAAGGATTATAGAGATTGAGATTAGAAATAGAGATTATAAATAAGGATTATAGATAGAGATTGAGATAATAAATAGAGATTATAAATAAGGATTCTAGATACAGATTGAGATTAGATATAGAGATTATAAATAAGGATTGTAGATAGAGATTGAGATTATAAATAGAGATTATAAATAAGGATTGTAGATAGAGATTGAGATTATAAATAGAGATTATAAATAAGGATTGTAGATAGAGATTGAGATTTTAAATAGAGATTATAAATAAGGATTGTAGATAGAGATTGAGATTAGAAATAGAGATTATAAATAGAGATTATAAATAAGGATTATAGATAGAGATTGAGATAATAAATAGAGATTATAAATAAGGATTGTAGATAGAGATTGAGATTATAAATAGAGATTATAAATAAGGATTCTAGATAGAGATTGAGATTAGATATAGAGATTATAAATAAGGATTATAGATAGAGATTGAGATTATAAATAGAGATTATAAATAGAGATTATAAATAAGGATTGTAGATAGAGATTGAGATTATAAATAGAGATTATAAATAAGGATTCTAGATAGAGATTGAGATTAGATATAGAGATTATAAATAAGGATTATAGATAGAGATTGAGATTATAAATAGAGATTATAAATAAGGATTGGAGATAGAGATTGAGATTATAAATAGAGATTATAAATAAGGATTGTAGATAGAGATTGAGATTATAAATAGAGATTATAAATAAGGATTGGAGATAGAGATTGAGATTATAAATAGAGATTATAAATAAGGATTCTAGATAGAGATTGAGATTAGATATAGAGATTATAAATAAGGATTATAGATAGAGATTGAGATTATAAATAGAGATTATAAATAAGGATTGGAGATAGAGATCGAGATTATAAATAGAGATTATAAATAAGGATTGTAGATAGAGATTGAGATTATAAATAGAGATTAAAAATAAGGATTGGAGATAGAGATTGAGATTATAAATAGAGATTATAAATAAGGATTGTAGATAGAGATTGAGATTATAAATAGAGATTATAAATAAGGATTATAGATCGAGATTGAGATTAGAAATAGAGATTATAAATAAGGATTGTAGATAGAGATTGAGATTATAAATAGAGATTATAAATAAGGATTGTAGATAGAGATTGAGATTATAAATAGAGATTATAAATAAGGATTGTAGATAGAGATTGAGATTAGAAATAGAGATTATAAATAAGGATTGTAGATAGAGATTGAGATTAGAAATAGAGATTATACAATATTGTAGATATAGAAATGGATTTTTTTTTGATGTTGGAGGCTCCAGGCATGGACCTCATCGAGGCCAGGCCTGAAATAAAAGAGAAGAAAAGTGTATGATGGAAAGTGTATGATGAAAAGTGTATGATGAAAAGTGTATGATGAAAAGTGTATGATGAAAAGTGTATGATGAAAAGTGTATGATGAAAAGTGTATGATGAAAAGTGTATGATGAAAAGTGCATGATGAAAAGTGTATGATGGAAAGTGTATGATGGAAAGTGTATGATGGAAAGTGTGTGATGAAAAGTGTGTGATGAAAAGTGTATATGATGAAAAGTGTATGATGAAAAGTGTATGATGAAAAGTGTATATGATGAAAAGTGTATGATGAAAAGTGTATGATGAAAAGTGTATGATGAAAAGTGTGTGATGAAAAGTGTGTGATGAAAAGTGTATATGATGAAAAGTGTATGATGAAAAGTGTATGATGAAAAGTGTATGATGAAAAGTGTATGATGAAAAGTGTATGATGAAAAGTGTATGATGAAAAGTGTATGATGAAAAGTGTATGATGAAAAGTGTATGATGGAAAGTGTATGATGGAAAGTGTATGATGAAAAGTGTATGATGAAAAGTGTGTGATGAAAAGTGTATATGATGAAAAGTGTATGATGAAAAGTGTATGATGAAAAGTGTATGATGAAAAGTGTATATGATGAAAAGTGTATGATGAAAAGTGTATGATGAAAAGTGTATGATGAAAAGTGTATGATGAAAAGTGTATGATGAAAAGTGTATGATGAAAAGTGCATGATGAAAAGTGTATGATGGAAAGTGTATGATGGAAAGTGTATGATGAAAAGTGTGTGATGAAAAGTGTATATGATGAAAAGTGTATGATGAAAAGTGTATATGATGAAAAGTGTGTGATGAAAAGTGTATGATGAAAAGTGTATGAAGAAAAGTGTATGATGAAAAGTGTATGATGAAAAGTGTATATGATGAAAAGTGTATATGATGAAAAGTGTATGATGAAAAGTGTATATGATGAAAAGTGTATGATGGAAAGTGTATGATGAAAAGTGTATGATGAAAAGTGTATATGATGAAAAGTGTATGATGGAAAGTGTATGATGAAAAGTGTATGATGAAAAGTGTATATGATGAAAAGTGTATGATGAAAAGTGTATATGATGAAAAGTGTATATGATGAAAAGTGTATGATGGAAAGTGTATGATGAAAAGTGTATATGATGAAAAGTGCATGATGGAAAGTGTATGATGAAAAGTGCGTGATGAAAAGTGTGTGATGAAAAGTGTGTGATGAAAAGTGTATGATGAAAAGTGTATGATGAAAAGTGTATGATGAAAAGTGTATGATGAAAAGTGTATATGATGAAAAGTGTATGATGGAAAGTGTATGATGAAAAGTGTATATGATGAAAAGTGTATATGATGAAAAGTGTATGATGGAAAGTGTATGATGGAAAGTGTATGATGAAAAGTGTATGATGTAAAATGTATGATGAAAAGTGTATCATGAAAAGTGTATCATGAAAAGTGTATCATGAAAAGTGTATGATGGAAAGTGTATGATGGAAAGTGTATGATGGAAAGTGTATGATGAAAAGTGTATGATGAAAAGTGTATATGATGGAAAGTGTATGATGGAAAGTGTATGATGAAAAGTGTATATGATGAAAAGTGTATGATGGAAAGTGTATGATGAAAAGTGTATGATGAAAAGTGTATGATGAAAAGTGTGTGATGAAAAGTGTATGATGAAAAGTGTATGATGAAAAGTGTATGATGAAAAGTGTATGATGAAAAGTGTATGATGAAAAGTGTATGATGAAAAGTGTATGATGAAAAGTGTATGATGAAAAGTGTATGATGAAAAGTGTATGATGAAAAGTGTATGATGAAAAGTGTATGATGAAAAGTGTATATGATGAAAAGTGTATGATGAAAAGTGTATGATGAAAAGTGTGTGATGAAAAGTGTGTGATGAAAAGTGTATGATGAAAAGTGTATGATGAAAAGTGTATGATGAAAAGTGTATATGATGAAAAGTGTATGATGGAAAGTGTATGATGAAAAGTGTATTTGATGAAAAGTGTATGATGGAAAGTGTATGATGGAAAGTGTATGATGAAAAGTGTATGATGAAAAGTGTATATGATGAAAAGTGTATGATGAAAAGTGTGTGATGAAAAGTGTATGATGAAAAGTGTATGATGAAAAGTGTGTGATGTAAAATGTATGATGAAAAGTGTATGATGAAAAGTGTATGATGAAAAGTGTATGATGAAAAGTGTATGATGAAAAGTGTATGATGAAAAGTGTATATGATGAAAAGTGTATGATGGAAAGTGTATGATGAAAAGTGTATGATGAAAAGTGTATGATGAAAAGTGTGTGATGAAAAGTGTATGATGAAAAGTGTATGATGAAAAGTGTATGATGAAAAGTGTATGATGAAAAGTGTATGATGAAAAGTGTATGATGAAAAGTGTATCATGAAAAGTGTATGATGAAAAGTGTATGATGAAAAGTGTATATGATGAAAAGTGTATGATGAAAAGTGTATGATGAAAAGTGTGTGATGAAAAGTGTGTGATGAAAAGTGTATGATGAAAAGTGTATGATGAAAAGTGTATGATGAAAAGTGTATGATGAAAAGTGTATATGATGGAGAGTGTATGATGGAAAGTGTATGATGAAAAGTGTATGATGGAAAGTGTATGATGGAAAGTGTATGATGGAAAGTGTATGATGAAAAGTGTATGATGAAAAGTGTATATGATGAAAAGTGTATGATGAAAAGTGTATGATGAAAAGTGTGTGATGTAAAATGTATGATGAAAAGTGTATGATGAAAAGTGTATGATGAAAAGTGTATGAAAAGTGTATGATGAAAAGTGTATATGATGAAAAGTGTATGATGGAAAGTGTATGATGAAAAGTGTATGATGAAAAGTGTATGATGAAAAGTGTGTGATGAAAAGTGTATGATGAAAAGTGTATGATGAAAAGTGTATGATGAAAAGTGTATGATGAAAAGTGTATGATGAAAAGTGTATGATGAAAAGTGTATCATGAAAATTGTATGATGAAAAGTGTATGATGAAAAGTGTATATGATGAAAAGTGTATGATGAAAAGTGTATGATGAAAAGTGTGTGATGAAAAGTGTGTGATGAAAAGTGTATGATGAAAAGTGTATGATGAAAAGTGTATGATGAAAAGTGTATGATGAAAAGTGTATGATGAAAAGTGTATATGATGAAAAGTGTATGATGGAAAGTGTATGATGAAAAGTGTATATGATGAAAAGTGCATGATGGAAAGTGTATGATGAAAAGTGTGTGATGAAAAGTGTGTGATGAAAAGTGTATGATGAAAAGTGTATGATGAAAAGTGTGTGATGAAAAGTGTATGATGAAAAGTGTATGATGAAAAGTGTATGATGAAAAGTGTATATGATGAAAAGTGTATGATGGAAAGTGTATGATGAAAAGTGTATATGATGAAAAGTGTATATGATGAAAAGTGTATGATGGAAAGTGTATGATGAAAAGTGTATGATGAAAAGTGTATGATGAAAAGTGTGTGATGAAAAGTGTATGATGAAAAGTGTATGATGAAAAGTGTATGATGAAAAGTGTGTGATGAAAAGTGTATGATGAAAAGTGTGTGATGTAAAATGTATGATGAAAAGTGTATCATGAAAAGTGTATCATGAAAAGTGTATGATGGAAAGTGTATATGATGAAAAGTGTATGATGGAAAGTGTATGATGGAAAGTGTATGATGAAAAGTGTATATGATGAAAAGTGTATGATGGAAAGTGTATGATGAAAAGTGTATATGATGAAAAGTGTATGATGGAAAGTGTATGATGAAAAGTGTATGATGAAAAGTGTATGATGAAAAGTGTGTGATGAAAAGTGTATGATGAAAAGTGTATGATGAAAAGTGTATGATGAAAAGTGTATGATGAAAAGTGTATGATGAAAAGTGTATGATGAAAAGTATATCATGAAAAGTGTATGATGAAAAGTGTATGATGAAAAGTGTATATGATGAAAAGTGTATGATGAAAAGTGTATGATGAAAAGTGTGTGATGAAAAGTGTGTGATGAAAAGTGTATGATGAAAAGTGTATGATGAAAAGTGTATGATGAAAAGTGTATATGATGAAAAGTGTATATGATGAAAAGTGTATGATGGAAAGTGTATGATGAAAAGTGTATTTGATGAAAAGTGTATGATGGAAAGTGTATGATGGAAAGTGTATGATGAAAAGTGTATGATGAAAAGTGTATATGATGAAAAGTGTATGATGAAAAGTGTGTGATGAAAAGTGTATGATGAAAAGTGTATGATGAAAAGTGTGTGATGTAAAATGTATGATGAAAAGTGTATGATGAAAAGTGTATGATGAAAAGTGTATGATGAAAAGTGTATGATGAAAAGTGTATATGATGAAAAGTGTATGATGGAAAGTGTATGATGAAAAGTGTATGATGAAAAGTGTATGATGAAAAGTGTGTGATGAAAAGTGTATGATGAAAAGTGTATGATGAAAAGTGTATGATGAAAAGTGGATGATGAAAAGTGTATGATGAAAAGTGTATGATGAAAAGTGTATGATGAAAAGTGTATGATGAAAAGTGTATGATGAAAAGTGTATGATGAAAAGTGTATATGATGAAAAGTGTATGATGAAAAGTGTGTGATGAAAAGTGTGTGATGTAAAGTGTATGATGAGAAGTGTATGATGGAAAGTGTATGATGGAAAGTGTGTGATGGAAAGTGTATGATGTAAAGTGTATGATGGAAAGTGTATGATGGAAAGTGTGTGATGGAAAGTGTATGATGTAAAGTGTATGATGGAAAGTGTGTGATGGAAAGTGTATGATGTAAAGTGTATGATGGAAAGTGTGTGATGGAAAGTGTATGATGTAAAGTGTATGATGTAAAGTGTATGATGGAAAGTGTGTGATGGAAAGTGTATGATGAAAAGTGTATGATGGAAAGTGTGTGATGGAAAGTGTATGATGAAAAGTGTATGATGGAAAGTGTGTGATGGAAAGTGTATGATGAAAAGTGTATGATGGAAAGTGTGTGATGGAAAGTGTATGATGAAAAGTGTATGATGGAAAGTGTGTGATGGAAAGTGTATGATGAAAAGTGTATGATGAAAAGTGTATGATGGAAAGTGTATGATGGAAAGTGTGTGATGGAAAGTGTATGATGTAAAGTGTATGATGGAAAGTGTGTGATGGAAAGTGTATGATGTAAAGTGTATGATGGAAAGTGTGTGATGGAAAGTGTATGATGAAAAGTGTATGATGGAAAGTGTGTGATGACAAGTGTATGATGAAAAGTGTATGATGGAAAGCGTGTGATATAAAGTGTATGATGAGAAGTGTATGATGGAAAGTGTATGATGACAAGTGTATGATGAAAAGTGAATGATGAAAAGTGTATGATGTAAAGTGTATGATGTAAAGTGTATGATGGAAAGTGAGTAATGGAAAGTGTATGATGAAAAGTGTATGATGAAAAGTGTATGATGAGAAGTGTATAATGAAAAGTGTATGATGTAAAGTGTGTGATGAAAAGTGTGTGATGAAAAGTGTGTGATGTAAAGTGTATGATGGAAAGTGTGTGATGTAAAGTGTATGATGGAAAGTGAGTAATGGAAAGTGTATGATGACAAGTGTATGATGAAAAGTGTATGATGAAAAGTGCATGATGGAAAGTGTATGATGAAAAGTGTATGATGAAAAGTGTATGATGAAAAGTGTATGATGAAAAGTGTGTGATGAAAAGTGTATGATGAAAAGTGCATGATGAAAAGTGTATGATGAAAAGTGTATGATGAAAAGTGCATGATGGAAAGTGTATGATGAAAAGTGTATGATGAAAAGTGTGTGATGAAAAGTGTATGATGAAAAGTGCATGATGAAAAGTGTATGATGAAAAGTGTATGATGAAAATTGTATGATGAAAAGTGTGTGATGAAAAGTGTATGATGAAAAGTGAATGATGAAAAGTGTATGAAAAGTGTTTGATGAAAAGTGTATGATGAAAAGTGTATGATGAAAAGTGTGTGATGTAAAATGTATGATGAAAAGTGTATGATGAAAAGTGTATGATGAAAAGTGTATGATGAAAAGTGTATGATGAAAAGTGTATGATGAAAAGTGTATGATGAAAAGTGTATGATGAAAAGTGTATGATGGAAAGTGTGTGATGAAAAGTGTTTGATGAAAAGTGTATGATGAAAAGTGTGTGATGTAAAATGTATGATGAAAAGTGTATGATGAAAAGTGTATGATGAAATGTGTATGATGAAAAGTGTATGATGAAAAGTGTTTGATGAAAAGTGTATGATGGAAAGTGTATATGATGAAAAGTGTATGATGGAAAGTGTATGATGGAAAGTGTATGATGAAAAGTGTATATGATGAAAAGTGTATGATGGAAAGTGTATGATGAAAAGTGTATATGATGAAAAGTGTATGATGGAAAGTGTATGATGAAAAGTGTATGATGAAAAGTGTATGATGAAAAGTGTGTGATGAAAAGTGTATGATGAAAAGTGTATGATGAAAAGTGTATGATGAAAAGTGTATGATGAAAAGTGTATGATGAAAAGTGTATGATGAAAAGTGTATCATGAAAAGTGTATGATGAAAAGTGTATGATGAAAAGTGTATATGATGAAAAGTGTATGATGAAAAGTGTATGATGAAAAGTGTGTGATGAAAAGTGTGTGATGAAAAGTGTATGATGAAAAGTGTATGATGAAAAGTGTATGATGAAAAGTGTATATGATGAAAAGTGTATATGATGAAAAGTGTATGATGGAAAGTGTATGATGAAAAGTGTATTTGATGAAAAGTGTATGATGGAAAGTGTATGATGGAAAGTGTATGATGAAAAGTGTATGATGAAAAGTGTATATGATGAAAAGTGTATGATGAAAAGTGTGTGATGAAAAGTGTATGATGAAAAGTGTATGATGAAAAGTGTGTGATGTAAAATGTATGATGAAAAGTGTATGATGAAAAGTGTGTGATGAAAAGTGTATGATGAAAAGTGTATGATGAAAAGTGTATGATGAAAAGTGGATGATGAAAAGTGTATGATGAAAAGTGTATGATGAAAAGTGTATGATGAAAAGTGTATGATGAAAAGTGTATGATGAAAAGTGTATGATGAAAAGTGTATGATGGAAAGTGTATGATGAAAAGTGTATTTGATGAAAAGTGTATGATGGAAAGTGTATGATGGAAAGTGTATGATGAAAAGTGTATGATGAAAAGTGTATATGATGAAAAGTGTATGATGAAAAGTGTGTGATGAAAAGTGTATGATGAAAAGTGTATGATGAAAAGTGTGTGATGTAAAATGTATGATGAAAAGTGTATGATGAAAAGTGTGTGATGAAAAGTGTATGATGAAAAGTGTATGATGAAAAGTGTATGATGAAAAGTGGATGATGAAAAGTGTATGATGAAAAGTGTATGATGAAAAGTGTATGATGAAAAGTGTATGATGAAAAGTGTATGATGAAAAGTGTATGATGAAAAGTGTATATGATGAAAAGTGTATGATGAAAAGTGTGTGATGAAAAGTGTGTGATGTAAAGTGTATGATGAGAAGTGTATGATGGAAAGTGTATGATGGAAAGTGTGTGATGGAAAGTGTATGATGTAAAGTGTATGATGGAAAGTGTATGATGGAAAGTGTGTGATGGAAAGTGTATGATGTAAAGTGTATGATGGAAAGTGTGTGATGGAAAGTGTATGATGTAAAGTGTATGATGGAAAGTGTGTGATGGAAAGTGTATGATGTAAAGTGTATGATGTAAAGTGTATGATGGAAAGTGTGTGATGGAAAGTGTATGATGAAAAGTGTATGATGGAAAGTGTGTGATGGAAAGTGTATGATGAAAAGTGTATGATGGAAAGTGTGTGATGGAAAGTGTATGATGAAAAGTGTATGATGGAAAGTGTGTGATGGAAAGTGTATGATGAAAAGTGTATGATGGAAAGTGTGTGATGGAAAGTGTATGATGAAAAGTGTATGATGAAAAGTGTATGATGGAAAGTGTATGATGGAAAGTGTGTGATGGAAAGTGTATGATGTAAAGTGTATGATGGAAAGTGTGTGATGGAAAGTGTATGATGTAAAGTGTATGATGGAAAGTGTGTGATGGAAAGTGTATGATGAAAAGTGTATGATGGAAAGTGTGTGATGACAAGTGTATGATGAAAAGTGTATGATGGAAAGCGTGTGATGTAAAGTGTATGATGAGAAGTGTATGATGGAAAGTGTATGATGACAAGTGTATGATGAAAAGTGAATGATGAAAAGTGTATGATGTAAAGTGTATGATGTAAAGTGTATGATGGAAAGTGAGTAATGGAAAGTGTATGATGAAAAGTGTATGATGAAAAGTGTATGATGAGAAGTGTATAATGAAAAGTGTATGATGTAAAGTGTGTGATGAAAAGTGTGTGATGAAAAGTGTGTGATGTAAAGTGTATGATGGAAAGTGTGTGATGTAAAGTGTATGATGGAAAGTGAGTAATGGAAAGTGTATGATGACAAGTGTATGATGAAAAGTGTATGATGAAAAGTGCATGATGGAAAGTGTATGATGAAAAGTGTATGATGAAAAGTGTATGATGAAAAGTGTATGATGAAAAGTGTGTGATGAAAAGTGTATGATGAAAAGTGCATGATGAAAAGTGTATGATGAAAAGTGTATGATGAAAAGTGCATGATGGAAAGTGTATGATGAAAAGTGTATGATGAAAAGTGTGTGATGAAAAGTGTATGATGAAAAGTGCATGATGAAAAGTGTATGATGAAAAGTGTATGATGAAAATTGTATGATGAAAAGTGTGTGATGAAAAGTGTATGATGAAAAGTGAATGATGAAAAGTGTATGAAAAGTGTTTGATGAAAAGTGTATGATGAAAAGTGTATGATGAAAAGTGTGTGATGTAAAATGTATGATGAAAAGTGTATGATGAAAAGTGTATGATGAAAAGTGTATGATGAAAAGTGTATGATGAAAAGTGTATGATGAAAAGTGTATGATGAAAAGTGTATGATGAAAAGTGTATGATGGAAAGTGTGTGATGAAAAGTGTTTGATGAAAAGTGTATGATGAAAAGTGTGTGATGTAAAATGTATGATGAAAAGTGTATGATGAAAAGTGTATGATGAAATGTGTATGATGAAAAGTGTATGATGAAAAGTGTTTGATGAAAAGTGTATGATGAAAAGTGTATGATGAAAAGTGTATGATGAAAAGTGTATGATGAAAAGTGTGTGATGTAAAATGTATGATGAAAAGTGTGTGATGAAAAGTGTATGATGAAAAGTGTGTGATGTAAAATGTATGATGAAAAGTGTATGATGAAAAGTGTATGATGAAAAGTGTGTGATGTAAAATGTATGATGAAAAGTGTATGATGAAAAGTGTATGATGAAAAGTATGTGATGTAAAATGTATGATGAAAAGTGTATGATGAAAAGTGTATGATGAAAAGTGTATGATGAAAAGTGTATGATGAAAAGTGTATGATGAAAAGTGAATGATGAAAAGTGTATGATGAAAAGTGTATGATGAAAAGTGTTTGATGAAAAGTGTATGATGAAAAGTGTATGATGTAAAGTGTATGATGAAAAGTGTTTGATGAAAAGTGTATGATGGAAAGTGTATGATGAAAAGTATGTGATGGAAAGTGTATGATGAAAAGTGTATGATGAAAAGTGTTTGATGAAAAGTGTATGATGGAAAGTGTATGATGAAAAGTGTATGATGAAAAGTGTATGATGGAAAGTGTATGATGGAAAGTGTGTGATGGAAAGTGTATGATGAAAAGTGTATGATGAAAAGTGTATGATGAAAAGTGTATATGATGAAAAGTGTATGATGAAAAGTGTATGATGAAAAGTGTGTGATGAAAAGTGTATGATGAAAAGTGTATGATGAAAAGTGTATGATGAAAAGTGTATATGATGAAAAGTGTATGATGAAAAGTGTATATGATGAGAAGTGTATATGATGGAAAGTGTGTGATGAAAAGTGTGTGATGAAAAGTGTATGATGAAAAGTGTATGATGAAAAGTGTGTGATGAAAAGTGTATGATGAAAAGTGTATGATGAAAAGTGTATGATGAAAAGTGTATGATGAAAAGTGTATGATGAAAAGTGTATGATGAAAAGTGTATCATGAAAAGTGTATGATGAAAAGTGTATGATGAAAAGTGTATATGATGAAAAGTGTATGATGAAAAGTGTATGATGAAAAGTGTGTGATGAAAAGTGTATGATGAAAAGTGTATGATGAAAAGTGTATGATGAAAAGTGTATGATGAAAAGTGTATGATGAAAAGTGTATGATGAAAAGTGTATCATGAAAAGTGTATGATGAAAAGTGTATGATGAAAAGTGTATATGATGAAAAGTGTATGATGAAAAGTGTATGATGAAAAGTGTGTGATGAAAAGTGTGTGATGAAAAGTGTATGATGAAAAGTGTATGATGAAAAGTGTATGATGAAAAGTGTATGATGAAAAGTGTATATGATGAAAAGTGTATGATGGAAAGTGTATGATGAAAAGTGTATATGATGAAAAGTGTATGATGGAAAGTGTATGATGGAAAGTGTATGATGAAAAGTGTATGATGAAAAGTGTATATGATGAAAAGTGTATGATGAAAAGTGTATGATGAAAAGTGTGTGATGTAAAATGTATGATGAAAAGTGTATGATGAAAAGTGTATGATGAAAAGTGTATGAAAAGTGTATGATGAAAAGTGTATATGATGAAAAGTGTATGATGGAAAGTGTATGATGAAAAGTGTATGATGAAAAGTGAATGATGAAAAGTGTGTGATGAAAAGTGTATGATGAAAAGTGTATGATGAAAAGTGTATGATGAAAAGTGTATGATGAAAAGTGTATGATGAAAAGTGTATGATGAAAAGTGTATCATGAAAATTGTATGATGAAAAGTGTATGATGAAAAGTGTATATGATGAAAAGTGTATGATGAAAAGTGTATGATGAAAAGTGTGTGATGAAAAGTGTGTGATGAAAAGTGTATGATGAAAAGTGTATGATGAAAAGTGTATGATGAAAAGTGTATGATGAAAAGTGTATGATGAAAAGTGTATATGATGAAAAGTGTATGATGGAAAGTGTATGATGAAAAGTGTATATGATGAAAAGTGCATGATGGAAAGTGTATGATGAAAAGTGTGTGATGAAAAGTGTGTGATGAAAAGTGTATGATGAAAAGTGTATGATGAAAAGTGTGTGATGAAAAGTGTATGATGAAAAGTGTATGATGAAAAGTGTATGATGAAAAGTGTATATGATGAAAAGTGTATGATGGAAAGTGTATGATGAAAAGTGTATATGATGAAAAGTGTATATGATGAAAAGTGTATGATGGAAAGTGTATGATGAAAAGTGTATGATGAAAAGTGTATGATGAAAAGTGTGTGATGAAAAGTGTATGATAAAAAGTGTATGATGAAAAGTGTATGATGAAAAGTGTGTGATGAAAAGTGTATGATGAAAAGTGTGTGATGTAAAATGTATGATGAAAAGTGTATCATGAAAAGTGTATCATGAAAAGTGTATGATGGAAAGTGTATATGATGAAAAGTGTATGATGGAAAGTGTATGATGGAAAGTGTATGATGAAAAGTGTATATGATGAAAAGTGTATGATGAAAAGTGTGTGATGAAAAGTGTGTGATGTAAAGTGTATGATGAGAAGTGTATGATGGAAAGTGTATGATGGAAAGTGTGTGATGGAAAGTGTATGATGTAAAGTGTATGATGGAAAGTGTATGATGGAAAGTGTGTGATGGAAAGTGTATGATGTAAAGTGTATGATGGAAAGTGTGTGATGGAAAGTGTATGATGTAAAGTGTATGATGGAAAGTGTGTGATGGAAAGTGTATGATGTAAAGTGTATGATGTAAAGTGTATGATGGAAAGTGTGTGATGGAAAGTGTATGATGAAAAGTGTATGATGGAAAGTGTGTGATGGAAAGTGTATGATGAAAAGTGTATGATGGAAAGTGTGTGATGGAAAGTGTATGATGAAAAGTGTATGATGGAAAGTGTGTGATGGAAAGTGTATGATGAAAAGTGTATGATGGAAAGTGTGTGATGGAAAGTGTATGATGAAAAGTGTATGATGAAAAGTGTATGATGGAAAGTGTATGATGGAAAGTGTGTGATGGAAAGTGTATGATGTAAAGTGTATGATGGAAAGTGTGTGATGGAAAGTGTATGATGTAAAGTGTATGATGGAAAGTGTGTGATGGAAAGTGTATGATGAAAAGTGTATGATGGAAAGTGTGTGATGACAAGTGTATGATGAAAAGTGTATGATGGAAAGCGTGTGATGTAAAGTGTATGATGAGAAGTGTATGATGGAAAGTGTATGATGACAAGTGTATGATGAAAAGTGAATGATGAAAAGTGTATGATGTAAAGTGTATGATGTAAAGTGTATGATGGAAAGTGAGTAATGGAAAGTGTATGATGAAAAGTGTATGATGAAAAGTGTATGATGAGAAGTGTATAATGAAAAGTGTATGATGTAAAGTGTGTGATGAAAAGTGTGTGATGAAAAGTGTGTGATGTAAAGTGTATGATGGAAAGTGTGTGATGTAAAGTGTATGATGGAAAGTGAGTAATGGAAAGTGTATGATGACAAGTGTATGATGAAAAGTGTATGATGAAAAGTGCATGATGGAAAGTGTATGATGAAAAGTGTATGATGAAAAGTGTATGATGAAAAGTGTATGATGAAAAGTGTGTGATGAAAAGTGTATGATGAAAAGTGCATGATGAAAAGTGTATGATGAAAAGTGTATGATGAAAAGTGCATGATGGAAAGTGTATGATGAAAAGTGTATGATGAAAAGTGTGTGATGAAAAGTGTATGATGAAAAGTGCATGATGAAAAGTGTATGATGAAAAGTGTATGATGAAAATTGTATGATGAAAAGTGTGTGATGAAAAGTGTATGATGAAAAGTGAATGATGAAAAGTGTATGAAAAGTGTTTGATGAAAAGTGTATGATGAAAAGTGTATGATGAAAAGTGTGTGATGTAAAATGTATGATGAAAAGTGTATGATGAAAAGTGTATGATGAAAAGTGTATGATGAAAAGTGTATGATGAAAAGTGTATGATGAAAAGTGTATGATGAAAAGTGTATGATGAAAAGTGTATGATGGAAAGTGTGTGATGAAAAGTGTTTGATGAAAAGTGTATGATGAAAAGTGTGTGATGTAAAATGTATGATGAAAAGTGTATGATGAAAAGTGTATGATGAAATGTGTATGATGAAAAGTGTATGATGAAAAGTGTTTGATGAAAAGTGTATGATGAAAAGTGTATGATGAAAAGTGTATGATGAAAAGTGTATGATGAAAAGTGTGTGATGTAAAATGTATGATGAAAAGTGTGTGATGAAAAGTGTATGATGAAAAGTGTGTGATGTAAAATGTATGATGAAAAGTGTATGATGAAAAGTGTATGATGAAAAGTGTGTGATGTAAAATGTATGATGAAAAGTGTATGATGAAAAGTGTATGATGAAAAGTATGTGATGTAAAATGTATGATGAAAAGTGTATGATGAAAAGTGTATGATGAAAAGTGTATGATGAAAAGTGTATGATGAAAAGTGTATGATGAAAAGTGAATGATGAAAAGTGTATGATGAAAAGTGTATGATGAAAAGTGTTTGATGAAAAGTGTATGATGAAAAGTGTATGATGTAAAGTGTATGATGAAAAGTGTTTGATGAAAAGTGTATGATGGAAAGTGTATGATGAAAAGTATGTGATGGAAAGTGTATGATGAAAAGTGTATGATGAAAAGTGTATATGATGAAAAGTGTATGATGAAAAGTGTATATGATGAGAAGTGTATATGATGGAAAGTGTGTGATGAAAAGTGTGTGATGAAAAGTGTATGATGAAAAGTGTATGATGGAAAGTGTATGATGGAAAGTGTGTGATGGAAAGTGTATGATGAAAAGTGTATGATGAAAAGTGTATGATGAAAAGTGTATATGATGAAAAGTGTATGATGAAAAGTGTATGATGAAAAGTGTGTGATGAAAAGTGTATGATGAAAAGTGTATGATGAAAAGTGTATGATGAAAAGTGTATATGATGAAAAGTGTATGATGAAAAGTGTATATGATGAGAAGTGTATATGATGGAAAGTGTGTGATGAAAAGTGTGTGATGAAAAGTGTATGATGAAAAGTGTATGATGAAAAGTGTGTGATGAAAAGTGTATGATGAAAAGTGTATGATGAAAAGTGTATGATGAAAAGTGTATGATGAAAAGTGTATGATGAAAAGTGTATGATGAAAAGTGTATCATGAAAAGTGTATGATGAAAAGTGTATGATGAAAAGTGTATATGATGAAAAGTGTATGATGAAAAGTGTATGATGAAAAGTGTGTGATGAAAAGTGTATGATGAAAAGTGTATGATGAAAAGTGTATGATGAAAAGTGTATGATGAAAAGTGTATGATGAAAAGTGTATGATGAAAAGTGTATGATGAAAAGTGTATCATGAAAAGTGTATGATGAAAAGTGTATGATGAAAAGTGTATATGATGAAAAGTGTATGATGAAAAGTGTATGATGAAAAGTGTGTGATGAAAAGTGTGTGATGAAAAGTGTATGATGAAAAGTGTATGATGAAAAGTGTATGATGAAAAGTGTATGATGAAAAGTGTATATGATGAAAAGTGTATGATGGAAAGTGTATGATGAAAAGTGTATATGATGAAAAGTGTATGATGGAAAGTGTATGATGGAAAGTGTATGATGAAAAGTGTATGATGAAAAGTGTATATGATGAAAAGTGTATGATGAAAAGTGTATGATGAAAAGTGTGTGATGTAAAATGTATGATGAAAAGTGTATGATGAAAAGTGTATGATGAAAAGTGTATGAAAAGTGTATGATGAAAAGTGTATATGATGAAAAGTGTATGATGGAAAGTGTATGATGAAAAGTGTATGATGAAAAGTGTATGATGAAAAGTGTGTGATGAAAAGTGTATGATGAAAAGTGTATGATGAAAAGTGTATGATGAAAAGTGTATGATGAAAAGTGTATGATGAAAAGTGTATGATGAAAAGTGTATGATGAAAAGTGTATCATGAAAATTGTATGATGAAAAGTGTATGATGAAAAGTGTATATGATGAAAAGTGTATGATGAAAAGTGTATGATGAAAAGTGTGTGATGAAAAGTGTGTGATGAAAAGTGTATGATGAAAAGTGTATGATGAAAAGTGTATGATGAAAAGTGTATGATGAAAAGTGTATGATGAAAAGTGTATGATGAAAAGTGTATATGATGAAAAGTGTATGATGGAAAGTGTATGATGAAAAGTGTATATGATGAAAAGTGCATGATGGAAAGTGTATGATGAAAAGTGTGTGATGAAAAGTGTATGATGAAAAGTGTATGATGAAAAGTGTGTGATGAAAAGTGTATGATGAAAAGTGTATGATGAAAAGTGTATGATGAAAAGTGTATATGATGAAAAGTGTATGATGGAAAGTGTATGATGAAAAGTGTATATGATGAAAAGTGTATATGATGAAAAGTGTATGATGGAAAGTGTATGATGAAAAGTGTATGATGAAAAGTGTATGATGAAAAGTGTGTGATGAAAAGTGTATGATAAAAAGTGTATGATGAAAAGTGTATGATGAAAAGTGTGTGATGAAAAGTGTATGATGAAAAGTGTGTGATGTAAAATGTATGATGAAAAGTGTATCATGAAAAGTGTATCATGAAAAGTGTATGATGGAAAGTGTATATGATGAAAAGTGTATGATGGAAAGTGTATGATGGAAAGTGTATGATGGAAAGTGTATGATGAAAAGTGTATATGATGAAAAGTGTATGATGGAAAGTGTATGATGAAAAGTGTATATGATGAAAAGTGTATGATGGAAAGTGTATGATGAAAAGTGTATGATGAAAAGTGTATGATGAAAAGTGTGTGATGAAAAGTGTATGATGAAAAGTGTATGATGAAAAGTGTATGATGAAAAGTGTATGATGAAAAGTGTATGATGAAAAGTGTATCATGAAAAGTGTATGATGAAAAGTGTATGATGAAAAGTGTATATGATGAAAAGTGTATGATGAAAAGTGTATGATGAAAAGTGTGTGATGAAAAGTGTGTGATGAAAAGTGTATGATGAAAAGTGTATGATGAAAAGTGTATGATGAAAAGTGTATATGATGAAAAGTGTATATGATGAAAAGTGTATGATGGAAAGTGTATGATGAAAAGTGTATTTGATGAAAAGTGTATGATGGAAAGTGTATGATGGAAAGTGTATGATGAAAAGTGTATGATGAAAAGTGTATATGATGAAAAGTGTATGATGAAAAGTGTGTGATGAAAAGTGTATGATGAAAAGTGTATGATGAAAAGTGTGTGATGTAAAATGTATGATGAAAAGTGTATGATGAAAAGTGTATGATGAAAAGTGTATGATGAAAAGTGTATGATGAAAAGTGTATATGATGAAAAGTGTATGATGGAAAGTGTATGATGAAAAGTGTATGATGAAAAGTGTATGATGAAAAGTGTGTGATGAAAAGTGTATGATGAAAAGTGTATGATGAAAAGTGTATGATGAAAAGTGTATGATGAAAAGTGTATGATGAAAAGTGTATGATGAAAAGTGTATCATGAAAAGTGTATGATGAAAAGTGTATGATGAAAAGTGTATATGATGAAAAGTGTATGATGAAAAGTGTGTGATGAAAAGTGTGTGATGTAAAGTGTATGATGAGAAGTGTATGATGGAAAGTGTATGATGGAAAGTGTGTGATGGAAAGTGTATGATGTAAAGTGTATGATGGAAAGTGTGTGATGGAAAGTGTATGATGTAAAGTGTATGATGGAAAGTGTGTGATGGAAAGTGTATGATGTAAAGTGTATGATGGAAAGTGTGTGATGGAAAGTGTATGATGTAAAGTGTATGATGTAAAGTGTATGATGGAAAGTGTGTGATGGAAAGTGTATGATGAAAAGTGTATGATGGAAAGTGTGTGATGGAAAGTGTATGATGAAAAGTGTATGATGGAAAGTGTGTGATGGAAAGTGTATGATGAAAAGTGTATGATGGAAAGTGTGTGATGGAAAGTGTATGATGAAAAGTGTATGATGGAAAGTGTGTGATGGAAAGTGTATGATGAAAAGTGTATGATGAAAAGTGTATGATGGAAAGTGTATGATGGAAAGTGTGTGATGGAAAGTGTATGATGTAAAGTGTATGATGGAAAGTGTGTGATGGAAAGTGTATGATGTAAAGTGTATGATGGAAAGTGTGTGATGGAAAGTGTATGATGAAAAGTGTATGATGGAAAGTGTGTGATGACAAGTGTATGATGAAAAGTGTATGATGGAAAGCGTGTGATGTAAAGTGTATGATGAGAAGTGTATGATGGAAAGTGTATGATGACAAGTGTATGATGAAAAGTGTATGATGAAAAGTGTATGATGAAAAGTGTATGATGTAAAGTGTATGATGTAAAGTGTATGATGGAAAGTGAGTAATGGAAAGTGTATGATGAAAAGTGTATGATGAAAAGTGTATGATGAGAAGTGTATAATGGAAAGTGTGTGATGAAAAGTGTGTGATGTAAAGTGTATGATGGAAAGTGAGTAATGGAAAGTGTATGATGACAAGTGTATGATGAAAAGTGTATGATGAAAAGTGCATGATGGAAAGTGTATGATGAAAAGTGTATGATGAAAAGTGTATGATGAAAAGTGTATGATGAAAAGTGTGTGATGAAAAGTGTATGATGAAAAGTGCATGATGAAAAGTGTATGATGAAAAGTGTATGATGAAAAGTGCATGATGGAAAGTGTATGATGAAAAGTGTATGATGAAAAGTGTGTGATGAAAAGTGTATGATGAAAAGTGCATGATGAAAAGTGTATGATGAAAAGTGTATGATGAAAAGTGTATGATGAAAAGTGTGTGATGAAAAGTGTATGATGAAAAGTGAATGATGAAAAGTGTATGAAAAGTGTTTGATGAAAAGTGTATGATGAAAAGTGTATGATGAAAAGTGTGTGATGTAAAATGTATGATGAAAAGTGTATGATGAAAAGTGCATGATGGAAAGTGTATGATGAAAAGTGTATGATGAAAAGTGTATGATGAAAAGTGTATGATGAAAAGTGTGTGATGAAAAGTGTATGATGAAAAGTGCATGATGAAAAGTGTATGATGAAAAGTGTATGATGAAAAGTGCATGATGGAAAGTGTATGATGAAAAGTGTATGATGAAAAGTGTGTGATGAAAAGTGTATGATGAAAAGTGCATGATGAAAAGTGTATGATGAAAAGTGTATGATGAAAAGTGTATGATGAAAAGTGTGTGATGAAAAGTGTATGATGAAAAGTGAATGATGAAAAGTGTATGAAAAGTGTTTGATGAAAAGTGTATGATGAAAAGTGTATGATGAAAAGTGTGTGATGTAAAATGTATGATGAAAAGTGTATGATGAAAAGTGTATGATGAAAAGTGTATGATGAAAAGTGTATGATGAAAAGTGTATGATGAAAAGTGTATGATGAAAAGTGTATGATGGAAAGTGTGTGATGAAAAGTGTTTGATGAAAAGTGTATGATGAAAAGTGTGTGATGTAAAATGTATGATGAAAAGTGTATGATGAAAAGTGTATGATGAAAAGTGTATGATGAAATGTGTATGATGAAAAGTGTATGATGAAAAGTGTTTGATGAAAAGTGTATGATGAAAAGTGTATGATGAAAAGTGTATGATGAAAAGTGTATGATGAAAAGTGTGTGATGTAAAATGTATGATGAAAAGTGTGTGATGAAAAGTGTATGATGAAAAGTGTGTGATGTAAAATGTATGATGAAAAGTGTATGATGAAAAGTGTATGATGAAAAGTGTGTGATGTAAAATGTATGATGAAAAGTGTATGATGAAAAGTGTATGATGAAAAGTATGTGATGTAAAATGTATGATGAAAAGTGTATGATGAAAAGTGTATGATGAAAAGTGTATGATGAAAAGTGTATGATGAAAAGTGTATGATGAAAAGTGAATGATGAAAAGTGTATGATGAAAAGTGTATGATGAAAAGTGTATGATGAAAAGTGTTTGATGAAAAGTGTATGATGAAAAGTGTATGATGTAAAGTGTATGATGAAAAGTGTTTGATGAAAAGTGTATGATGGAAAGTGTATGATGAAAAGTATGTGATGGAAAGTGTATGATGAAAAGTGTATGATGAAAAGTGTTTGATGAAAAGTGTATGATGGAAAGTGTATGATGAAAAGTGTATGATGAAAAGTGTATGATGGAAAGTGTATGATGGAAAGTGTGTGATGGAAAGTGTATGATGAAAAGTGTATGATGAAAAGTGTATGATGAAAAGTGTATGATGAAAAGTGTGTGATGAAAAGTGTATGATGAAAAGTGTATGATGAAAAGTGTATGATGAAAAGTGTGTGATGTAAAATGTATGATGAAAAGTGTATGATGAAAAGTGTATGATGAAAAGTATGTGATGTAAAATGTATGATGAAAAGTGTATGATGAAAAGTGTATGATGAAAAGTGTATGATGAAAAGTGTATGATGAAAAGTGTATGATGAAAAGTGTGTGATGTAAAATGTATGATGAAAAGTGTATGATGAAAAGTGTATGATGAAAAGTATGTGATGTAAAATGTATGATGAAAAGTGTATGATGAAAAGTGTATGATGAAAAGTGTATGATGAAAAGTGAATGATGAAAAGTGTATGATGAAAAGTGTATGATGAAAAGTGTTTGATGAAAAGTGTATGATGAAAAGTGTATGATGTAAAGTGTATGATGAAAAGTGTTTGATGAAAAGTGTATGATGGAAAGTGTATGATGAAAAGTATGTGATGGAAAGTGTATGATGAAAAGTGTATGATGAAAAGTGTTTGATGAAAAGTGTATGATGGAAAGTGTATGATGAAAAGTGTATGATGAAAAGTGTATGATGGAAAGTGTATGATGGAAAGTGTGTGATGGAAAGTGTATGATGAAAAGTGTATGATGAAAAGTGTATGATGAAAAGTGTATATGATGAAAAGTGTATGATGAAAAGTGTATGATGAAAAGTGTGTGATGAAAAGTGTGTGATGAAAAGTGTATGATGAAAAGTGTATGATGAAAAGTGTATGATGAAAAGTGTATGATGAAAAGTGTATATGATGAAAAGTGTATGATGAAAAGTGTATATGATGAGAAGTGTATATGATGGAAAGTGTGTGATGAAAAGTGTGTGATGTAAAGTGTATGATGGAAAGTGAGTAATGGAAAGTGTATGATGGAAAGTGTGTGATGACAAGTGTATGATGGAAAGTGTATGATGAAAAGTGTATGATGTAAAGTGTATGATGAGAAGTGTATGATGGAAAGTGTGTGATGAAAAGTGTGTGATGTAAAGTGTATGATGGAAAGTGAGTAATGGAAAGTGTATGATGACAAGTGTATGATGACAAGTGTATGATGAAAAGTGTATGATGAAAAGTGTATGGTGTTTGTTTGCGAGAACGAGAGATTGAAGCTAGCCAGGTAGCTCTGGTTTGAATGAGACAGAAAGTCAGACCAGCAATCCTGACACGGAGAGTGTAAGATGGTTCCGGGCACCACTTTAACGCTCCTAAGTCAGGACGGTAGTAACACCCTGGCGGCGGTTGCTGTCTACAACCGACTACCTAGAATATAGATTATCAATAAACATTATCGAAAAGATTTTATATCGAGATATAAAGAAAGTTCTTGATAGATATAGAGAAATTAAGAGGGTTATAAATCAAGATTATAGATCGTGATGACAGATAGACAGAGAATTCCATGGAGTTATAAATATAGATGAGAGCGAGAGAAAGTGAGGGACAGAGAGAGTGAGGGAGAGAGAGAGACCCTTGCGTGAGCGAGTTGGGTTCGCTGAATGGGGTCGGTTAGCGAACTCTCCAGCAGAAAGGAGGAGGCATGGAGATGCCCGACGTGCGGGAGGAGGTCGCGTTGCTGCCTCGCTTGGAGACAGCGGAAGTGAGAGTGCAGCTTCATCGTCCGACAGCACAGTATCTGCATCTCCATTTCGTTTCGAGTCTGTCAGTGGAAATGAAGTGTGAGGAGTTGAAAATAAAAGATCGATGGAAGTCAGAGAACAGGAAGGGGTAGTTGTAAAAAAAAAAAAAAAAGGGAGGGATATAAAAAGTGTAAGGAGAAAAAGAAGAGTCCACGTACGGTATTCATCCTTGAGTACGCGGTCTATTCGGAGGGGACATTAAGGTAACTGTGTGGTGCGTTAGCACTCGCTTGTGGATGTTACAGTTCACATGATGATCTTCATAAAGAATAGTAGTGTAGCAGCATAGCAAACCTGTTGTGCATTTTGTGATACAAGCACCAAATTTGGCACAAATGTACATTAATATGTTGCGAACATTTTCAGATATTGGGCCACTTGAAATTCCGTAATTTTTTTTTTCAAATTTCGTAATTTCAAATTTTTCGGGTGACACCGTCACAATTTCGGTCTTCGAGGCCGGCCGATAGGCAAAGTGTGACCGGAAGGGACGAGTTTCTCCTGACCACGTGGCCCTCGATCTGGGAAGCGAGAGGCGTTCCATTAGTGGACGCGCCCCTCACGCCCGACTTTTGGGCGGCCCCGGCAGGCCGTTTGTTTTGACGTTCCGTGACAGGCCCCGCACCCCCACCTCCGGGCCGACCGGAAGCTTGTGCTGAGTACATCATACCTGAACAACTCAGTGAGGCAGAACACAGCAGTGCACACCAGGGTGACCCCTTCAGTGCATAAACCAATTAACCTGTCCACTGCAGGGCATATAGAAATGAAGTTATTTTCTGCATATAATAATAATATAAGTTCAGTTCTATATAACAATTTCTGTTATCACCACTACCACTACAACTACCACTACTACAAGCTTTGTCTGGAATTTTGTGGACTAACAGACAAACAGACATACAGACAAGCTGGGATCAAAACATTACCTCCTTCCACCATTGAGTGTAGAGGTAAACATCATGGAAATTATATCATGCCCTAGATTTAATTCATGCTTACCCATGTATTTGCTTCACTGGTTCACAAGGTCTTTTGCATACATGTAATTCAGACTCTCGTCTTCATTGCTGACCACACAATGTTCGCAACATATTAATGTACATTTGTGCCAAATTTGGTGCTTGTATCACAAAATGCACAATTCTTTTGAATATTTGGGCTAAGCCGCCCCACTATAGGCCAATGTGTGCCAGCACTCTGGAACATTTCCCAATGCTTGCATATTGGTGTGCAGCCTCACCTGCCCCCCTGACCGACACTTTCACCTTGCTAATGGGATATTGTGTGCGATTCTAACAACGTGGGTCTGTGGCATGAACACCTGTTCACTCATCATCATAATATCAATGCAATCCCAAAACGAAATGCCATACTTCTGCAGACATCCGGATGAAAAGATGCACGTACGGAATGATCAACGAAATTGGTATTGCACCTTCCACCAGGTAGCCAAAGAGTGAAACTCATCACAGACATTAGTCTTGTCTGCACATTTACACGAAGCATCAGGTGTTTTGAAATTGTCAACAGCGACAAGCGAGTTTCTGATGACAATGGAGTCAAAGTCAAGAGACTCTCAAACGTTTTGAAATAGCTGGAAACTGCCATTTGAGATTGAATCCCATAAATGAAGGTGAATCGGGATGAATTTGGTAGGTTTTTTTTTCCTTTCTGTAAGCCCTACTTATCCATGATGTCTGTAAGCTGTTGTTGTGAAACAAACCCGATATTGATAGTATGGAGACATTTGCTTTTTTTCATTGACCGTCCCTCTTCACCCCGGTAATGGGGTAAATAGGGACAGTAATACTATTGTGTAAGGTTTGGTAACCTCTTCTCCTCGCATATCAGGTGAATAGGGATGAATTTGGTAGGTTTCTTTTTTTCTGTAAGCCCTACTTATCCATGATGTCTGTAAGCTGTTGTTGTGAAACAAACCCGACATTGATAGTATGGAGACATTTCCTTTTTTTCATTGACCGTCCCTCTTCACCCCGGTAATGGGGTAAATAGGGACAGTTGAAGGAGCTGGGGCTCCCACGTCGATCGGAAGAATGGACGCGACAAAAAGCTGGAATTCATCCGAGTTGCTTTAATCAAACCAAACACTCAGGCACTCTGAAAAGCCCGTTTATCGGGCAGCAATATATATACATATTATCCCGGAGCGTTTGCCCAGGAAAGGCGAGAGGGGGCGTGGCCCAGCGTCCTGGCTGCGGCCTGGCAAGTTGAGGGCGAGCCTGCCCGGGCGTCCTGGACGAGCCCGGCATGGTGATCGCTCCGCGTCCTTGATAGGTGCAAGGCGATTGTGAAAACCCAGCGGTAGCCGCTACACACGTCCCCCCAGAATCGACTTGCACCGGAAGGGTCAATTTGAGGGGGGTCCTGATGACCAGGCCGAAGCGACCCCTGGCGGGTCATGGGAGGGGGTCCGGTGTGGTGGTGGGCGGTCGAGTGGGGGGCACCGTGGACGGGGAGCGGCCTCGCCGCGGCGGAAGGGCCACCCGTGGTGGGTGGTCGACGTCCACGTGCGCCGGCTTGAGGCGGTCCACCGCAATCCGGTCCGACCTGCCGCCGATGTCAATGACGAACGACTTGTCGTCCCGTCGCAGCACCCGGAAGGGCCCGTCGTACGGCGGCCGGAGTGGCCCCCGATGTGCGTCGTGACGCACAAAAACATACTCCGCTGTGCGAAGTGCTGGGGGGACGTAGGACTGGGGGTCACCGTGGTGGGATGTTGGCACGGGGGCAAACCGTCGGGCGGCCTCCTGGAGGTCCGAGCGCTGGTGAGCTGCGGACCAGGGACTGGTAGCGTCGGGCACGAATTCGCCCGGGACGCGTAGCGCCTGGCCATAGACAAGCTCGGCAGTGGATGCCTGGAGGTCCTCCTTGGGGGCCGTGCGGAGGCCCAAAAGGACCCACGGCAGCCGGTCGGCCCAACCGCCGTCTTGAAGGCCGGCCATGAGCGCGGCCTTCATGGAGCGGTGGAATCGCTCGCACAACCCGTTTGCTTGGGGGTGGTAGGCCGTAGTACGGTGGAGCTTGACCCCCAGGTTGCGGGCGACCGCGCCCCACAGCTCGGAGGTGAACTGTGGTCCGCGGTCTGACGAGATGTCCGCCGGTGCGCCGAAGCGGGCGACCCAGGTGGCGATGAAAGCCTGCGCCACGTCGGCGGTGGTGGTGGAGACGAGGGGAACGGCCTCCGGCCACCTGGTGGTCCTGTCCACCATGGTGAGCAGGTGTGTGAACCCCCGTGACGGGGGGAGGGGGCCCACCAGATCCACGTTGACGTGGTCGAAACGTCGTTCGGGCACGGTGAAAGGTGCCAGCGGGGCCTGGGTGTGTCGGTGGACCTTGGCCCGTTGGCAGGCCGTGCAGGTGCTGGTCCAATCGCGGACGTCCCGACGAAGGCCGTGCCAGACGAATCGCGCCGACACCAGCTTCTGGGAAGCTTTCCGGCCCGGGTGGGAAAGGCCGTGGAGGGAGGCGAAGATGCGGCGTTGCCAGGTGACGGGCACGATGGGGCGAGGCTGGCCTTGGGAGACGTCGCAGAGCAGGACAGTGTCCGCGAAGGGGATGTCGGCCAGGCGGAGGCCCGTGTCCGCCGCCCGGAGGGCTTGCACCGTGGTGTCGGTGGTTTGGTCCGCCGCCATAAGCGCAAAGTCCACGCCCAGGTGGACCGCGTTCGCGCTGGCCCGGGAAAGACAGTCGGCCACGGCGTTGTTTTTGCCGGCGACGTGCCGGATGTCCGTGGTAAACTCCGACACGGCGGAGAGGTGGTGCTGTTGGCGGGCCGACCACGGCTCCGTGACCTTGGCCATGGCGTAAACCAACGGCTTGTGGTCGACGAACGCCATGAAAGGTCGGCCCTCCAGGAGGTGGCGGAAATGGCGGACGGCCAGGTGTAGACCGAGGAGCTCCCGGTCAAACGTGCTGTATTTGAGCTCGTTCGGCCGGAGCTGCCGGCTGAAAAAAGTGAGTGGCTGGCAAACCCCGTTCACCCATTGCTCATGTACGGCGCCCACCGCGTAGTCGGAGGCATCCGTGGTGAGGGCGATGGGAGCGTTGAGCACCGGGTGAGCGAGCAGTGTTGCATCGGCGAGGGCCCGCTTTGAGCTTTGGAAGGCCGCATCCATTGCTGCGGACCAGGCGATGTCGTGCTTGGCCGGCTTGCCCCGGAGGGCTTCGTAGAGGGGCCGCATGAGTTGAGCAGCGCGGGGCACGAAGCGGTGATAAAAATTCACCATTCCCAGGAATTCCTGCAGGGCCTTTATGGTGCGGGGACGCGGGAACGTGGTGATGGCCTCGACCTTGGTTGGCAGCGGCACGGCCCCGTTCTTGGTGATGTGGTGGCCCAAAAAATCAACGGCCGTCGTGCCGAAGTGGCATTTGGCCGGGTTGACGATGAGGCCGTGCTCGCTGAGGCGCCCGAACAGTGTTCGGAGGTGGAGGAGGTGCTCTGCCGGGACGTGCTGGCGACGAGGATGTCGTCCAGGTAAACGAAAAGGAACGGCAGGTCACGCAGCACGCCGTCCATCAAGCGCTGGAACGCCTGAGCCGCGTTCTTGAGACCAAACGGCATCCGCAAGAATTCGAATAAGCCGAACGGCGTGATGACTGCCGTTTTAGGGACGTCGGCCGCCCTGACAGGTACCTGGTGATATCCCCGTATGAGATCAATTTTCGAAAAAATGACCCGTCCCGCCAGACAGGCGGAGAAGTCTTGGATATGCGGGATCGGGTACCTGTCGGGGGTGGTAGCGTCATTGAGACGGCGGTAGTCGCCACACGGGCGCCATCCACCCCCCGGCTTTGGCACGATGTGCAGTGGCGAGGCCCACGCGCTATCGGAGCGCCGCACGATGCCGAGGTGCTCCAACGCGTCGAATTCGGCCTTCGCCACGGCGAGCTTGGCTGGGTCGAGGCGGCGGGCCCTGGCGTAGACCGGCGGGCCCGTGGTTGGTATGTGGTGCTCGATCCCATGCCGTACTGCGACGGCCGAAAACGTCGGCCGCGTGAGGGCCGGGAACTCCGTGAGCAGGCGAGCAAACTCGTTCGCCGCCGGGACGGCGCATGCCAGCTCGGTCGGCGCGGAGCTGCTCAATGTGCATACCAGGGAGCTGAAGGTTTCGGCGTTGATTAAACGACGCCGTTGGACGTCCACCAGCAGTCCGTGTGCGCAGAGGAAGTCGGCGCCTAGCAGAGCCATGGGCACGTTTGCGGTTACAAACGTCCAAGCAAAGCGTTGGCCGCCGAAGCAGAGGGTGACGTTGCACGGGCCGAAGGTGCGGATGGTCGATCCGTTGGCCGCAACTAAGGAGGGGCCGCAAACCGCGGACTGCCTGTCCTGGTCAGAGGCGGGTATGATGCTCAGTTGGGCGCTGGTGTCGCAAAGGAAGCGCCGTCCGGACGCTTTATCCGTGATGAACAGTAAGTTGCCCGTGTGGCCGGCGATCATGGCTGGTAATGAACGCCGGCCCGGCCGTTTCCCGGCCTGCCGAAGGTGCACGGGGGTCGGCATGTCCGGGCCTTCTGTCCGAACCTGGCATGATAGTAACACCACGCTTGGTCAGGTGGAGGCCCCGGTCGTCGTGCTGGAAGTGGTCGGCTCGGTGTAGCGGCCGCCAATTGCGTCGGCAGTTCGGTCGTCGACCGTGCCGGGTGCTCGGGCGCCATGGGTGTTGCGTCGGACGGCGGTGGGTCCCATGTCGCCGCTGCGATGCGCTGGCCTGCGGCGGAGATCTTGTCGGCTTCTCTGGCAAGGGCCCGGGGATCTGTGATCGTCGTGCTTGCCAGGGCGAGGCGTACCGGGTTAGGCAGCTGACGGAGGAACAGCTCCCGGAACAGGAATGCCGGAGAGTGCTCGCCGAGCAGTGAAAGCATGTAGTCCATTCGCTCGGAAGGGCGCGTGTCGCCGAGCTCGGGCAGGTCGAGCAGGCGCCGTGCGCGTTCCGCCGATGGGAGGGCGAAAGCGTCGAGGAGAAGCTTCTTAATCGCGCCGTATTTGTCAGCGGCTGGCGGGCTCTCGAGGAGGCTCAGGGCGCGGGCCGCGGTGGCCGAACCGAGCGCTGCTACCACATGGTGGAAGCGGGTGTCGTCGGCCGTGATGCCTCGCAGGGCGAACAGGGAATCCGCCTGTGCAAACCAAACCGCCGCGTGAGCCTCCCAGAAGGTAGGCAGTTTAAGGGCGACTGCCGTGTCCATGTCGGTAGGTCACCAATGAAGGAGCTGGGGCTCCCACGTCGATCGGAAGAATGGACGCGACAAAAAGCTGGAATTCATCCGAGTTGCTTTATTCAAACCAAACACTCAGGCACTCTGAAAAGCCCGTTTATCGGGCAGCAATATATATACATATTATCCCGGAGCGTTTGCCCAGGAAAGGCGAGAGGGGGCGTGGCCCAGCGTCCCGACCGAGGCCTGGCAAGTTGAGCGCGGGCCTGCCCGGGCGTCCTGGACGAGCCCGGCATGGTGATCGCTCCGCGTCCTTGATAGGTGCAAGGCGATTGTGAAAACCCAGCGGTAGCCGCTACACAGTAATACTATTGTGTAAGGTTTCGTAACCTATTGTGCTCGCATATCAGGTGAATGGGGATGAATTTGGTAGGTTTTTTTTGTAGCTTTTTTTTCTTCTGTAAGCCCTACTTACCCATGATGTCTGTAAGCTGTTGTTGTGAAACAAAACCGATATTGATAGTATGGAGACATTTGCTTTTTTTTCAATGACCGTCCCTCTTCACCCCGGCAATGGGGTAAATAGGGACAGTAATACTATTGTGTAAGGTTTCGTAACCTATTGTACTCATATCAGGTGAATTGGGATGAATTTGGTCGGTTTTTTTTTTGTAGCTTTTTTTTTCTGTAAGCCCTACTTATCCATGATGTCTGTAAGCTGTTGTTGTGAAACAAAACCGATATTGATAGTATGGAGACATTTGCTTTTTTTCCAATGATCGTCCCTCTTCACCCCGGTAATGGGGTAAATAGGGACAGTAATACTATTGTGTAAGGTTTCGTAAGCTATTGTACTCACATATCAGGTGAATAGGGATGAATTTGGGTGGTTTTTTTTGTAGCTTTTTTTCTGTAAGCCCTACTTATCCATGATGTCTCTAAGCTGTTGTTGTGAAACAAAACCGATATTGATTGTATGGAGACATTTCCTTTTTTTCCAATGATCGTCCCTCTTCACCCCGGTAATGGGGTAAATAGGGACAGTAATACTACTGTGTAAGGTTTCGTAACCTATTGTCCTCACATATCAGGTGACCACTCGTGGTGGTCCCTCTCGGCTCTCCCCCCATTGGTATTTTTGTGCACATAAGATTGTTCACGGTTCTGTTTAAATATTATTTAAATATGTATAACCTTTCCCCTTCAGTGTTTTACTCAGTGGTATTTTACAACACGCTGTTTTTCTTCCTATTTAAAAGGCTTTTCTCAATTTCCTCTCCAACTCATTCCACCTCAAAAAAAAGAAATTCAATATCTTATACGTCTCCCTCACTACATGGTCTAAATTAACATTCATTCCATCCCTCCTCCATCATTCTGAACCGGATTGCTAACTTGAAAATCACAACAAACCCAATTTGTTTTCAATGTTCGTCTTTCATTAATCATCCACTTTCTAAACTCCCCTCTTGCCCCTCCCATCCAAATCCCTCCCCTTGCACCTACACTCCTAAACTCCCCCCTTGCCCCGCCACTCTTAAACTCCCCCCCTACCCCTCCACTCCTGAACTCCCCCCTTGCCCTTCCACTCCTGAACTCCCCCCTTGCCCTTCCCCTCCTAAACTCCCCCCTCACTCCTCCCCTTCAAAACTCCCCCCCAACCCCTCCCATTCAAATCTCCCCCCCAACCCCTCCCATTCAAATCTCCCCCCATACCATTCCTCTCCAATTCTCCCTCCTCCCCCCTCCTCCTCAAAGCTGCCTCCTCCCCACTTCGTCTCCCTTCTATCTCATACCTCCACCCCCACCAACCTTCTTCTTTCCTCTGCCCCCCCCTCAAACAACCCCTCTCTGTGCCTCATCCCTTCACCTTCAAACCTTTCATCCTCCTCATCCTTCCCTTTCTTGGAACTCTTCTGCAATCGCTGACACACTAACAACTGCTCTCCCTACCTCCCCCTCTCATCCTTCATCTTACCCTACTCCTCCCCTCCCCTGTCCTGTACCCGATGCTCCCCCTCTCTCTTCATTAACGGTATGGACCTCAAACATCCGGGGCCTTCGCTCAAACCTGACTGATCTCTCCATACAGGTTGCTTCTGACAATCCAGACTTGATCTGCTTAAGAGACTTTCCTCCTTCAAGATGTCTCTGATTCCTTAATATCTCTTCCTGGTTACTCCCTCCTCCGGTATGATAGACCTGAGCCTCGGCCTGGTGGTGGGGTGGCTATCTTTATCAAAAACTCTCTTCCTCACTCTCCTTGCACTGCCCTCTCTCCTCCTCACCCCCAGGAGTACCTCTGGCTACGGCTTCCTCTCCGCTCCCACCTTTTGTTCATATGTGTTCTGTACCGTCCCCCAAACAGTGATGACTCCATCTACATTTCACTGTCTGACAACATGGACCAACTTCTATCCACTCATCCCAACTCTCTCTTCCTCATATGTGGTGACTTCAATTGTCATCATGCCACCTGGTTGGGTGTGGGTTCCTCTCTCACCAGTCATGGCACCTCAGCAAAGGACTTCTGTGACTCACTGGGATTGACACAATCTGTCAATTTCCCGACCCGGATCTCAGCCAATGGAGTATCTTCTCTTCTAGACTTGGTTATGACTAACTTCCCTGCTAATGTCTGCTGCTCTTCTTCTGCTCCAATCGGTTCTTCTGATCATGTGCTTGTCAAAGTGGACATCTCTCTGGCCATTCTCAGAGAGCCTCCTCAGCGTCGACGAGTCTGGCATTTCACTCAGGCCGACTGGGACGGTCTTCAAGCAGCCATCAATCGTCTGGATTGGTCTCCCATCTCCACTGCCTCTGACATCAATTCTTCCTGGGAATTCTTCCAAAGCAAACTGATCTCTCTCATGCACAGATTTATCCCATCTCGCCTTCAGTTGTCTTACCCTTCCTCCCGTCCATGGTACACTGAATCTTGTGGTGAGGCAGTTGCCCTGAAACAACTTGCCTTTGCCTCTTGGAAGGCTAATCCAACTGAAGGAAATCTCAGTTCCTTCCACCAAGCTCGGAACAAGTGTGTGTCTACCCTCAGGAGTGCCAGGAAGCACTATCTCTCCTCACTCAAGAATGAACTCTCAAACCTGTCTCCTTCCTCCAAATCCTGGTGGCGTCTGGTCAAATCCGTTTCTGGTGTTTGTTCCCCCTCCATCCCCTCCCTTACCTCAAATGGCCACACAGTTGACATCGCATGTGACAAAGCCGAATGCCTCAACTCTGTGTTTGCCTCAAAATCCTAAGTCCCAAACCCATCTCCCTCTGTTCCCACCTTTCCCAGTCGAACCAAACTGCTCCTGGACTCTGTGACCTTCTCTCCTGACAAGGTGGAGGAGTTTTTGTCAAACCTCGACTCTGATTCTGCAACTGGACCAGATGGCATCAGCCCACGGGTCCTAAAATCCTGCTCTGCCGCTCTATCTCACCCTCTCTCTGTTCTTTTCACCCTATCTTTTGCTCAAGGTCATCTGCCAGCATCCTGGAAATCAGCAAACATTACCGCTTTACACAAAAAGGTGCAAAAACAGATCCTTGCAACTACAGACCAATCAGCCTGCTCCCAATTATCAGCAAAGTCATGGAATCCATCATTGCTTCGGATATGAAATCTTTCCTCTTCTCCAATGGCTTGATCTCTGATCATCAATTTGGTTTCAGACCAGGTCACTCTACTCTGGACATGCTGCTTCTGCTGTCTCAACAATGGATGGAGGTCCTCAATGCCAAACAGGAAATCAGAGCCGTCTCCCTTGACATATCACGTGCCTTCGATACGGTCTGGCACCCAGCTCTGCTCACCAAACTCTCCTCCTATGGTATCCATGGAAATCTCCATGCATGGCTTGCGGACTTCCTCCCTGGTCGTAGTCAACGTGTGGCCCTGAATGGATTTCTCTCATCTCCCCTTCCCGTTCAGGCTGGAGTTCCCCAAGGCAGTGTGCTGGGCCCTGTGCTTTTTCTGGTCTTTATCAATGATCTCTCCGACTCTCTGGAAAATCCTCTGTATCGCTTTGCTGATGACTCCACTCTCTGCCGCTCCATTCCTCTTCCCTCAGATCGGCAGTCTGCAGCCTCCTCACTCTCTGAAGACCTGGACAAAATCACAGACTGGTCAAACATGTGGAACATGTCTTTCAATCCTGACAAATCTCACACTCTTACTATGTCTCTCCGAAAAGATCGACTGGACAACCCTCCCATCTACTTTCTCAACAATCCTCTCCAAGAAGTTCTGTCGCTCAAGCTTTTGGGTCTCACCATCTGCCATGATCTTTCTTGGGAAAACCACATTTCCAAGCTGGCCTCCAAAGCCAGTCGCCGACTGGGCATCCTCCGTCGTGCGAAGTCCTTCCTAGGCACACCTGAGCTCCTCACCACATACAAGGCTTTCATCCGCAGCTCAATGGAATACTGTTCTCCCCTATGGGCTGGTGCTCCTGCCTCACACCTGGCTCAGCTTCACGCTGTTGAATCCAAAGCTTTCAGAATCATTGGAATCTCCCGCGATGAAGCTATCTCTGAGGGCCTTTCACTCACTCACCGCAGGCAGGTAGGTGGTCTTTCTGTCTTCTACCGACTCCTCTCCGGCCTTGCTCCCCCAGCTCTCTCTGTGCTCTGTGCCCCAAATATTCCTACAGGTCGCACAAGATCTGCCAGCCACCCTCTGATGGTTAAACTGCCGAAATCTCGGCTCTCTGCTCACCTTCACTCTTTCATTCCTCTTTTCTCCCGCCTCTGGAACAAACTCCCACACTCACTTCAATCACACTCCTCCCTCCAGGTCTTCAAAACAGCTGTTCACCACCATCTCTTATCTTCCCCCATCCAAAACCTTGATCTTTTCTACCCCCACTAATTCACCCCAGATCCACCTTGTTTGAAATTCCAACTTCTTTCCTGGAAGTCTTGGCAGTGTCCATATGTTTTATACCTCTCCCACCCCCCCCCCCTTCCCATGCCTCCCCCCCAAAGCCCTCTCCCTCCCACAGTTCTCTCGATGTCTCCATGTCTCTCGGTCCCTGCTCTCAAATGTTGTGTTTGTGTCCTTCCCCCTCTCTCCCCATCTTGTCTACCGCTCCCGATGTTATTTGTTTTATGTGTCGGTTTGTCTTTCTGTGTGATTAATGTTCGCTCTTTCACGAGCCTCGATCTTGTATACAAAAAATAAAAAAATAAAAAAATAGGGATGAATTTGGTAGGTTTTTTTTGTAGCTTTTTTTCTGTAAGCCCTACTTACCCATGATGTCTGTAAGCTGTTGTGAAACAAAACCGATATTGATAGTATGGAGACATTTGCTTTTTTTCAATGACCGTCCCTCTTCACCCCGGCAATGGGGTAAATAGGGACAGTAATACTATTGTGTAAGGTTTCGTAACCTATTGTCCTCACATATCAGGTGAATAGGGATGAATTTGGTAGGTTTTTTTTGTAGGTTTTTTCTGTAAGCCCTACTTACCCATGATGTCTGTAAGCTGTTGTGAAACAAAACCGATATTGATAGTATGGAGACATTTGCTTTTTTTCAATGACCGTCCCTCTTCACCCCGGCAATGGGGTAAATAGGGACAGTAATACTATTGTTTAAGGTTTCGTAACCTATTGTACTCACATATCAGGTGAATAGGGATGCTGTGTGAGTTTAAATAAACAACACAATTATTGCAGGTACAATTATTTAAACCAGAAAATAATTACAAATGTACTTATTCTTCAAAATCAACAGTGTTAGTGAATTCATCCATTTATCACACGAACAAGGAAACATGTGCATTGTGGTTTCTCTTGATGTTTCGTTTATGACGTTTTTACCTTCAGAAAACAATTATTTTGAACAGAAATGTTAACAAGAAATAAATGTGAAACAACCATAAAATTACAATAGATAATTTAGAGTTACATTCCAGATAACATGGTTAACATGGTTGTTGAATGTTCTCTTTTCAATGCCACGTTTATCCACGTTATTGGTTCTTTCTTCACAATATACCTTGTGCAGGTGGATCTAATAAGAAACTCCAACCTGTACAGGTGTGCATCCTCTCAACGATATGCTAATTCACCGCAACACTGAAAACCATCCGTCCTCCTTGAGGTGTTATTGTCTCCTATGTGGATTGTTGTGGTGTTTGGAAATGACCCTTTTTGGAATGCCATATTCTTCTCCTGCTTTCCTGGAGCTTATTCCTTGATTTTCATACCGATTCCACCTTTTCCATACCACCTTCCCTGGATTGTTTGTACGTTTTGTGACATGGATTTGATTTGTAAGTTTGCGACATCTTGTCACTGTTGATCCCGGCTCACACACCTGCTTTTCTGAAAACAATATTTAACTCGAACGCCACTCAGTAGAGCGCATACTCCCGCCGTGGGTCAAGTTGGAATAGTACGATTTCACAAAAGTTTGAGGGAGTAGTTCAGTGACAACACAAGACAAGACAACACAAGACAGACACTGAACAGATATATATTTAGAATATATAGAAGATAATGTTGAAAAAAAAACAAGGCAATTTCACTTACATTTTCGGATTCAGCGTTCAATTCTATATAAGTGAGTGTATTTTGAGGCACGTGTGACTTGAAATAAAATTGTAATCCAGGAAAACGTTCGTTTCATTCCTTAGGGATACAACATGTAAAACTGGCCCAAACGTCAAAACAAAACTCGCTCATTTTAAGTCGTACAAGCTAAAGCGACCACTCATTCTTCTGGGAAGAATCCCGTGCACATGCTTGTCACACTTATAACTCACCCAAGTCTATAAGTTCATCAAATACTGACACCGCGATTGACATTCGCTGAGGTAAATGTTGTTGTTGATATCTCTTCTGAGGTAAAAAACAAAACAAAAAAAAAACAGTTAAAGCATTATACGTATCAAACGGTACATTTTATGAAACGGGGAAACCTAATGCACACTTTGGTGGTTTTAAAATGACAGAATATGTCTTTATTAGGAAGAAAAGAAAAAAAAAAGAACCTTGAAGACGACGCTGCTAACAAAATACACCGCTCTAACGCAAAACCACGTGTTTAAACTACATTTACAACAAATATGAAAACTATTTTCATATCACAATGTTAAATATAGAATATATAGAAGATTGAAGTGTGGTGCTGCGCACACAACTTGCTTGCCAAAGAGGTAGGCCACAACGCGTTTGTTAAAACCAAAAGAGTCTTTATTTCGAAAGCTCGAACTGCAGCACTGAGCGGGCTCGAGATTAGAACCCGCATATATGTGCCGAGGCCACGCCTAGTCCCCGGGCGTGGCCGCTCGGTCGAAGGGCGGGGCATGTGCCATCGGTCCCCGCCTGGGCGCTCGCGCCACCCACTGGTGCGCGGAATTATTGCCCCATGTGCCCGCCACAAGATAATGTTAAAAAAAAAATGAGCCCGATCTTCCAATGGTAAAAAAATCCTTCAAAAAATTCCTGGATCCGGAATAATATCCTGAGCTTCACCAAAAACTAATCAATTCTTCCTTATCCCAAGGGCAATCATCCCACCAACTTTCATCCAAATCCGTTCAGAACTTTTCCAGAAATCTTGTTCACAAACACACGAACACACACACGGACGGACACCATCGAATGCATTACTCCCTGGCGGGAGTAACCATTCCTGTTTGTCTAATTAAATTGGTACTCAGTCAGACCACACCTGTAGAGGACACGATAGTCTAGGCCCCTTAAATTGCTACTCAGACCACACCTGCAGAGGACACGATAGTCTAGGCCCCTTAAATTGCTACTCAGACCACACCTGTAGAGGACACGATAGTCTAGGCCCCTTAAATTGCTACTCAGACCACACCTGTAGAGGGCACGATAGTCTAGGCCCCTTAAATTGATACTCAGACCACACCTGTAGGAGGACACGATAGTCTAGGCCCCGAGACCAGGCATCAGCTAGATCATTTCCTCGAGTAATTGTACTTCAGAGGGAAAGTTGTAACCACGCCACAACACACACACACACCAACACACAGAAACATTCACAACACACACACACACTCACACCAACACACACTTGCATCAACACACCACACACACACACACACACACACACACACACACACACACACACACACACACACACACACACACACACACACACACACACAGACATCATCATCTATCTATAATTCCAGTAATCTCTGTGTGTATGTTTGTATGTTTGTATGTTTGTATGTTTGTATGTCTGTATGTCTGTGACCGCTGTTTCTCGACAACCACGGGTCCGATATACTTGAAACTTGCCAGGTATATTGCTGGGGACCCGAGGATGTGCCTTTTCAAGGTTTCATATTAATCGGAGAAGTAGTTACCGAGCTATGTCCAAAAAACGATTCAACCAATCAGAGAGCAGCGAGCTATCACGTGTGCCGAACGTGGCGAACAGACTCTGCCTCGGACGGCACATTTGAGAGCGTATTCATTTATTTCACGTTGGAAAACTATGTTGCCGTTAAACTATGTTTTAAAACTAATTAAAACTAATTTGCGATTCATCGTAACTGCGATTTGCGACCTTCCGGACAGTGAAGACTGCACTTCCGGCAGCCAATCACAGAACGCGTTGTTGCGTAGGCGTGGCCGATGTGAGAGCGAGCCGAGCCGAGCGCGTGCGCCATTACGGTTCGTAATTCGATTTCTTCCGGAGAAAATAATAATTTCTCGATTTCTTATGCGCATTATTTCTCCCAATTCAGTCAGAGCGAAGGGCGGAAGCGAAGAGCGTTGTTTTTTTTGTTTACGGGCGTACGGGCGGGGTAGAGCGTACGGGTAGCGTTTTTTTTTTTTTGGGCAAGGAACGGGCACCCACGTACGGGCATGCCCTAGTAATAATAATAATAATAATAATCTATCTATAATTCCAGCAATCTCTGTGTGTCTGTGTGTCTGTGTGTCTGTGTGTCTGTGTGTCTGTGTGTCTGTGTGTCTGTGTGTCTGTGACCGCTGTTTCTCGACAACCACGGGTCCGATATACTTGAAACTTGCCAGGTATATTGCTGGGGACCCGAGGATGTGCCTTTTCAAGGTTTCATATTAATCGGACAATTACTTACCGAGCTATGTCCAAAAAACGCTTCAACCAATCAGAGAGCAGCGAGCTATCACGTGTGCCGAACGTGGCGATCAGACTCTGCCTCGGACGGCACATTTGACAGCGTATTCATTTATTTCACGTTGGAAAACTATGTTGCCGTTAAACTATGTTTTAAAACGAATTCAAACTGCGATTAAATTAAAACGATTCATCCTAACTGCGATTTGCGAACTTCCGGACAGTGACGACTTATCTTCCGGCAGCCAATCACAGAACGCTCTGTTGCGTAGGCGTGGCCGATGTGAGACGAGCGGAGCTGAGCGCGTTACGAGCTGACCGCCATTACGGTACGTAATTCGATTTCTTATGCGCATTATTTCTCCCAATTCAGTCAGAGCGAAGGGCGGAAGCGAAGAGCGTTGTTTTTTTTGTTTACGAGCGTACGGGCGGGGTAGAGCGTACGGGTAGCGTTTTTTTTTTTTTTTGGCCACGGAACGGGCACCCACGTACGGGCAATGCCCTAGTAATAATAATAATAATAATAATAATAATTAAGGGAGCATTACACTGAACACAGTAAAAACAACACTGAATCACAGTAATGCACTTTTTGATAAAATGTCTTGATTGAAAATATGCAAAACTATATATGTACATGTTGCTTGATATATGAACATTACATTGGTATACATTACATAACATTATATTATGCATGGTTACCATGGTAACCAGATGCATACAAATGATGAATTACCACTTTTCAGCTTATATCTTCTCTATGACAAGTCCATTTACGTTCAAACTTGGTACATCTATCTATAATTCCAGTAATCTCTGTACGTCTGTACGTCTGTTTGTCTGTGACCGCTGTTTCTCGACAACCACGGGTCCGATATACTTTTAACTTGCCAGGTATATTGCTGGGGACCCGAGGATGTGCCTTTTCAAGGCTTCATATTAATCGGACAATTACTTACCGAGCTATGTCCAAAAAACGATTCAACCAATCAGAGAGCAGCGAACGATCGCGTGTGCCGAACGTGGAGGACACACTTTGCCTCGGATGGCACATTTGAGAGCGTATTCATTTATTTCACGTTTGCAAACTATGTTGGCGTTAAACTATGTTTTAAAACTAATAAAAACGAATTTGCGATTCATTCGCTTTCCTGCGCGTTTGTGCACGCGATGGCGATTTCTTTACCAAACTCCGGAAGCCGTTCGCTTTGGACCAAACCATTTCATGTAAATAGAGGGGGGGGATTGTCACTGTACTCGCAAGCCGTTCGCTTTGGACCAAACCATTTCATGTAAATAGAGGGGGGGGGATATAATTTTAGATATAGATATAGTACGGGCAATGCCCTAGTATATACAATACTAGGAAACAAACATTTTAATTGATGCATTTGTATAATTGGCATTTCGTGTTGCCATGGCAACCATTAATCGTCCAATGAGAATTGACATCCTTTAAATTATAAACCCAAGGTCATAATACAATAAAACTCTATTAATATCTTTGTTGGGTCATTATCAATATCTGTGCCAAATTTGAAGTGAAAAGAATTAAGAATTCCAAAGTTATAGGGGAAAATGTGTGTGTCTCTGTGTGTGTGTGTGTGTGTCTCTGTGTGTGTGTGTGTGTGTGTGTCTCTGTGTGTCTCTGTGTGTGTGTCTCTGTGTGTGTGTGTCTCTGTGTGTGTGTGTCTCTGTGTGTGTGTGTCTCTGTGTGTGTGTGTCTCTGTGTGTGTGTGTCTCTGTGTGTGTGTGTCTCTGTGTGTGTGTGTCTCTGTGTGTGTGTGTCTCTGTGTGTGTGTGTCTCTGTGTGTGTGTGTCTCTGTGTGTGTGTGTCTCTGTGTGTGTGTGTCTCTGTGTGTGTGTGTCTCTGTGTGTGTGTGTCTCTGTGTGTGTGTCTCTGTGTGTGTGTCTCTGTGTGTGTGTCTCTGTGTGTGTGTCTCTGTGTGTGTGTCTCTGTGTGTGTGTCTCTGTGTGTGTGTCTCTGTGTGTGTGTCTCTGTGTGTGTGTCTCTGTGTGTGTGTCTCTGTGTGTGTGTGTCTCTGTGTGTGTGTGTAAACTAATATTATGTAAACACACATTTGCTGTAAGTGGCCATTGAAATCAGGATTTTAAAACAAAGTTAAATACCAGAACTAACTTTTAAAAGTAAAACAATTTTTTTTACAAAAATATTTTTTTTTTTGCCTTCAATGGTATACTGCCCCCTTAAGGAGTCTTATATTATCGCACTATCAACTTCCGTAAGCTAAACGCTCTTTCACCTACCTCATTCTCATCGACCCTCTCTGAAAAAATGTCCACTTCTCCCTTCGTTGACCTCCACACACCTTCTGACCTCACTGACTACTACAACCACACTCTCTCCTCCTGCCTTGACCAACTTGTGCCTATAAAAACCAAAACAGTTTCTTTCACCCATTCTGCTCCCTGGTTTACCCCTGAACTCCGCCTGATGAAAACTCGTGCTCGCCACCTTGAAAGACTCCGCAATAAAACAGGTCTCACAGTTCACTCCCAGGCCTACAAGGACCACATACAACACTATAAAGATGCCCTCTCCCGCGCCCGCTCCGCCTACTACTCTCAAATTATCCACTCTGGCTCCGGAAACCCAAAAGTACTCTTCTCTACAATAAACAAACTCCTCAGCCCCCTGAACACCACCACCCAGTCATTCACAATAGACAACTGCATCTCCTTCCTTTCATTCTTCCAACGCAAAATTGAAAACATCTACAACAGCTTGACCACCGCCGCACCCGCTCCCCCTCAAACCACCTGCCCCCCCTTGTCCTGCCATCCCCTGTCTCGGTTCTCCCCAATCTCCCCTACTGACCTCTCTGAACTCATCGGAATGAAAACTGCCACCTGCACTCTTGACCCCATCCCCTCCAGCTTTGTCAAGGCCTCCCTTCCTGCTCTCTCTCCACTTATCATTGCAACAATAAACTCCTCCCTGTCTACAGGCATCGTCCCACCATCCCTCAAAATTGCTGCTGTTACCCCCATTCTGAAAAAACCTGGTCTAAACCCTGACACCCTAAACAACTTCAGACCCATCTCCAACCTACCCTTTCTGTCAAAAGTTTTGGAACGCGCTGTAGCCACTCAACTCAAACATCACCTCTCTGCCAATAACCTGTATGAAACATTCCAATCCGGATTCCGCTCCAACCACAGTACTGAAACTGCTCTCCTCAAAATCACCAACGACCTTCTCCTCTCCTCTGACGCTGGCAACCTCAACATTCTCATCCTCCTCGACCTCAGCACCGCCTTTGACACCATCGATCACACCATCCTCCTCACCCGACTTGAATTCACCTTTAACATTACCGGCACTGCCCTCTCTTGGATTAAATCATACCTCTCTGACAGACGTCAGTTCATCTCCATCAATAACTGCAAATCCCCTACTGCTCCCCTCCCCCAAGGTGTCCCCCAAGGTTCAGTTCTTGGCCCCCTCCTCTTCATCCTTTACCTGTCCCCCCTCGGTCACTTAATCCGCCGTCATAGTCTCCAATTCCACTGCTTCGCCGATGACATCCAGCTTTTCATCTCCACCAAGTCCATCTCCACCGCCACCCACTCTATCCTGACAAACTGCATCACTGAAATAAAATCCTGGCTTCAAATCAACTTCCTCAAACTTAACTGTGATAAATCTGAAATAATCATCATTGGCCCAAAAACGCTCACCAAGTCCACCCATAACTTTGCCCTCAACATCGACGGTTTCCCAGTATCCACCTCCCCTCACATCCGGAATCTTGGCATCATCTTTGACCAAACCCTCTCCCTCGACAAATACACTAAACAGATCACAAAGACAGCCTTCTTTCACCTGAAAAACATCGCCCGTCTCCGTCCATCCCTCTCCTCCGTGGCTGCAGAAACCCTCATCCACGCCTTCATCACCTCCCGTCTGGACTACTGCAATAGCCTCCTTTATGGTTCACCCTGAACAATCACCAATAAACTCCAATACATTCAAAACTCCGCTGCCCGTCTACTCACCCATTCCCGGACCCGTGACCACATCACCCCCGTCCTTTACAAGCTTCACTGGCTCCCCATCCCCCAGAGAATCCAGTACAAAATCCTCCTCTTGACCTACAAAGCCCTCCATAACCTGGCCCCATCCTACCTGGCTGACCTCCTCTCCAGACACACTCCCACCCGCAACCTCCGCTCTGCTGGTACCAACCTCCTGACCCCCCCCCCCCCCCCATCCGGACCAAATTTAGATCCTGGGGGGACAGGGCCTTCTCCATCGCTGCTCCCACCCTCTGGAACTCACTACCTCACACCATCAGAGATTCCTCCTCACTCACCACATTCAAAACATCACTCAAGACCCACCTGTTCAACACTGCATTCAACATTTAACCCACAGCATCTAACCCCTGACTATCTCCTCTCCTTCTCCCTCCTTTGTGCTTTGAATATTTCCCTATTGATTCTTCTTTTTTTGCAATTGTCTTTATGTTTTGCTATGCATTATGTTTTGCACTCTGTCAAAGCGTCTTTGGGCTTCCTGAAAAGCGCTATATAAAATAAATGCATTATTATTATTATTATTATTATTATTATTATTATATAGCCCCATCAAGCAGAGAAAACGACCCTCATGGCGCTTTAGACATAGTCTAAAAGACATAGACATAGTTAGACAAATTTAGAATTTAGACATAGACACACACACATCAACACACACACACACACACACATGAGATAGACACATACACAACACACACACACACACACACACACACACACACACACACACACACACACACACACACACAGCAACACACACACACACACACACACACACACACACACACACACAGCAACACACACACACAGCAACACACACACACAGCAACACACACACACACACACACACACACACACAAACATTAACACAAACACACACACATAGACACACACATCAACACACACATACACACACACACACACACACACACACACAATCTGACATCAACACACACATACACTCACATCAACACACACACTCACATCAACACACACACTCACCTCAACACACACACACACTCACATCAACATACACATACTCTCACATCAACACACACACACACACACACACACACACACACAGACCAACACACAGACACATCCACATCAATACACACAAACACACACACTCACCAACACACACACACACATAAACATACATACACACACACGCACACACATCAACGCACACACATCAACGCACACACACACACACACACACACACACACACACACACACACACACACACACACTCTCTCTCACATCAACACACACACACATGCACACACATCAATACACACACACACACACACACACACACACACACACACACACACACACACACACCAACACATTCACATAAACACACACACACATACACACACTCACACCAACACACACACACACTCACATCAACACTCACACACACTCACATCAACACACACACACACTCACATCAACACACACACACACACTCACATCAACACACACACAAAAGCACCAACACAGACACACTCACATCAACACACACACACACACACACTCACATCAACACACACTTACATCAACACACACACGCACACACACAGACATAGACACACACACATAAACACACACATGCCCAGAGATAGACACAAACACATCAAAACATACACACATACACACACACACACAGACACACACACATACACACACTGACATAAACACACACATACACTCACATCAACACACACACACACACACACACACACACACACTCTCACATCAACATACACATACACACACACTCACATCAACATACACACACACACACACACACCAACACACAGACACATTCACATCAACACAGACACACTCAAATCAACACACACACACACACACTCACACATCAACATACACACACACACACACATTCACATCAACACACACACACACTCACATCAACACACACACACTCACACCAACACACACACACTCACACCAACATACACACACACACACACCAACACACAGACACATTCACACCAACACAGACACTCACATCAACACACACACACTCACACATCAACACACACACACACTCACGCCAACACACACACACTCACATCAACACACACACACACACACACACACACACACACACACACACACACACACACACACACACACACATCAACATACACACACACAACCACACCAACACACACATGCACACTCACATCCACACACACACACACTCACACCAACACAGACACTCCCAATATTTCAATATATGTCTCCCTTGGTATCTCAGGTATGGTATACGAGTGCGAGTGCGAGTACGAGTGCGAGTAGGCCTCCACTTGATAGTTACAACAGAATATGACGATGAACGATTCACACTCTTTACCTTAGAAATACTCGCACCTGAACTATGAGAATCGGGATTCTGATGGGAAATACAAAACAAGGATTTTCACTTCATACAAGAAAATCTTACAACAATTTTCAGCCTTTGGAGATTTCAATTTGAGATTTGGACCAAATCGGATGGGAAGTCTGCGGAGGCTTCGGTTAGACAAAGTTAGACAAGAGATAAATGATGTGGGACGAAGATACAATGAGTTTGCATACCACATGACAATGTACAGTACATCAATGTGTGGAAATGTACAGTAGATGTATGACGTGACGTGGTGACTCCATACAGGATATCTCATAGTTTGTGCAGACAAGGCCACAGGCCTACTCCCTTCTCCACAGGTACCAGGTACCAATGTGGAGTTAAACCTTCACCAAGAAACTCCTTCTATATTATAATCTTAATTTTGATAATCAAGAAGATTAAGACACAAAAATCTTGGAATCGAATTTATAGCAAATGAAAAACAATTCCTCCAACATGACACATGCATGTTGTACAAGGCCCGAAGATGTTTCATTACCAAATGCACCGGTTAACCTTCCCGTTACCCGACATGAGGGAACCACGAGGCGGTTAACACCTCCGATCGCAGACACATTCCCATCTCACTCATTTTCCATGAGTTAGGAATATTTTGTGTGGAATTATATGAAGTTATGAAAAGGAAACTTCGGGCCGATCCTTCTGTGAGGACAATATTATAGACGTAGTTGTTGTACGAGTGCACCAGGTGACCCCACCTGGGGTGAGGTGGGCGCATGATTTAGTGAGATCATATTACAGGATTGGGAATCGTCTTTCCAAGAACAAAAGCGATACCTTAGTGCACAGGTACCGGCTCGCACCACCCAATTACCAGGCCCGTAGACCCACGCACGTCCTCCGTTTACGGTGGTGTCCACCTGGCCTCGGTCTCTCAATCGGGATCGTTTCCATCATCGGTCCGTCCGCATGGAACAGGACATGGACGATGCGGGAAGACCGAAGCAGAGAAGCACGGACTCGTCAAATGTACAAAACAGGAAAAGGTTCTTAAAGGGCAACGAGGTATAATTAGGGGCAGGACGACGCCAAGGTGTGCTGCGTGTTCATGACGGACCTATCTGGCACTCGATCCAGGTGGGAAAAGATTCCCACAAAAAAGCACCTACCTGTTTGGTACCGGCTCGTCCATCGTGGAACACCTCGCACTTTCGAGGGAACTCGAAGGCAAGCAGAGCGTCGTGGTCGTCGTGTTAAACTAAATCATACCACGGTACCTGCCTTATGGGCGGGGCTTCAATTGGGAGGTCCAAATGAAAAGGTAAAATATCAGAAATTGAAGGGTTTTTTTATTTTAAACGATTTATATAAACATCCGTTAAATCAAATCACACGCAAATCATCAAAATCTAAACGGTATTTGTGGAATTTCAATAAAAGCCGCATCACTGGTCATATCGGTAAATATTATTACATCGTGTTTGGGAAAACTGGAAAATTGGAAAACTTGGAAAAATTTGAAAAACAATATAATTAATTTTACTCCAGGGGTTTGGAAAAACTGGAAAATTGGAAAACTTTGAAAAATTGAAAAACAATATAGTTTATTTTACTCCAGCGGTTTGGAAAAACTGGAAAATTGCAAAACTTTGAAAAATTGCAAAACAATATAGTTTATTTTACTCCAGGGGTTTGGAAAAACTGGAAAATTGGAAAACTGAAAAATTGGAAAAACAATATAGTTTATTTTACTCCAGGGTTTGGAAAACTGGAAAATTGCAAAACTTTGAAAAATTGCAAAACAATATAGTTTATTTTACTCCAGGGGTTTGGAAAAACTGGAAAATTGGAAAACTGAAAAATTGGAAAAACAATATAGTTTATTTTACTCCAGGGGTTTGGAAAAACTGGAAAATTAGAAAACTGAAAAATTGGAAAAACAATATAGTTAATTTTACTCCAGGGGTTTGGAAAAACTGGAAAATTGGAAAACTTTGAAAAATTGGAAAAACAATATAGTTAATTTTACTCCAGGGGTTTGGAAAAACTGGAAAATTGGAAAACTGAAAAATTGGAAAAACAATATAGTTAATTTTACTCCAGGGGTTTGGAAAAACTGGAAAATTGGAAAACTTTGAAAAATTGGAAAAACAATATAGTTTATTTTACTCCAGGGGTTTGGAAAAACTGGAAAATTGGAAAACTTTGAAAAATTGAAAAACAATATAGTTTATTTTACTCCAGGGGTTTGGAAAAACTGGAAAATTGGAAAACTTTGAAAAATTGAAAAACAATATAGTTTATTTTACTCCAGCGGTTTGGAAAAACTGGAAAATTGGAAAACTGAAAAATTGGAAAAACAATATAGTTAATTTTACTCCAGGGGTTTGGAAAAACTGGAAAATTGGAAAACTTTGAAAAATTGGAAAAACAATATAGTTTATTTTACTCCAGGGGTTTGGAAAAACTGGAAAATTGGAAAACTTTGAAAAATTGAAAAACAATATAGTTTATTTTACTCCAGCGGTTTGGAAAAACTGGAAAATTGGAAAACTTTGAAAAATTGGAAAAACAATATAGTTTATTTTACTCCAGCGTTGGAAAAACTGGAAAATTGGAAAACTGAAAAATTGGAAAAACAATATAGTTAATTTTACTCCAGCGGTTTGGAAAAACTGGAAAATTGCAAAACTTTGAAAAATTGCAAAACAATATAGTTTATTTTACTCCAGGGGTTTGGAAAAACTGGAAAATTGGAAAACTGAAAAATTGGAAAAACAATATAGTTAATTTTACTCCAGGGGTTTGGAAAAACTGGAAAATTGGAAAACTTTGAAAAATTGGAAAAACAATATAGTTTATTTTACTCCAGGGGTTTGGAAAAACTGGAAAATTGGAAAACTTTGAAAAATTGAAAAACAATATAGTTTATTTTACTCCAGCGGTTTGGAAAAACTGGAAAATTGGAAAACTTTGAAAAATTGGAAAAACAATATAGTTTATTTTACTCCAGGGGTTTGGAAAAACTGGAAAATTGGAAAACTTTGAAAAATTGGAAAAACAATATAGTTTATTTTACTCCAGGGTTTGGAAAACTGGAAAATTGGAAAACTTTGAAAAATTGCAAAACAATATAGTTTATTTTACTCCAGGGGTTTGGAAAAACTGGAAAATTGGAAAACTTTGAAAAATTGGAAAAACAATATAGTTTATTTTACTCCAGGGTTTGGAAAACTGGAAAATTGGAAAACTTTGAAAAATTGAAAAACAATAGTTTATTTTACTCCAGGGGTTTGGAAAAACTGGAAAATTGGAAAACTTTGAAAAATTGGAAAAACAATATAGTTAATTTTACTCCAGGGGTTTGGAAAAACTGGAAAATTGGAAAACTGAAAAATTGGAAAAACAATATAGTTAATTTTACTCCAGGGGTTTGGAAAAACTGGAAAATTGGAAAACTTTGAAAAATTGGAAAAACAATATAGTTTATTTTACTCCAGGGGTTTGGAAAAACTGGAAAATTGGAAAACTTTGAAAAATTGAAAAACAATATAGTTTATTTTACTCCAGCGGTTTGGAAAAACTGGAAAATTGGAAAACTTTGAAAAATTGGAAAAACAATATAGTTTATTTTACTCCAGGGGTTTGGAAAAACTGAAAAATTGGAAAAATTTGAAAAAAATTGAAAAACAATATAGCCTATTTTACTCCAGGGTGTTTGGAAAAACTGAAAAATTGGAAAACAATTGGAAAAACAATATAGCCGACTAGCAGAAGTACCCAGCATTGCCAGGCGGGGAGGGGAGGGGGGAGGGGAGAGGAGGGGAGAAGAGGGGGGGAGGGGAGAAGAGGGGGGAGGGGAGAAGAGGGGGGGGAGGGGAGAAGAGGGGGGGGAGGGGAGAAGAGGGGGGGAGGGGAGAGGAGGGGGAGGGGGAGAGGTGGGGAAGAGGGGGAGGGGGAGGGGGAGGGGGAGAGGTGGGGAAGAGGGGTGGGGAAGAGGGGGAGGGGTGGGGAAGAGGGGGAGGGGGAGGGGGAAGATGAGGGATGGGGAGGGGGAGGGTGAGGGATTGGAGGGGGAGGGGGAGGGGGGAGGGGAGAAGGGGTAGGGTGGAGGGGGGAGGGAGGGGGAGGACGGAGGGGGAAGGGAGGGGGAGGACAGACGGGGGAGGGGGAAGGGGGAGGGCCAGTCAACAATGACGTTGCAGTTCTCATGGTCGGAGAGCAGCACAACAATCGCGACATCGTCCTGCATCTTCGAAAGAGCACGAAGCGGATTTTGGAGACTCACCGATCCTGTGACGCCCTCCAGTACCGGCGTTGCCGGGCGGGGGAAGGGAGACCCGCACATTCCCAACCCGTACATTCGCCCTCTCGACTCAAGCTCGTATTCGATTCGTATTCGAAATCGAAAGGGGAAATCCTTCGTATTCGAATTCGTAAACACGAAATATGAATTAAAATTTAATTCATATCGCACAAAACACGATCGCATGAAGGTGAAAAAACGCAATGGCTTTTCGCCCTGAATTACGTGCAAACGTGTGACGTGATGGAACATCACGTGATCGCTGTGAGCGAATCAGCGAGCTGCTCGCACTGGCTGAGATTAGCGGGTACTTCGCTGAAATGCGCTGAGGTAAATATGAATAAAAAAATATGGATCTCGTCAAATATTGTCTCGGCCATGTTCGTCCCAGGCTCAATGGCCATGTCTATGCCAAATATCAAGCACGTGAGCCTCTCGGTAACCACACACACACACACACACACACACACACACACACACACACACACACACACACACACACACACACACACACACACACAGTGTTTTATATATATAGATTTTACTCCAGGGGGTCCCAGGAATACCCACCCAAAATTTCGTTGCGATCGGTTCAGCCGTTTTTGCGGTACCTGGGAACAGACGGACGGACAGACATTTGGTGAATTATAGTAAGATGATACCACGGTAGAATGTCAAATTCTCTGTGAGGGTGGAATGTAAAGTTGTCCTCTTTTCCGACCACCGAAGTCCCATGGGTTGTGTGAATATGGTGGCACGGAGGAAGCAATCGATCGATCGGGGACCACCATCTGTGCTCGCAACTGGACAAAGAGGGCATACCCGATGGAAGGCCTCGACAATCCATGAAAACAATGGTAGGAGACACACCTTTGTGTTAACATCAATAGTGTTTGCACTTTTTGTGGATCTTGTGTCGGGTGTGTGAAACCCGGCCTCGAAATGAGACGGTATTGTAGCTGGCTTCGAATAATGGGCTTACAACGTGACCCAACAGGGAACCGCTACCCCAAGGCGCATGACATAGGGATCTAGTCCTTTGAACCACTTTGATTCCTTAAGAATCCTACGGCGGCATCTGCCAGGCTTTGAGGATAAATTGTGGGGCAACACATGTCAGATCTAAAGCAAACAGTTTGAGATCCACACAAACGCCTTGTGTACATCCATGGGGTCATGGTGAGTGTGTAAATGACGGAGTCACAATACTTCAAACTCACAATAAGCCAAATTACCCCAGGTGTACCATGGTGTGGTGCATTATCTAATCACTCGTACTCGCTCTTCCGAACATCTTACACCTTGCAACTTCCATTCCCTCGTTTTTAAATCCATTTTCAAATGAAAACTCTCAAATGAAAATTTTGAACTCTCAAACCTGTCTCCTCCCTCCAAATCCTGGTGGCGTCTGGTCAAATCTGTTTCTGGTGTTTGTTCCCCCTCCATCCCCTCCCTTACTAGTGGGGGCCGTGCATAGGTAATTTTTTCTTTTCATTTCAAATTGGTGCAAAAGTTTCGTTTTCAGTATCAATTTGAAGGTAAGGGCCTATAGAACAACTTTGGTTCGAGTATCAAGCACTCAGATAAAAAATGGGGCTTCTGGGGACGTGGGGGGTTCCCGACCCCCCCACCGGCCTATGCGAAATATGGAAACTGTTATAACTTTTGATTGGATGATCCGATCTGAACATATGAGGTATGTATGGATTCAGGATCAGGAGTAGCGACTTGTATTTCAAGCATATTGCCCATAGAAGCTATAATTTTGCCGGTATCGGCGCATATCCACAAAAAAAGACCACGGGTCATAGGCCGGGTAAGCTGAAACATGTTTTTAAAAATAAACTGGACACTTATACTCGGACCCAACGATATAGTGACATTTTTATTTAGCTTTTAACTGTGCTACAACATGGTGGTGAGTAACTGCTTAGACAATTGCTTGAATAACTCCTTGAACAATAGTTTTAATAAGAAAGTGGCTTACAAATCGACCATATATACATGTCAGTATTGGAACTTGTTCTGGTCCAGCTACTTCTCGCATTTGCACTTGCACAGACGTGTGCACTTCAACTTTGCTTTCATGCACTTGCACAGAGCGCAGGTACTTGTGCACGTGCACTTCACATCCAGGTGGAATACATCCTTGGTGAGGGGCAGCGAGCTCCAAATGGGAAGCAGCTTGCCGTCCTCTTCCTTCCACCCATGATTAGTGGGGTTGTTGACGGGCATCATGGACCTTTGGGCTGTTGTCCAGATGCTCGCTTGGAAGACACTCCTTTTGAGATGTTGATCCAAAGCATCACTTGTGGAGGGAATTCTCTCCACGTCCCTAGTCTTCTGTGAGGACACCCTCATTCGGACGAGGTCAACGCCATTGTCCTCGTTTGACTCATTGGAGTACAACCTACAGACAAAGTTCATTGCCACTTCTTTCAGCCTTGGCGATGTTTGCAATGGAGTGTCGACGACAGTTGCAAATTCCTCCATGAGGGATGGCACTTCGTGCATCAACTTGCAGCAGTATCGCTTACCCTTAAACTTGAAGGAAGACGTGCTGTCTGATCCAGTGAATGCGTGGAAGAGGGCCATGGCTTTGCGTGGAAGAGGGCCATGGCTTTGCACGTTGTCGTGCCTAGGTTTGTGGCGATAGTGTTCAGGGAGGTCATTCTGGTTGTCTTTCCCGCTTTGAAAGAGATCCAGATTTCTGCAGCCGGAGTCAGACCCTTGATGTGATGGAAATTACTCAGAAGGATTACGACAACATCTGTGTCTCCAGTATGAACCATCCCAAGTGACGATGTTTGGAAGGCGTGGAGGAGATGTACCAGGACACGAGTGTCAGCTTCCTCATGGTTGCATTGATCCATTGGTGGACTGTTTCGAACATGGTGGACTTGATCACCGGCAGCGATGTAGACATCCTTGTCATCTGGGAACTGTCCTCCTGTTTCTTTTTTGACAGGAATGAGAACAGTTCCTTCTTGTTATCAACGTTCGCCAGAAACTTCTGTCAATTTCCTGGGATTTTGGCAGTACCAGATACGCGTTATCAGGTGCCTGTTCCTCGTTTTTCCCTTGTGCCTCCTTTGATTGCCAGTGCACGATACTGGTCCCAGACAATGTCTACTCTTGTCGATCTTTTCAAGTCGTGGCAAACTCTTGGGCAGAATACCTTGTCAAAATATGAATCAAAGGTGTTTCCTTGGACAGTTGTACCAGGAAGTGAGTGTATCAGTACTCCACTGTCAATAACAATGAAGTCGTAAACATCTGGCGCAACTAGCTCCTCGTCAACAGAAATGGCGCTACTCGTACTGGCTTCCACGATGTAGACCAACAAATCTGAGTTGCTCCAAGAATTGAGGGACCCTTCAGATGACAATGCAGGTGGGTATGGGGAAGATTTGTGACGAAAAAAAACGAGTTTATATGAGTATATAAACTTGAAAAAATGTTCTTTTGTGAACGAACATATATGAGTAAAAGAAAAAAACTAATTTTTTTTTTATATGAGTGCTTGACACTCCAAAATTGTTCTCCAAAACTCCAAAAACCAAAATTGTTCTATCGGCCCTTACCTTCAAATTGGTCATGAAAACGAAACTTTTGCATAAATTTGAAATGACTGAGTGTCCGGGCACCCGACTGCTTTTTCTTTTGTTTTTTGTTTTTGTATACTGAATCGAGGCTCGTGAAAGAGCGCTTAGCAATTAGGCAGCTTAGCAATTTTTGGGGGGACGACTTTACAAAAGTACCATTTTTATTTTAGTGGTTCATTGGACCATATGCAATAGAATTAGGACCGGAGGCAAGACATATACAGTGTTTGACTTTTGCGCAAATACGACTCGCACAGCATAATATCGAGCAATACATGGTCTATTGTATATGGTCTAATGGACCACCAAAATTAAAATGGCGCTTTTGTCAAGCCGTTTCCCATTTTCGATAAATATGCTGCTAAGCTGCCTGACTATATACCTCAAACGGCTACACAACTGACTCCGCACGTGAAAAAGCCGAATGCCTCAACTCTGTGTTTGCCTCAAAATCTTGTGTCCCAAACCCGTCTCTTTCTGTACCCACCGTACCCAGTCGAGCCCAGCTGCTGTTGGACTCTGTGTCCTTCTCTCTTGACAAGGTGGAGAAGTTTTTATCAAACCTCGACTCTGATTCTGCAACTGGACCAGACGGCATCAGCCCACGGGTCCTAAAATCCTGCTCTGCCGCTCTATATCACCCTCTCTCTGTTCTTTTCACCCTCTCTTTTGCTCAATGTCAACTGCCATCTGCTTGGAAATCAGCCAACATTACCTCTTTACTCAAAAAAGGTGCAAAAGCAGATCCTTGCAACTACAGACCAATCAGCCTGCTCCCAATTATCAGCAAAGTCATGGAATCCATCATTGATTCGGATATCAAATCTTTCCTCTTCTCCAATGGCTTGATCTCTGATCATCAATTTGGATTCAGACCAGGTCACTCTACTCTGGACATGATGCTTCTGCTGTCTCAACAATGGATGGAGGTCCTCAAGGTCAAACAGGAAATTAGAGCTGTCTCCCTTGACAGATCACATGCCTTCGATACGGTCTGGCACCCCGCTCTGCTCACCAAACTCTCCTCCAATGGTATCCATGAAAATCTCCATGCATGGCTTGCGGACTTCCTCTCTAGTCGTAGTCAACGTGTGACCCTGAATGGGTTTCTCTCATCTCCCCTTCCTCTTCAGGCTGGATTTCGCCAAGGCAGTGTTCTGGGCCCTGTGCTTTTTCTGGTCTTAATCAATGATCTCTCCGACTCTCTGAAAAATCCTCTAATCTCTTCACTGATGACTCCACTCTCTGCCGCTCCATACCTCATCCTTCAGATCGGCAGTTTGCAGCCTCCTCACTCTCTGCAGACCTGGACAATATCACAAACTAGTCAAACAAGTGGAACATGTCTTTCAATCCTGACAAATCTCACACTCTCACAATGTCTCTCCGTAAAGACCGTCTGGACAACCCTCCCGTCTACTTTCTCAACAATCCTTTCCAAGAAGTTCTGTCATTCAAGCTCTTGAGTCTCACTATGTGCCATGATCTTTCCTGGGAAAACCACATTTCCAAGCTGACCTCCAAAGCCAGTCGCCGACTGGGCATCCTCCGTCGTGCAAAGTCCTTTCTGGGCACTTCTGAGATCCTAACCACATACAAGGCTTTCATCCGCAGCTCAATCGAATACTGCTCTCCCTTCTGGGTCGGTGCTCCTGCCTCACATCTAGCTCGGCTTTACGCTGTAGAAACCAAAGCTTTTAGAATCATTGGAATCTTCCGCGATGAAGCTGATTTTGAGGGCCTTTCACTCACTCACCGCAGGCAGGTAGGTAGGTGGTCTTTCTGTCTTCTACCGACTCATCTCCGGACTTGCTCCCCCAGCTCTCTCTGGGCTCTGTCCCCCAAATATTCCTACAGGTCGCACAAGATCTGCCAGCAACCCCCTTCTGGTGAAATTGCCAAAATCAAGACTCTCTACTCACCTTCACTCTTTCATTCCTCTTCACTCCCGCCTCTGGAACAAACTCCCTCACTCTCTGCAATCCCACTCCTCCCTCCAGGTCTTTAAAACAGCTGTTCACCCCCATCTCTTATCTTTCCCCATCCAAAACCTTGATCTTTTCTACCCCCACTAATTCACCCCAGATCCACTTTTTTGAAATACCAATTTCTTTCCTGGAAGTCCTTGCACAAGGTCGTCTGATGATGAAATGACGAACGACTTGCACCGATTGGTGCCTCGCGATTGGAACTCAGACAGACAATAATATTTCAAAAAGGAAGAAACATTCTCCAACTCACAACAAACAACGTAAAACTCGACTTGTAGATCATCAGGCCTGTCACCATCTTCAGCACAACACAAAGGTGTAAGGAGGTGGTTTGGCAGGAAGTGACACATTACAGAAGATAATTGAAAAACCATAAACAATTGGGTTATCAAACAGTAATACAGCGATACAAGGACACCAAATAATAACACATTAATACAAGAACACCAAACAATAACACATCGATACAAGAACACGAAACAAGAACACATCGACACAAGGACACCGAACAATAACATATCAATACAAGGACACCAATCAATAACACATCGATACAAGGACACCGAACAATAACATATCAATACAAGGTCACCAAACAATAACACATCGATACAAGGTCACCGAACAATAACATATCAATACAAGAACACCAAACAATAACACATCGATACAAGGACACCAAACAATAATATATCAATACAAGAACACCAAACAATAACACATCGATACAAGGACACCAAACAATAACATATCAATACAAGGTCACCAAACAATAACACATCGATACAAGGACACCAAACAATAACATATCAATACAAGGTCACCGAACAATAACACATCAATACAAGGTCACCGAACAATAACACATCGATACAAGGTCACCAAACAATAACACATCGATACTAGGTCACCGAACAATAACATATCAATACAAGGACACCAATCAATAACACATCGATACAAGGACACCGAACAATAACATATCAATACAAGGTCACCGAACAATAACACATCGATACAAGGTCACCGAACAATAACATATCAATACAAGAACACCAAACAATAACACATCGATACAAGGACACCAAACAATAACATATCAATACAAGGTCACCAAACAATAACACATCGATACAAGGACACCGAACAATAACATATCAATACAAGGTCACCGAACAAAAACACATCGATACAAGGACACCGAACAATAACATATCAATACAAGGTCACCAAACAAAAACACATCGATACAAGGACACCGAACAATAACATATCAATACAAGGTCACCGAACAATAACACATCAATACAAGGTCACCGAACAATAACATATCAATACAAGGTCACCGAACAAAAACACATCGATACAAGGACACCGAACAATAACATATCAATACAAGGTCACCAAACAAAAACACATCGATACAAGGACACCGAACAATAACATATCAATACAAGGTCACCGAACAATAACACATCAATACAAGGTCACCGAACAATAACACATCAATACAAGGACACTAAACAATAACATCAATACAAGGTCACTGAACAATAACATATCAATACAAGGTCACCAAACAATAACACATCGATACAAGGTCACCGAACAATAACACATCGATACAAGGACACCGAACAATAACATATCAATACAAGGTCACCGAACAATAACACATCAATACAAGGTCACCGAACAATAACACATCAATACAAGGACACTAAACAATAACATCAATACAAGGTCACTGAACAATAACATATCAATACAAGGTCACCAAACAATAACACATCGATACAAGGTCACCGAACAATAACACATCAATACAAGGACACTAAACAATAACATCAATACAAGGTCACCGAACAATAACATATCAATACAAGGTCACCAAACAATAACACATCGATACAAGGACACCGAACAATAACATATCAATACAAGGACACCAAACAATAACATATCAATACAAGGACACCAAACAATAACATATCAATACAAGGTCACCAAACAATAACATCAATACAAGGACACCAAACAATAACATATCAATACAAGGACACCAAACAATAACATCAATACAAGGACACCGAACAATAACATATCAATACAAGGACACCGAACAATAACATATCAATACAAGGACACCAAATAATAACATATCAATCCAAGGACACCAAACAATAACAGATAAATACCAGCACACCAAACAATAACACATTAATACAAAAACACCAAACAATAACACATCGATACAAGGACACCGAACAATAACACATCAATACAAGGACACCAAACAATAACACATCAATACAAGAACACCAAACAATAACACATCAATACAAGGTCACCAAATAATAACAGATCAATCCAAGGACACTAAACAATAACATCGATACAAGGACACCAAACAATAACACATCGATACAAGAACACCAAACAATAACACAGCGATACAAGGTCACCCAACAATAACACATCAAAACAAGAACACCAAACAATAACACATCAATACAAGAACACCAAACAATAACACATCAATACAAGAACACCAAACAATAACACATCAATACAAGAACACCAAACAATAACATCAATACAAGAACACCAAACAATAACACATCGATACAAGAACACCAAACAATAACACATCAATACAAGGTCACCAAACAATAACACATCAATACAAGAACACCAAACAATAACACATCAATACAAGGTCACCAAACAATAACACATCGATACAAGAACACCAAACAATAATACATCGATACAAGAACACCAAACAATAACACATCAATACAAGGTCACCAAACAATAACACATCGATACAAGAACACCAAACAATAACACATCAATACAAGGTCACCAAACAATAATACATTCATACAAGAACACCAAACAATAACACATCAATACAAGGTCACCAAACAATAACACATCAATACAAGAACACCAAACAATAACACAGCGATACAAGGTCACCAAACAATAACACATCAATACAAGGTCACCAAACAATAACACATCAATACAAGAACACCAAACAATAACACATCGATACAAGGTCACCAAACAATAACACATCGATACAAGAACACCAAACAATAACACATCAATACAAGGTCACCAAACAATAACACATCAATACAAGAACACCAAACAATAACACATCGATACAAGAACACCAAACAATAATACATCGACACAAGAACACCAAACAATAACACATCGACACAAGAACACTAAACAATAACACATCGATACAAGAACACCAAATTTACGGTTTGTATCCACCTGATTGGCTGGATTCAGATCTTCACCAAAATCGAATCAACTCTTCCTTGTCACCCACCCAACCTGTCCACCAAATTTCGTCTCAATCCGTCCATAAGATTTTTGAGATAACCTGTTCACAAACAAACAAAAAGGGATGGAAACAACCTCCATCCACCATCGGTGGCAGAGGTAACAAAATGATATTGATCCTGGAATACCTCGTTTGTATAGTCGCCGAGCTATCAGGTACCAAGCTGTTTATATAGGTAGGGTACCAACATTATCAGTGTCTACCTGCCCAGTTACAGATTACAAGCTGTTTATATAGGTAGGGTACCAACATTATCAGTGTCTACCTGCCCAGTTACAGATTACAAGCTGTTTATATAGGTAGGGCACCAACATTATCAGTGTCTACCTGACCAGTTACAGATTACAAGGTGTTTATATAGGTAGGGTACCAACATTATCAGTGTCTACCTGCCCAGTTACAGATTACAAGCTGTTTATATAGGTAGGGTACCAACATTATCGGTGTCTACCTGCCCAGTTACAGATTACAAGCTGTTTATATAGGTCGGGTACCAACATCATCAGTGTCTACCTGCCCAGTTACAGATTACAAGCTGTTTATATAGGTAGGGTACCAACATTATCAGTGTCTACCTGCCCAGTTACAGATTACAAGCTGTTTATATGGTAGGGTACCAACATTATCAGTGTCTACCTGTGCAGTTACAGATTACAAGCTGTTTATATAGGTAGGGTACCAACATTATCAGTGTCTACCTGCCCAGTTACAGATTACAAGCTGTTTATATGGGTAGGGTACCAACATTATCAGTGTCTACCTGCCCAGTTACAGATTACAAGCTGTTTATATGGGTAGGGTAACAACATTATCAGTGTCTCCCTGCCCAGTTACAGATTACAAGCTGTTTATATAGGTAGGGTACCAACATTATCAGTGTCTCCCTGCCCAGTTACAGATTACAAGCTGTTTATATAGGTAGGGTACCAACATTATCAGTGTCTCCCTGCCCAGTTACAGATTACAAGGTGTTTATATCGGAAGGGTACCAACATTGTCAGTGTCTACCTGCCCAGTTACAGATTACAAGGTATTTATATAGGTAGGGTACCAACATTATCAGTGTCTACCTGCCCAGTTACAGATTACAAGGTGTTTATATCGGTAGGGTACCAACATTATCAGTGTCTACCTGCCCAGTTATAGATTACAAGGTGTTTATATAGGTCGGGTACCAACATTATCAGTGTCTACCTGCCCAGTTACAGATTACAAGCTGTTTATATAGGTAGGGTACCAACATTATCAGTGTCAACCTGCCCAATTACAGATTACAAGCTGTTTATATAGGGAGGGTACCAACATTATCAGTGTCTACCTGCCCAGTTACAGATTACAAGCTGTTTATAGGGGTAGGGTACCAACATTATCAGTGTCAACCTGCCCAGTTACAGATTACAAGCTGTTTATATCGGTAGGGTACCAACATTATCAGTGTCTACCTGCCCAGTTACAGATTACAAGCTGTTTATATAGGTAGGGTACCAACATTATCAGTGTCTACCTGCCCAGTTACAGATTACAAGGTGTTTATATAGGTAGGGTACCAACATTATCAGTGTCTACCTGCCCAGTTACAGATTACAAGGTGTTTATATAGGTAGGGTACCAACATTATCAGTGTCAACCTGCCCAGTTACAGATTACAAGCTGTTTATATAGGTAGGGTACCAACATTATCAGTGTCTACCTGCCCAGTTACAGATTACAAGCTGTTTATATAGGTAGGGTACCAACATTATCAGTGTCTACCTGCCCAGTTACAGATTACAAGCTGTTTATATAGGTAGGGTACCAACATTATCAGTGTCAACCTGCCCAGTTACAGATTACAAGCTGTTTATAGAGGTAGGGTACCAACATTATCAGTGTCTACCTGCCCAGTTACAGATTACAAGGTGTTTATATAGGTCGGGTACCAACATTATCAGTGTCTACCTGCCCAGTTACAGATTACAAACTGTTTATATCGGTAGGGTACCAACATTATCAGTGTCTACCTGCCCAGTTACAGATTACAAGCTGTTTATATAGGTAGGGAACCAACATTATCAGTGTCTACCTGCCCAGTTACAGATTACAAACTGTTTATATCGGTAGGGTACCAACATTATCAGTGTCTACCTGCCCAGTTACAGATTACAAGCTGTTTATATAGGTAGGGAACCAACATTATCAGTGTCTACCTGCCCAATTACAGATTACAAGGTGTTTATATCGGTAGGGTACCAACATTATCAGTGTCTACCTGCCCAGTTACAGATTACAAGCTGTTTATAGAGGTAGGGTACCAACATTATCAGTGTCAACCTGCCCAGTTACAGATTACAAGGTGTTTATATCGGTAGGGTACCAACATTATCAGTGTCAACCTGCCCAGTTACAGATTACAAGGTGTTTATATCGGTAGGGTACCAACATTATCAGTGTCTACCTGCCCAGTTACAGATTACAAGCTGTTTATATAGGTAGGGTACCAACATTATCAGTGTCTACCTGCCCAGTTACAGATTACAAGCTGTTTATATAGGTAGGGTACCAACATTATCAGTGTCTACCTGCCCAGTTTCAGATTACAAGCTGTTTATATAGGTAGGGTACCAACATTATCAGTGTCTACCTGCCCAGTTACAGATTACAAGGTGTTTATATCGGTAGGGTACCAACATTATCAGTGTCTACCTGCCCAGTTACAGATTACAAGGTGTTTATATCGGTAGGGTACCAACATTGTCAGTGTCTACCTGCCCAGTTACAGATTACAAGGTGTTTATATAGGTAGGGTACCAACATTATCAGTGTCTACCTGCCCAGTTACAGATTACAAGCTGTTTATATAGGTAGGGTACCAACATTATCAGTGTCTACCTGCCCAGTTACAGATTACAAGCTGTTTATATAGGTAGGGTACCAACATTATCAGTGTCTACCTGACCAGTTACAGATTACAAGGTGTTTATATAGGTAGGGTACCAACATTATCAGTGTCTACCTGCCCAGTTACAGATTACAAGCTGTTTATATAGGTAGGGTACCAACATTATCGGTGTCTACCTGCCCAGTTACAGATTACAAGCTGTTTATATAGGTCGGGTACCAACATCATCAGTGTCTACCTGCCCAGTTACAGATTACAAGCTGTTTATATAGGTAGGGTACCAACATTATCAGTGTCTACCTGCCAAGTTACAGATTACAAGCTGTTTATATGGGTAGGGTACCAACATTATCAGTGTCTACCTGCCCAGTTACAGATTACAAGCTGTTTATATGGTAGGGTACCAACATTATCAGTGTCTACCTGTGCAGTTACAGATTACAAGCTGTTTATATAGGTAGGGTACCAACATTATCAGTGTCTACCTGCCCAGTTACAGATTACAAGCTGTTTATATGGGTAGGGTACCAACATTATCAGTGTCTACCTGCCCAGTTACAGATTACAAGGTGTTTATATAGGTCGGGTACCAACATCATCAGTGTCTACCTGCCCAGTTACAGATTACAAGCTGTTTATATGGGTAGGGTACCAACATTATCAGTGTCTACCTGCCCAGTTGCAGATTACAAGCTGTTTATATGGGTAGGGTACCAACATTATCAGTGTCTACCTGCCCAGTTACAGATTACAAGGTGTTTATATAGGTAGGGTACCAACATTATCAGTGTCTCCCTGCCCAGTTACAGATTACAAGCTGTTTATATGGGTAGGGTACCAACATTATCAGTGTCTACCTGCCCAGTTACAGATTACAAGGTGTTTATATCGGAAGGGTACCAACATTGTCAGTGTCTACCTGCCCAGTTACAGATTACAAGGTGTTTATATAGGTAGGGTACCAACATTATCAGTGTCTACCTGCCCAGTTACAGATTACAAGCTGTTTATATCGGTAGGGTACCAACATTATCAGTGTCTACCTGCCCAGTTACAGATTACAAGCTGTTTATATGGGTAGGGTACCAACATTATCAGTGTCTACCTGCCCAGTTACAGATTACAAGCTGTTTATATGGGTAGGGTACCAACATTATCAGTGTCTACCTGCCCAGTTACAGATTACAAGGTGTTTATATCGGAAGGGTACCAACATTGTCAGTGTCTACCTGCCCAGTTACAGATTACAAGGTATTTATATAGGTAGGGTACCAACATTATCAGTGTCTACCTGCCCAGTTACAGATTACAAGCTGTTTATATCGGTAGGGTACCAACATTATCAGTGTCTACCTGCCCAGTTACAGATTACAAGGTGTTTATATCGGTAGGGTACCAACATTATCAGTGTCTACCTGCCCAGTTATAGATTACAAGGTGTTTATATAGGTCGGGTACCAACATTATCAGTGTCTACCTGCCCAGTTACAGAATACAAACTGTTTATATCGGTAGGGTACCAACATTATCAGTGTCTACCTGCCCAGTTACAGATTACAAGCTGTTTATATAGGTAGGGTACCAACATTATCAGTGTCAACCTGCCCAATTACAGATAACAAGGTGTTTATATCGGTAGGGTACCAACATTATCAGTGTCTACCTGCCCAGTTACAGATTACAAGCTGTTTATATAGGTAGGGTACCAACAATATCAGTGTCAACCTGCCCAGTTACAGATTACAAGCTGTTTATATAGGTCGGGTACCAACATTATCAGTGTCTACCTGCCCAGTTATAGATTACAAGGTGTTTATATAGGTCGGGTACCAACATTATCAGTGTCTACCTGCCCAGTTACAGAATACAAACTGTTTATATCGGTAGGGTACCAACATTATCAGTGTCTACCTGCCCAGTTACAGATTACAAGCTGTTTATATAGGTAGGGTACCAACATTATCAGTGTCAACCTGCCCAATTACAGATAACAAGGTGTTTATATCGGTAGGGTACCAACATTATCAGTGTCTACCTGCCCAGTTACAGATTACAAGGTGTTTATATAGGTAGGGTACCAACATTATCAGTGTCAACCTGCCCAGTTACAGATTACAAGCTGTTTATATAGGTAGGGTACCAACATTATCAGTGTCTACCTGCCCAGTTACAGAATACAAACTGTTTATATCGGTAGGGTACCAACATTATCAGTGTCTACCTGCCCAGTTACAGATTACAAGCTGTTTATATAGGTAGGGTACCAACATTATCAGTGTCAACCTGCCCAATTACAGATAACAAGGTGTTTATATCGGTAGGGTACCAACATTATCAGTGTCTACCTGCCCAGTTACAGATTACAAGCTGTTTATAGAGGTAGGGTACCAACATTATCAGTGTCAACCTGCCCAGTTACAGATTACAAGCTGTTTATATAGGTAGGGTACCAACATTATCAGTGTCTACCTGCCCAGTTACAGATTACAAGCTGTTTATATAGGTCGGGTACCAACATTATCAGTGTCAACCTGCCCAGTTACAGATTACAAGCTGTTTATATAGGTAGGGTACCAACATTATCAGTGTCTACCTGCCCAGTTACAGATTACAAGCTGTTTATAGAGGTAGGGTACCAACATTATCAGTGTCAACCTGCCCAGTTACAGATTACAAGCTGTTTATAGAGGTAGGGTACCAACATTATCAGTGTCTACCTGCCCATTTACAGATTACAAACTGTTTATATCGGTAGGGTACCAACATTATCAGTGTCTACCTGCCCAGTTACAGATTACAAGCTGTTTATATAGGTAGGGAACCAACATTATCAGTGTCTACCTGCCCAATTACAGATTACAAGGTGTTTATATCGGTAGGGTACCAACATTATCAGTGTCTACCTGCCCAGTTACAGATTACAAGCTGTTTATATAGGTAGGGTACCAACATTATCAGTGTCTACCTGCCCAGTTTCAGATTACAAGCTGTTTATATAGGTAGGGTACCAACATTATCAGTGTCTACCTGCCCAGTTACAGATTACAAGGTGTTTATATCGGTAGGGTACCAACATTATCAGTGTCTACCTGCCCAGTTACAGATTACAAGCTGTTTATATAGGTAGGGTACCAACATTATCAGTGTCTACCTGCCCAGTTTCAGATTACAAGCTGTTTATATAGGTAGGGTACCAACATTATCAGTGTCTACCTGCCCAGTTACAGATTACAAGGTGTTTATATCGGTAGGGTACCAACATTATCAGTGTCTACCTGCCCAGTTACAGATTACAAGGTGTTTATATCGGTAGGGTACCAACATTGTCAGTGTCTACCTGCCCAGTTACAGATTACAAGGTGTTTATATAGGTATGGTACCAACATTATCAGTGTCTACCTGCCCAGTTACAGATTACAAGGTGTTTATATAGGTAGGGTACCAACATTATCAGTGTCTCCCTGCCCAGTTACAGATTACAAGGTGTTTATATCGGTAGGGTACCAACATTATCAGTGTCTACCTGCCCAGTTACAGATTACAAGGTGTTTATATCGGTAGGGTACCAACATTATCAGTGTCTACCTGCCCAGTTACAGATTACAAGGTGTTTATATAGGTCGGGTACCAACATTATCAGTGTCTACCTGCCCAGTTACAGATTACAAGGTGTTTATATAGGTAGGGTACCAACATTATCAGTGTCTACCTGCCCAATTACAGATTACAAGGTGTTTATATAGGTCGGGTACCAACATTATCAGTGTCTACCTGCCCAATTACAGATTACAAGCTGTTTATATAGGTAGGGTACCAACATTATCAGTGTCTACCTGCCCAGTTACAGATTACAAGCTGTTTATATAGGTAGGGTACCAACATTATCAGTGTCAACCTGCCCAGTTACAGATTACAAGCTGTTTATAGAGGTAGGGTACCAACATTATCAGTGTCTACCCGCCCAGTTACAGATTACAAGCTGTTCATATAGGTAGGGTACCAACATTATCAGTGTCTACCTGCCCAGTTACAGATTACAAGCTGTTTATATAGGTAGGGTACCAACATTTATCAGTGTCTACCTGCCCAGTTTCAGATTACAAGCTGTTTATATAGGTAGGGTACCAACATTATCAGTGTCTACCTGCCCAGTTTCAGATTACAAGCTGTTTATATAGGTAGGGTACCAACATTATCAGTGTCTACCTGCCCAGTTACAGATTACAAGGTGTTTATATCGGTAGGGTACCAACATTGTCAGTGTCTACCTGCCCAGTTACAGATTACAAGGTGTTTATATAGGTAGGGTACCAACATTATCAGTGTCTACCTGCCCAGTTGCAGATTACAAGGTGTTTATATAGGTCGGGTACCAACATTATCAGTGTCTACCTGCCCAGTTACAGATTACAAGGTGTTTATATCGGTAGGGTACCAACATTATCAGTGTCTACCTGCCCAGTTACAGATTACAAGGTGTTTATATAGGTCGGGTACCAACATTATCAGTGTCTACCTGCCCAGTTACAGATTACAAGCTGTTTATATAGGTAGGGTACCAACATTATCAGTGTCTACCTGCCCAGTTACAGATTACAAGCTGTTTATATAGGTCGGGTACCAACATTATCAGTGTCAACCTGCCCAGTTACAAATTACAAGCTGTTTATAGAGGTAGGGTACCAACATTATCAGTGTCTACCTGCCCAGTTACAGATTAAAAGCTGTTTATATAGGTAGGGTACCAACATTATCAGTGTCTACCTGCCCAGTTACAGATTACAAGCTGTTTATATGGGAAGGGTACCAACATTATCAGTGTCTACCTGCCCAGTTACAGATTACAAGCTGTTTATATGGGTAGGGTACCAACATTATCAGTGTCTACCTGCCCAGTTGCAGATTACAAGCTGTTTATATAGGTAGGGTACCAACATTATCAGTGTCTACCTGCCCAGTTACAGATTACAAGGTGTTTATATAGGTAGGGTACCAACATTATCAGTGTCTCCCTGCCCAGTTACAGATTACAAGCTGTTTATATAGGTAGGGTACCAACATTATCAGTGTCTACCTGCCCAGTTACAGATTACAAGGTGTTTATATCGGAAGGGTACCAACATTGTCAGTGTCTACCTGCCCAGTTACAGATTACAAGGTATTTATATAGGTAGGGTACCAACATTATCAGTGTCTACCTGCCCAGTTACAGATTACAAGCTGTTTATATCAGTAGGGTACCAACATTATCAGTGTCTACCTGCCCAGTTACAGATTACAAGGTGTTTATATCGGTAGGGTACCAACATTATCAGTGTCTACCTGCCCAGTTATAGATTACAAGGTGTTTATATAGGTCGGGTACCAACATTATCAGTGTCTACCTGCCCAGTTACAGAATACAAACTGTTTATATCGGTAGGGTACCAACATTATCAGTGTCTACCTGCCCAGTTACAGATTACAAGCTGTTTATATAGGTAGGGTACCAACATTATCAGTGTCAACCTGCCCAATTACAGATAACAAGGTGTTTATATCGGTAGGGTACCAACATTATCAGTGTCCACCTGCCCAGTTACAGATTACAAGCTGTTTATATAGGTAGGGTACCAACAATATCAGTGTCAACCTGCCCAGTTACAGATTACAAGCTGTTTATATAGGTCGGGTACCAACATTATCAGTGTCTACCTGCCCAGTTATAGATTACAAGGTGTTTATATAGGTCGGGTACCAACATTATCAGTGTCTACCTGCCCAGTTACAGAATACAAACTGTTTATATCGGTAGGGTACCAACATTATCAGTGTCTACCTGCCCAGTTACAGATTACAAGCTGTTTATATAGGTAGGGTACCAACATTATCAGTGTCAACCTGCCCAATTACAGATAACAAGGTGTTTATATCGGTAGGGTACCAACATTATCAGTGTCTACCTGCCCAGTTACAGATTACAAGCTGTTTATATAGGTAGGGAACCAACATTATCAGTGTCTACCTGCCCAGTTACAGAATACAAACTGTTTATATCGGTAGGGTACCAACATTATCAGTGTCTACCTGCCCAGTTACAGATTACAAGCCGTTTATATAGGTAGGGTACCAACATTATCAGTGTCAACCTGCCCAGTTACAGATTACAAGGTGTTTATATAGGTAGGGTACCAACATTATCAGTGTCAACCTGCCCAATTACAGATTACAAGCTGTTTATAGAGGTAGGGTACCAACATTATCAGTGTCTACCTGCCCAGTTACAGATTACAAGGTGTTTATATAGGTCGGGTACCAACATTATCAGTGTCTACCTGCCCAGTTACAGATTACAAACTGTTTATATCGGTAGGGTACCAACATTATCAGTGTCTACCTGCCCAGTTACAGATTACAAGCTGTTTATATAGGTAGGGAACCAACATTATCAGTGTCTACCTGCCCAGTTACAGATTACAAACTGTTTATATCGGTAGGGTACCAACATTATCAGTGTCTACCTGCCCAGTTACAGATTACAAGCTGTTTATATAGGTAGGGAACCAACATTATCAGTGTCTACCTGCCCAATTACAGATTACAAGGTGTTTATATCGGTAGGGTACCAACATTATCAGTGTCTACCTGCCCAGTTACAGATTACAAGCTGTTTATAGAGGTAGGGTACCAACATTATCAGTGTCAACCTGCCCAGTTACAGATTACAAGGTGTTTATATCGGTAGGGTACCAACATTATCAGTGTCAACCTGCCCAGTTACAGATTACAAGGTGTTTATATCGGTAGGGTACCAACATTATCAGTGTCTACCTGCCCAGTTACAGATTACAAGCTGTTTATATAGGTAGGGTACCAACATTATCAGTGTCTACCTGCCCAGTTACAGATTACAAGCTGTTTATATAGGTAGGGTACCAACATTATCAGTGTCTACCTGCCCAGTTTCAGATTACAAGCTGTTTATATAGGTAGGGTACCAACATTATCAGTGTCTACCTGCCCAGTTACAGATTACAAGGTGTTTATATCGGTAGGGTACCAACATTATCAGTGTCTACCTGCCCAGTTACAGATTACAAGGTGTTTATATCGGTAGGGTACCAACATTGTCAGTGTCTACCTGCCCAGTTACAGATTACAAGGTGTTTATATAGGTAGGGTACCAACATTATCAGTGTCTACCTGCCCAGTTACAGATTACAAGCTGTTTATATAGGTAGGGTACCAACATTATCAGTGTCTACCTGCCCAGTTACAGATTACAAGCTGTTTATATAGGTAGGGTACCAACATTATCAGTGTCTACCTGACCAGTTACAGATTACAAGGTGTTTATATAGGTAGGGTACCAACATTATCAGTGTCTACCTGCCCAGTTACAGATTACAAGCTGTTTATATAGGTAGGGTACCAACATTATCGGTGTCTACCTGCCCAGTTACAGATTACAAGCTGTTTATATAGGTCGGGTACCAACATCATCAGTGTCTACCTGCCCAGTTACAGATTACAAGCTGTTTATATAGGTAGGGTACCAACATTATCAGTGTCTACCTGCCAAGTTACAGATTACAAGCTGTTTATATGGGTAGGGTACCAACATTATCAGTGTCTACCTGCCCAGTTACAGATTACAAGCTGTTTATATGGTAGGGTACCAACATTATCAGTGTCTACCTGTGCAGTTACAGATTACAAGCTGTTTATATAGGTAGGGTACCAACATTATCAGTGTCTACCTGCCCAGTTACAGATTACAAGCTGTTTATATGGGTAGGGTACCAACATTATCAGTGTCTACCTGCCCAGTTACAGATTACAAGGTGTTTATATAGGTCGGGTACCAACATCATCAGTGTCTACCTGCCCAGTTACAGATTACAAGCTGTTTATATGGGTAGGGTACCAACATTATCAGTGTCTACCTGCCCAGTTGCAGATTACAAGCTGTTTATATGGGTAGGGTACCAACATTATCAGTGTCTACCTGCCCAGTTACAGATTACAAGGTGTTTATATAGGTAGGGTACCAACATTATCAGTGTCTCCCTGCCCAGTTACAGATTACAAGCTGTTTATATGGGTAGGGTACCAACATTATCAGTGTCTACCTGCCCAGTTACAGATTACAAGGTGTTTATATCGGAAGGGTACCAACATTGTCAGTGTCTACCTGCCCAGTTACAGATTACAAGGTGTTTATATAGGTAGGGTACCAACATTATCAGTGTCTACCTGCCCAGTTACAGATTACAAGCTGTTTATATCGGTAGGGTACCAACATTATCAGTGTCTACCTGCCCAGTTACAGATTACAAGCTGTTTATATGGGTAGGGTACCAACATTATCAGTGTCTACCTGCCCAGTTACAGATTACAAGCTGTTTATATGGGTAGGGTACCAACATTATCAGTGTCTACCTGCCCAGTTACAGATTACAAGGTGTTTATATCAGAAGGGAACCAACATTGTCAGTGTCTACCTGCCCAGTTACAGATTACAAGGTATTTATATAGGTAGGGTACCAACATTATCAGTGTCTACCTGCCCAGTTACAGATTACAAGCTGTTTATATCGGTAGGGTACCAACATTATCAGTGTCTACCTGCCCAGTTACAGATTACAAGGTGTTTATATCGGTAGGGTACCAACATTATCAGTGTCTACCTGCCCAGTTATAGATTACAAGGTGTTTATATAGGTCGGGTACCAACATTATCAGTGTCTACCTGCCCAGTTACAGAATACAAACTGTTTATATCGGTAGGGTACCAACATTATCAGTGTCTACCTGCCCAGTTACAGATTACAAGCTGTTTATATAGGTAGGGTACCAACATTATCAGTGTCAACCTGCCCAATTACAGATAACAAGGTGTTTATATCGGTAGGGTACCAACATTATCAGTGTCTACCTGCCCAGTTACAGATTACAAGCTGTTTATATAGGTAGGGTACCAACAATATCAGTGTCAACCTGCCCAGTTACAGATTACAAGCTGTTTATAGAGGTAGGGTACCAACATTATCAGTGTCTACCTGCCCAGTTACAGATTACAAGGTGTTTATATCGGTAGGGTACCAACATTATCAGTGTCTACCTGCCCAGTTATAGATTACAAGGTGTTTATATAGGTCGGGTACCAACATTATCAGTGTCTACCTGCCCAGTTACAGATTACAAGCTGTTTATAGAGGTAGGGTACCAACATTATCAGTGTCAACCTGCCCAATTACAGATAACAAGGTGTTTATATCGGTAGGGTACCAACATTATCAGTGTCTACCTGCCCAGTTACAGATTACAAGGTGTTTATATAGGTAGGGTACCAACATTATCAGTGTCAACCTGCCCAGTTACAGATTACAAGCTGTTTATATAGGTAGGGAACCAACATTATCAGTGTCTACCTGCCCAGTTACAGAATACAAACTGTTTATATCGGTAGGGTACCAACATTATCAGTGTCTACCTGCCCAGTTACAGATTACAAGCTGTTTATATAGGTAGGGTACCAACATTATCAGTGTCAACCTGCCCAATTACAGATAACAAGGTGTTTATATCGGTAGGGTACCAACATTATCAGTGTCTACCTGCCCAGTTACAGATTACAAGCTGTTTATAGAGGTAGGGTACCAACATTATCAGTGTCAACCTGCCCAGTTACAGATTACAAGCTGTTTATATAGGTAGGGTACCAACATTATCAGTGTCTACCTGCCCAGTTACAGATTACAAGCTGTTTATATAGGTCGGGTACCAACATTATCAGTGTCAACCTGCCCAGTTACAGATTACAAGCTGTTTATATAGGTAGGGTACCAACATTATCAGTGTCTACCTGCCCAGTTACAGATTACAAGCTGTTTATAGAGGTAGGGTACCAACATTATCAGTGTCAACCTGCCCAGTTACAGATTACAAGCTGTTTATAGAGGTAGGGTACCAACATTATCAGTGTCTACCTGCCCATTTACAGATTACAAACTGTTTATATCGGTAGGGTACCAACATTATCAGTGTCTACCTGCCCAGTTACAGATTACAAGCTGTTTATATAGGTAGGGAACCAACATTATCAGTGTCTACCTGCCCAATTACAGATTACAAGGTGTTTATATCGGTAGGGTACCAACATTATCAGTGTCTACCTGCCCAGTTACAGATTACAAGCTGTTTATATAGGTAGGGTACCAACATTATCAGTGTCTACCTGCCCAGTTACAGATTACAAGCTGTTTATATAGGTAGGGTACCAACATTATCAGTGTCTACCTGCCCAGTTTCAGATTACAAGCTGTTTATATAGGTAGGGTACCAACATTATCAGTGTCTACCTGCCCAGTTACAGATTACAAGGTGTTTATATCGGTAGGGTACCAACATTATCAGTGTCTACCTGCCCAGTTACAGATTACAAGGTGTTTATATCGGTAGGGTACCAACATTGTCAGTGTCTACCTGCCCAGTTACAGATTACAAGGTGTTTATATAGGTATGGTACCAACATTATCAGTGTCTACCTGCCCAGTTACAGATTACAAGGTGTTTATATAGGTAGGGTACCAACATTATCAGTGTCTCCCTGCCCAGTTACAGATTACAAGGTGTTTATATCGGTAGGGTACCAACATTATCAGTGTCTACCTGCCCAGTTACAGATTACAAGGTGTTTATATCGGTAGGGTACCAACATTATCAGTGTCTACCTGCCCAGTTACAGATTACAAGGTGTTTATATAGGTCGGGTACCAACATTATCAGTGTCTACCTGCCCAGTTACAGATTACAAGGTGTTTATATAGGTAGGGTACCAACATTATCAGTGTCTACCTGCCCAATTACAGATTACAAGGTGTTTATATAGGTCGGGTACCAACATTATCAGTGTCTACCTGCCCAATTACAGATTACAAGCTGTTTATATAGGTAGGGTACCAACATTATCAGTGTCTACCTGCCCAGTTACAGATTACAAGCTGTTTATATAGGTAGGGTACCAACATTATCAGTGTCAACCTGCCCAGTTACAGATTACAAGCTGTTTATAGAGGTAGGGTACCAACATTATCAGTGTCTACCCGCCCAGTTACAGATTACAAGCTGTTCATATAGGTAGGGTACCAACATTATCAGTGTCTACCTGCCCAGTTACAGATTACAAGCTGTTTATATAGGTAGGGTACCAACATTTATCAGTGTCTACCTGCCCAGTTTCAGATTACAAGCTGTTTATATAGGTAGGGTACCAACATTATCAGTGTCTACCTGCCCAGTTTCAGATTACAAGCTGTTTATATAGGTAGGGTACCAACATTATCAGTGTCTACCTGCCCAGTTACAGATTACAAGGTGTTTATATCGGTAGGGTACCAACATTGTCAGTGTCTACCTGCCCAGTTACAGATTACAAGGTGTTTATATAGGTAGGGTACCAACATTATCAGTGTCTACCTGCCCAGTTGCAGATTACAAGGTGTTTATATAGGTCGGGTACCAACATTATCAGTGTCTACCTGCCCAGTTACAGATTACAAGGTGTTTATATCGGTAGGGTACCAACATTATCAGTGTCTACCTGCCCAGTTACAGATTACAAGGTGTTTATATAGGTCGGGTACCAACATTATCAGTGTCTACCTGCCCAGTTACAGATTACAAGCTGTTTATATAGGTAGGGTACCAACATTATCAGTGTCTACCTGCCCAGTTACAGATTACAAGCTGTTTATATAGGTAGGGTACCAACATTATCAGTGTCAACCTGCCCAGTTACAAATTACAAGCTGTTTATAGAGGTAGGGTACCAACATTATCAGTGTCTACCTGCCCAGTTACAGATTAAAAGCTGTTTATATAGGTAGGGTACCAACATTATCAGTGTCTACCTGCCCAGTTACAGATTACAAGCTGTTTATATGGGTAGGGTACCAACATTATCAGTGTCTACCTGCCCAGTTACAGATTACAAGCTGTTTATATGGGTAGGGTACCAACATTATCAGTGTCTACCTGCCCAGTTGCAGATTACAAGCTGTTTATATAGGTAGGGTACCAACATTATCAGTGTCTACCTGCCCAGTTACAGATTACAAGGTGTTTATATAGGTAGGGTACCAACATTATCAGTGTCTCCCTGCCCAGTTACAGATTACAAGCTGTTTATATAGGTAGGGTACCAACATTATCAGTGTCTACCTGCCCAGTTACAGATTACAAGGTGTTTATATCGGAAGGGTACCAACATTGTCAGTGTCTACCTGCCCAGTTACAGATTACAAGGTATTTATATAGGTAGGGTACCAACATTATCAGTGTCTACCTGCCCAGTTACAGATTACAAGCTGTTTATATCAGTAGGGTACCAACATTATCAGTGTCTACCTGCCCAGTTACAGATTACAAGGTGTTTATATCGGTAGGGTACCAACATTATCAGTGTCTACCTGCCCAGTTATAGATTACAAGGTGTTTATATAGGTCGGGTACCAACATTATCAGTGTCTACCTGCCCAGTTACAGAATACAAACTGTTTATATCGGTAGGGTACCAACATTATCAGTGTCTACCTGCCCAGTTACAGATTACAAGCTGTTTATATAGGTAGGGTACCAACATTATCAGTGTCAACCTGCCCAATTACAGATAACAAGGTGTTTATATCGGTAGGGTACCAACATTATCAGTGTCTACCTGCCCAGTTACAGATTACAAGCTGTTTATATAGGTAGGGTACCAACATTATCAGTGTCTACCTGCCCAGTTACAGATTACAAGCTGTTTATATAGGTCGGGTACCAACATTATCAGTGTCTACCTGCCCAGTTATAGATTACAAGGTGTTTATATAGGTCGGGTACCAACATTATCAGTGTCTACCTGCCCAGTTACAGAATACAAACTGTTTATATCGGTAGGGTACCAACATTATCAGTGTCTACCTGCCCAGTTACAGATTACAAGCTGTTCATATAGGTAGGGTACCAACATTATCAGTGTCAACCTGCCCAATTACAGATAACAAGGTGTTTATATCGGTAGGGTACCAACATTATCAGTGTCTACCTGCCCAGTTACAGATTACAAGCTGTTTATATAGGTAGGGAACCAACATTATCAGTGTCTACCTGCCCAGTTACAGAATACAAACTGTTTATATCGGTAGGGTACCAACATTATCAGTGTCTACCTGCCCAGTTACAGATTACAAGCCGTTTATATAGGTAGGGTACCAACATTATCAGTGTCAACCTGCCCAGTTACAGATTACAAGGTGTTTATATAGGTAGGGTACCAACATTATCAGTGTCAACCTGCCCAATTACAGATAACAAGGTGTTTATATCGGTAGGGTACCAACATTATCAGTGTCTACCTGCCCAGTTACAGATTACAAGCTGTTTATATAGGTAGGGTACCAACATTATCAGTGTCTACCTGCCCAGTTACAGATTACAAGCTGTTTATAGAGGTAGGGTACCAACATTATCAGTGTCAACCTGCCCAGTTACAGATTACAAGCTGTTTATATAGGTAGGGTACCAACATTATCAGTGTCTACCTGCCCAGTTACAGATTACAAGCTGTTTATATAGGTCGGGTACCAACATTATCAGTGTCAACCTGCCCAGTTACAGATTACAAGCTGTTTATATAGGTAGGGTACCAACATTATCAGTGTCTACCTGCCCAGTTACAGATTACAAGCTGTTTATAGAGGTAGGGTACCAACATTATCAGTGTCAACCTGCCCAGTTACAGATTACAAGCTGTTTATAGAGGTAGGGTACCAACATTATCAGTGTCAACCTGCCCAGTTACAGATTACAAGCTGTTTATAGAGGTAGGGTACCAACATTATCAGTGTCAACCTGCCCAGTTACAGATTACAAGCTGTTTATATAGGTAGGGTACCAACATTATCAGTGTCTACCTGCCCAGTTACAGATTACAAGCTGTTTATATAGGTCGGGTACCAACATTATCAGTGTCAACCTGCCCAGTTACAGATTACAAGCTGTTTATATAGGTAGGGTACCAACATTATCAGTGTCTACCTGCCCAGTTACAGATTACAAGCTGTTTATAGAGGTAGGGTACCAACATTATCAGTGTCAACCTGCCCAGTTACAGATTACAAACTGTTTATATCGGTAGGGTACCAACATTATCAGTGTCTACCTGCCCAGTTACAGATTACAAGCTGTTTATATAGGTAGGGAACCAACATTATCAGTGTCTACCTGCCCAATTACAGATTACAAGGTGTTTATATCGGTAGGGTACCAACATTATCAGTGTCTACCTGCCCAGTTACAGATTACAAGCTGTTTATATAGGTAGGGTACCAACATTATCAGTGTCTACCTGCCCAGTTACAGATTACAAGCTGTTTATATAGGTAGCGTACCAACATTATCAGTGTCTACCTGCCCAGTTTCAGATTACAAGCTGTTTATATCGGTAGGGTACCAACATTATCAGTGTCTACCTGCCCAGTTACAGATTACAAGGTGTTTATATCGGTAGGGTACCAACATTGTCAGTGTCTACCTGCCCAGTTACAGATTACAAGGTGTTTATATAGGTAGGGTACCAACATTATCAGTGTCTACCTGCCCAGTTACAGATTACAAGCTGTTTATATAGGTAGGGTACCAACATTATCAGTGTCTACCTGCCCAGTTACAGATTACAAGCTGTTTATATAGGTAGGGTACCAACATTATCAGTGTCTACCTGACCAGTTACAGATTACAAGGTGTTTATATAGGTAGGGTACCAACATTATCAGTGTCTACCTGCCCAGTTACAGATTACAAGCTGTTTATATAGGTAGGGTACCAACATTATCGGTGTCTACCTGCCCAGTTACAGATTACAAGCTGTTTATATAGGTCGGGTACCAACATCATCAGTGTCTACCTGCCCAGTTACAGATTACAAGCTGTTTATATAGGTAGGGTACCAACATTATCAGTGTCTACCTGCCAAGTTACAGATTACAAGCTGTTTATATGGGTAGGGTACCAACATTATCAGTGTCTACCTGCCCAGTTACAGATTACAAGCTGTTTATATGGTAGGGTACCAACATTATCAGTGTCTACCTGTGCAGTTACAGATTACAAGCTGTTTATATAGGTAGGGTACCAACATTATCAGTGTCTACCTGCCCAGTTACAGATTACAAGCTGTTTATATGGGTAGGGTACCAACATTATCAGTGTCTACCTGCCCAGTTACAGATTACAAGGTGTTTATATAGGTCGGGTACCAACATCATCAGTGTCTACCTGCCCAGTTACAGATTACAAGCTGTTTATATGGGTAGGGTACCAACATTATCAGTGTCTACCTGCCCAGTTGCAGATTACAAGCTGTTTATATGGGTAGGGTACCAACATTATCAGTGTCTACCTGCCCAGTTACAGATTACAAGGTGTTTATATAGGTAGGGTACCAACATTATCAGTGTCTCCCTGCCCAGTTACAGATTACAAGCTGTTTATATGGGTAGGGTACCAACATTATCAGTGTCTACCTGCCCAGTTACAGATTACAAGGTGTTTATATCGGAAGGGTACCAACATTGTCAGTGTCTACCTGCCCAGTTACAGATTACAAGGTGTTTATATAGGTAGGGTACCAACATTATCAGTGTCTACCTGCCCAGTTACAGATTACAAGCTGTTTATATCGGTAGGGTACCAACATTATCAGTGTCTACCTGCCCAGTTACAGATTACAAGCTGTTTATATGGGTAGGGTACCAACATTATCAGTGTCTACCTGCCCAGTTACAGATTACAAGCTGTTTATATGGGTAGGGTACCAACATTATCAGTGTCTACCTGCCCAGTTACAGATTACAAGGTGTTTATATCGGAAGGGTACCAACATTGTCAGTGTCTACCTGCCCAGTTACAGATTACAAGGTATTTATATAGGTAGGGTACCAACATTATCAGTGTCTACCTGCCCAGTTACAGATTACAAGCTGTTTATATCGGTAGGGTACCAACATTATCAGTGTCTACCTGCCCAGTTACAGATTACAAGGTGTTTATATCGGTAGGGTACCAACATTATCAGTGTCTACCTGCCCAGTTATAGATTACAAGGTGTTTATATAGGTCGGGTACCAACATTATCAGTGTCTACCTGCCCAGTTACAGAATACAAACTGTTTATATCGGTAGGGTACCAACATTATCAGTGTCTACCTGCCCAGTTACAGATTACAAGCTGTTTATATAGGTAGGGTACCAACATTATCAGTGTCAACCTGCCCAATTACAGATAACAAGGTGTTTATATCGGTAGGGTACCAACATTATCAGTGTCTACCTGCCCAGTTACAGATTACAAGCTGTTTATATAGGTAGGGTACCAACAATATCAGTGTCAACCTGCCCAGTTACAGATTACAAGCTGTTTATATAGGTCGGGTACCAACATTATCAGTGTCTACCTGCCCAGTTATAGATTACAAGGTGTTTATATAGGTCGGGTACCAACATTATCAGTGTCTACCTGCCCAGTTACAGAATACAAACTGTTTATATCGGTAGGGTACCAACATTATCAGTGTCTACCTGCCCAGTTACAGAATACAAACTGTTTATATCGGTAGGGTACCAACATTATCAGTGTCTACCTGCCCAGTTACAGATTACAAGCTGTTTATATAGGTAGGGTACCAACATTATCAGTGTCAACCTGCCCAATTACAGATAACAAGGTGTTTATATCGGTAGGGTACCAACATTATCAGTGTCTACCTGCCCAGTTACAGATTACAAGGTGTTTATATAGGTAGGGTACCAACATTATCAGTGTCAACCTGCCCAGTTACAGATTACAAGCTGTTTATATAGGTAGGGTACCAACATTATCAGTGTCTACCTGCCCAGTTACAGAATACAAACTGTTTATATCGGTAGGGTACCAACATTATCAGTGTCTACCTGCCCAGTTACAGATTACAAGCTGTTTATATAGGTAGGGTACCAACATTATCAGTGTCAACCTGCCCAATTACAGATAACAAGGTGTTTATATCGGTAGGGTACCAACATTATCAGTGTCTACCTGCCCAGTTACAGATTACAAGCTGTTTATAGAGGTAGGGTACCAACATTATCAGTGTCAACCTGCCCAGTTACAGATTACAAGCTGTTTATATAGGTAGGGTACCAACATTATCAGTGTCTACCTGCCCAGTTACAGATTACAAGCTGTTTATATAGGTCGGGTACCAACATTATCAGTGTCAACCTGCCCAGTTACAGATTACAAGCTGTTTATATAGGTAGGGTACCAACATTATCAGTGTCTACCTGCCCAGTTACAGATTACAAGCTGTTTATAGAGGTAGGGTACCAACATTATCAGTGTCAACCTGCCCAGTTACAGATTACAAGCTGTTTATAGAGGTAGTGTACCAACATTATCAGTGTCTACCTGCCCATTTACAGATTACAAACTGTTTATATCGGTAGGGTACCAACATTATCAGTGTCTACCTGCCCAGTTACAGATTACAAGCTGTTTATATAGGTAGGGAACCAACATTATCAGTGTCTACCTGCCCAATTACAGATTACAAGGTGTTTATATCGGTAGGGTACCAACATTATCAGTGTCTACCTGCCCAGTTACAGATTACAAGCTGTTTATATAGGTAGGGTACCAACATTATCAGTGTCTACCTGCCCAGTTACAGATTACAAGCTGTTTATATAGGTAGGGTACCAACATTATCAGTGTCTACCTGCCCAGTTTCAGATTACAAGCTGTTTATATAGGTAGGGTACCAACATTATCAGTGTCTACCTGCCCAGTTACAGATTACAAGGTGTTTATATCGGTAGGGTACCAACATTATCAGTGTCTACCTGCCCAGTTACAGATTACAAGGTGTTTATATCGGTAGGGTACCAACATTGTCAGTGTCTACCTGCCCAGTTACAGATTACAAGGTGTTTATATAGGTATGGTACCAACATTATCAGTGTCTACCTGCCCAGTTACAGATTACAAGGTGTTTATATAGGTAGGGTACCAACATTATCAGTGTCTCCCTGCCCAGTTACAGATTACAAGGTGTTTATATCGGTAGGGTACCAACATTATCAGTGTCTACCTGCCCAGTTACAGATTACAAGGTGTTTATATCGGTAGGGTACCAACATTATCAGTGTCTACCTGCCCAGTTACAGATTACAAGGTGTTTATATAGGTCGGGTACCAACATTATCAGTGTCTACCTGCCCAGTTACAGATTACAAGGTGTTTATATAGGTAGGGTACCAACATTATCAGTGTCTACCTGCCCAATTACAGATTACAAGGTGTTTATATAGGTCGGGTACCAACATTATCAGTGTCTACCTGCCCAATTACAGATTACAAGCTGTTTATATAGGTAGGGTACCAACATTATCAGTGTCTACCTGCCCAGTTACAGATTACAAGCTGTTTATATAGGTAGGGTACCAACATTATCAGTGTCAACCTGCCCAGTTACAGATTACAAGCTGTTTATAGAGGTAGGGTACCAACATTATCAGTGTCTACCCGCCCAGTTACAGATTACAAGCTGTTCATATAGGTAGGGTACCAACATTATCAGTGTCTACCTGCCCAGTTACAGATTACAAGCTGTTTATATAGGTAGGGTACCAACATTTATCAGTGTCTACCTGCCCAGTTTCAGATTACAAGCTGTTTATATAGGTAGGGTACCAACATTATCAGTGTCTACCTGCCCAGTTTCAGATTACAAGCTGTTTATATAGGTAGGGTACCAACATTATCAGTGTCTACCTGCCCAGTTACAGATTACAAGGTGTTTATATCGGTAGGGTACCAACATTGTCAGTGTCTACCTGCCCAGTTACAGATTACAAGGTGTTTATATAGGTAGGGTACCAACATTATCAGTGTCTACCTGCCCAGTTGCAGATTACAAGGTGTTTATATAGGTCGGGTACCAACATTATCAGTGTCTACCTGCCCAGTTACAGATTACAAGGTGTTTATATCGGTAGGGTACCAACATTATCAGTGTCTACCTGCCCAGTTACAGATTACAAGGTGTTTATATAGGTCGGGTACCAACATTATCAGTGTCTACCTGCCCAGTTACAGATTACAAGCTGTTTATATAGGTAGGGTACCAACATTATCAGTGTCTACCTGCCCAGTTACAGATTACAAGCTGTTTATATAGGTCGGGTACCAACATTATCAGTGTCAACCTGCCCAGTTACAAATTACAAGCTGTTTATAGAGGTAGGGTACCAACATTATCAGTGTCTACCTGCCCAGTTACAGATTAAAAGCTGTTTATATAGGTAGGGTACCAACATTATCAGTGTCTACCTGCCCAGTTACAGATTACAAGCTGTTTATATGGGAAGGGTACCAACATTATCAGTGTCTACCTGCCCAGTTACAGATTACAAGCTGTTTATATGGGTAGGGTACCAACATTATCAGTGTCTACCTGCCCAGTTGCAGATTACAAGCTGTTTATATAGGTAGGGTACCAACATTATCAGTGTCTACCTGCCCAGTTACAGATTACAAGGTGTTTATATAGGTAGGGTACCAACATTATCAGTGTCTCCCTGCCCAGTTACAGATTACAAGCTGTTTATATAGGTAGGGTACCAACATTATCAGTGTCTACCTGCCCAGTTACAGATTACAAGGTGTTTATATCGGAAGGGTACCAACATTGTCAGTGTCTACCTGCCCAGTTACAGATTACAAGGTATTTATATAGGTAGGGTACCAACATTATCAGTGTCTACCTGCCCAGTTACAGATTACAAGCTGTTTATATCAGTAGGGTACCAACATTATCAGTGTCTACCTGCCCAGTTACAGATTACAAGGTGTTTATATCGGTAGGGTACCAACATTATCAGTGTCTACCTGCCCAGTTATAGATTACAAGGTGTTTATATAGGTCGGGTACCAACATTATCAGTGTCTACCTGCCCAGTTACAGAATACAAACTGTTTATATCGGTAGGGTACCAACATTATCAGTGTCTACCTGCCCAGTTACAGATTACAAGCTGTTTATATAGGTAGGGTACCAACATTATCAGTGTCAACCTGCCCAATTACAGATAACAAGGTGTTTATATCGGTAGGGTACCAACATTATCAGTGTCTACCTGCCCAGTTACAGATTACAAGCTGTTTATATAGGTAGGGTACCAACAATATCAGTGTCAACCTGCCCAGTTACAGATTACAAGCTGTTTATATAGGTCGGGTACCAACATTATCAGTGTCTACCTGCCCAGTTATAGATTACAAGGTGTTTATATAGGTCGGGTACCAACATTATCAGTGTCTACCTGCCCAGTTACAGAATACAAACTGTTTATATCGGTAGGGTACCAACATTATCAGTGTCTACCTGCCCAGTTACAGATTACAAGCTGTTTATATAGGTAGGGTACCAACATTATCAGTGTCAACCTGCCCAATTACAGATAACAAGGTGTTTATATCGGTAGGGTACCAACATTATCAGTGTCTACCTGCCCAGTTACAGATTACAAGCTGTTTATATAGGTAGGGAACCAACATTATCAGTGTCTACCTGCCCAGTTACAGAATACAAACTGTTTATATCGGTAGGGTACCAACATTATCAGTGTCTACCTGCCCAGTTACAGATTACAAGCCGTTTATATAGGTAGGGTACCAACATTATCAGTGTCAACCTGCCCAGTTACAGATTACAAGGTGTTTATATAGGTAGGGTACCAACATTATCAGTGTCAACCTGCCCAATTACAGATTACAAGCTGTTTATAGAGGTAGGGTACCAACATTATCAGTGTCTACCTGCCCAGTTACAGATTACAAGGTGTTTATATAGGTCGGGTACCAACATTATCAGTGTCTACCTGCCCAGTTACAGATTACAAACTGTTTATATCGGTAGGGTACCAACATTATCAGTGTCTACCTGCCCAGTTACAGATTACAAGCTGTTTATATAGGTAGGGAACCAACATTATCAGTGTCTACCTGCCCAGTTACAGATTACAAACTGTTTATATCGGTAGGGTACCAACATTATCAGTGTCTACCTGCCCAGTTACAGATTACAAGCTGTTTATATAGGTAGGGAACCAACATTATCAGTGTCTACCTGCCCAATTACAGATTACAAGGTGTTTATATCGGTAGGGTACCAACATTATCAGTGTCTACCTGCCCAGTTACAGATTACAAGCTGTTTATAGAGGTAGGGTACCAACATTATCAGTGTCAACCTGCCCAGTTACAGATTACAAGGTGTTTATATCGGTAGGGTACCAACATTATCAGTGTCAACCTGCCCAGTTACAGATTACAAGGTGTTTATATCGGTAGGGTACCAACATTATCAGTGTCTACCTGCCCAGTTACAGATTACAAGCTGTTTATATAGGTAGGGTACCAACATTATCAGTGTCTACCTGCCCAGTTACAGATTACAAGCTGTTTATATAGGTAGGGTACCAACATTATCAGTGTCTACCTGCCCAGTTTCAGATTACAAGCTGTTTATATAGGTAGGGTACCAACATTATCAGTGTCTACCTGCCCAGTTACAGATTACAAGGTGTTTATATCGGTAGGGTACCAACATTATCAGTGTCTACCTGCCCAGTTACAGATTACAAGGTGTTTATATCGGTAGGGTACCAACATTGTCAGTGTCTACCTGCCCAGTTACAGATTACAAGGTGTTTATATAGGTAGGGTACCAACATTATCAGTGTCTACCTGCCCAGTTACAGATTACAAGCTGTTTATATAGGTAGGGTACCAACATTATCAGTGTCTACCTGCCCAGTTACAGATTACAAGCTGTTTATATAGGTAGGGTACCAACATTATCAGTGTCTACCTGACCAGTTACAGATTACAAGGTGTTTATATAGGTAGGGTACCAACATTATCAGTGTCTACCTGCCCAGTTACAGATTACAAGCTGTTTATATAGGTAGGGTACCAACATTATCGGTGTCTACCTGCCCAGTTACAGATTACAAGCTGTTTATATAGGTCGGGTACCAACATCATCAGTGTCTACCTGCCCAGTTACAGATTACAAGCTGTTTATATAGGTAGGGTACCAACATTATCAGTGTCTACCTGCCAAGTTACAGATTACAAGCTGTTTATATGGGTAGGGTACCAACATTATCAGTGTCTACCTGCCCAGTTACAGATTACAAGCTGTTTATATGGTAGGGTACCAACATTATCAGTGTCTACCTGTGCAGTTACAGATTACAAGCTGTTTATATAGGTAGGGTACCAACATTATCAGTGTCTACCTGCCCAGTTACAGATTACAAGCTGTTTATATGGGTAGGGTACCAACATTATCAGTGTCTACCTGCCCAGTTACAGATTACAAGGTGTTTATATAGGTCGGGTACCAACATCATCAGTGTCTACCTGCCCAGTTACAGATTACAAGCTGTTTATATGGGTAGGGTACCAACATTATCAGTGTCTACCTGCCCAGTTGCAGATTACAAGCTGTTTATATGGGTAGGGTACCAACATTATCAGTGTCTACCTGCCCAGTTACAGATTACAAGGTGTTTATATAGGTAGGGTACCAACATTATCAGTGTCTCCCTGCCCAGTTACAGATTACAAGCTGTTTATATGGGTAGGGTACCAACATTATCAGTGTCTACCTGCCCAGTTACAGATTACAAGGTGTTTATATCGGAAGGGTACCAACATTGTCAGTGTCTACCTGCCCAGTTACAGATTACAAGGTGTTTATATAGGTAGGGTACCAACATTATCAGTGTCTACCTGCCCAGTTACAGATTACAAGCTGTTTATATCGGTAGGGTACCAACATTATCAGTGTCTACCTGCCCAGTTACAGATTACAAGCTGTTTATATGGGTAGGGTACCAACATTATCAGTGTCTACCTGCCCAGTTACAGATTACAAGCTGTTTATATGGGTAGGGTACCAACATTATCAGTGTCTACCTGCCCAGTTACAGATTACAAGGTGTTTATATCAGAAGGGTACCAACATTGTCAGTGTCTACCTGCCCAGTTACAGATTACAAGGTATTTATATAGGTAGGGTACCAACATTATCAGTGTCTACCTGCCCAGTTACAGATTACAAGCTGTTTATATCGGTAGGGTACCAACATTATCAGTGTCTACCTGCCCAGTTACAGATTACAAGGTGTTTATATCGGTAGGGTACCAACATTATCAGTGTCTACCTGCCCAGTTATAGATTACAAGGTGTTTATATAGGTCGGGTACCAACATTATCAGTGTCTACCTGCCCAGTTACAGAATACAAACTGTTTATATCGGTAGGGTACCAACATTATCAGTGTCTACCTGCCCAGTTACAGATTACAAGCTGTTTATATAGGTAGGGTACCAACATTATCAGTGTCAACCTGCCCAATTACAGATAACAAGGTGTTTATATCGGTAGGGTACCAACATTATCAGTGTCTACCTGCCCAGTTACAGATTACAAGCTGTTTATATAGGTAGGGTACCAACAATATCAGTGTCAACCTGCCCAGTTACAGATTACAAGCTGTTTATATAGGTCGGGTACCAACATTATCAGTGTCTACCTGCCCAGTTATAGATTACAAGGTGTTTATATAGGTCGGGTACCAACATTATCAGTGTCTACCTGCCCAGTTACAGAATACAAACTGTTTATATCGGTAGGGTACCAACATTATCAGTGTCTACCTGCCCAGTTACAGATTACAAGCTGTTTATATAGGTAGGGTACCAACATTATCAGTGTCAACCTGCCCAATTACAGATAACAAGGTGTTTATATCGGTAGGGTACCAACATTATCAGTGTCTACCTGCCCAGTTACAGATTACAAGCTGTTTATAGAGGTAGGGTACCAACATTATCAGTGTCAACCTGCCCAGTTACAGATTACAAGCTGTTTATATAGGTAGGGTACCAACATTATCAGTGTCTACCTGCCCAGTTACAGATTACAAGCTGTTTATATAGGTCGGGTACCAACATTATCAGTGTCAACCTGCCCAGTTACAGATTACAAGCTGTTTATATAGGTAGGGTACCAACATTATCAGTGTCTACCTGCCCAGTTACAGATTACAAGCTGTTTATAGAGGTAGGGTACCAACATTATCAGTGTCAACCTGCCCAGTTACAGATTACAAGCTGTTTATAGAGGTAGGGTACCAACATTATCAGTGTCTACCTGCCCATTTACAGATTACAAACTGTTTATATCGGTAGGGTACCAACATTATCAGTGTCTACCTGCCCAGTTACAGATTACAAGCTGTTTATATAGGTAGGGAACCAACATTATCAGTGTCTACCTGCCCAATTACAGATTACAAGGTGTTTATATCGGTAGGGTACCAACATTATCAGTGTCTACCTGCCCAGTTACAGATTACAAGCTGTTTATATAGGTAGGGTACCAACATTATCAGTGTCTACCTGCCCAGTTACAGATTACAAGCTGTTTATATAGGTAGGGTACCAACATTATCAGTGTCTACCTGCCCAGTTTCAGATTACAAGCTGTTTATATAGGTAGGGTACCAACATTATCAGTGTCTACCTGCCCAGTTACAGATTACAAGGTGTTTATATCGGTAGGGTACCAACATTATCAGTGTCTACCTGCCCAGTTACAGATTACAAGGTGTTTATATCGGTAGGGTACCAACATTGTCAGTGTCTACCTGCCCAGTTACAGATTACAAGGTGTTTATATAGGTATGGTACCAACATTATCAGTGTCTACCTGCCCAGTTACAGATTACAAGGTGTTTATATAGGTAGGGTACCAACATTATCAGTGTCTCCCTGCCCAGTTACAGATTACAAGGTGTTTATATCGGTAGGGTACCAACATTATCAGTGTCTACCTGCCCAGTTACAGATTACAAGGTGTTTATATCGGTAGGGTACCAACATTATCAGTGTCTACCTGCCCAGTTACAGATTACAAGGTGTTTATATAGGTCGGGTACCAACATTATCAGTGTCTACCTGCCCAGTTACAGATTACAAGGTGTTTATATAGGTAGGGTACCAACATTATCAGTGTCTACCTGCCCAATTACAGATTACAAGGTGTTTATATAGGTCGGGTACCAACATTATCAGTGTCTACCTGCCCAATTACAGATTACAAGCTGTTTATATAGGTAGGGTACCAACATTATCAGTGTCTACCTGCCCAGTTACAGATTACAAGCTGTTTATATAGGTAGGGTACCAACATTATCAGTGTCAACCTGCCCAGTTACAGATTACAAGCTGTTTATAGAGGTAGGGTACCAACATTATCAGTGTCTACCCGCCCAGTTACAGATTACAAGCTGTTCATATAGGTAGGGTACCAACATTATCAGTGTCTACCTGCCCAGTTACAGATTACAAGCTGTTTATATAGGTAGGGTACCAACATTTATCAGTGTCTACCTGCCCAGTTTCAGATTACAAGCTGTTTATATAGGTAGGGTACCAACATTATCAGTGTCTACCTGCCCAGTTTCAGATTACAAGCTGTTTATATAGGTAGGGTACCAACATTATCAGTGTCTACCTGCCCAGTTACAGATTACAAGGTGTTTATATCGGTAGGGTACCAACATTGTCAGTGTCTACCTGCCCAGTTACAGATTACAAGGTGTTTATATAGGTAGGGTACCAACATTATCAGTGTCTACCTGCCCAGTTGCAGATTACAAGGTGTTTATATAGGTCGGGTACCAACATTATCAGTGTCTACCTGCCCAGTTACAGATTACAAGGTGTTTATATCGGTAGGGTACCAACATTATCAGTGTCTACCTGCCCAGTTACAGATTACAAGGTGTTTATATAGGTCGGGTACCAACATTATCAGTGTCTACCTGCCCAGTTACAGATTACAAGCTGTTTATATAGGTAGGGTACCAACATTATCAGTGTCTACCTGCCCAGTTACAGATTACAAGCTGTTTATATAGGTAGGGTACCAACATTATCAGTGTCAACCTGCCCAGTTACAAATTACAAGCTGTTTATAGAGGTAGGGTACCAACATTATCAGTGTCTACCTGCCCAGTTACAGATTAAAAGCTGTTTATATAGGTAGGGTACCAACATTATCAGTGTCTACCTGCCCAGTTACAGATTACAAGCTGTTTATATGGGTAGGGTACCAACATTATCAGTGTCTACCTGCCCAGTTACAGATTACAAGCTGTTTATATGGGTAGGGTACCAACATTATCAGTGTCTACCTGCCCAGTTGCAGATTACAAGCTGTTTATATAGGTAGGGTACCAACATTATCAGTGTCTACCTGCCCAGTTACAGATTACAAGGTGTTTATATAGGTAGGGTACCAACATTATCAGTGTCTCCCTGCCCAGTTACAGATTACAAGCTGTTTATATAGGTAGGGTACCAACATTATCAGTGTCTACCTGCCCAGTTACAGATTACAAGGTGTTTATATCGGAAGGGTACCAACATTGTCAGTGTCTACCTGCCCAGTTACAGATTACAAGGTATTTATATAGGTAGGGTACCAACATTATCAGTGTCTACCTGCCCAGTTACAGATTACAAGCTGTTTATATCAGTAGGGTACCAACATTATCAGTGTCTACCTGCCCAGTTACAGATTACAAGGTGTTTATATCGGTAGGGTACCAACATTATCAGTGTCTACCTGCCCAGTTATAGATTACAAGGTGTTTATATAGGTCGGGTACCAACATTATCAGTGTCTACCTGCCCAGTTACAGAATACAAACTGTTTATATCGGTAGGGTACCAACATTATCAGTGTCTACCTGCCCAGTTACAGATTACAAGCTGTTTATATAGGTAGGGTACCAACATTATCAGTGTCAACCTGCCCAATTACAGATAACAAGGTGTTTATATCGGTAGGGTACCAACATTATCAGTGTCTACCTGCCCAGTTACAGATTACAAGCTGTTTATATAGGTAGGGTACCAACAATATCAGTGTCAACCTGCCCAGTTACAGATTACAAGCTGTTTATATAGGTCGGGTACCAACATTATCAGTGTCTACCTGCCCAGTTATAGATTACAAGGTGTTTATATAGGTCGGGTACCAACATTATCAGTGTCTACCTGCCCAGTTACAGAATACAAACTGTTTATATCGGTAGGGTACCAACATTATCAGTGTCTACCTGCCCAGTTACAGATTACAAGCTGTTCATATAGGTAGGGTACCAACATTATCAGTGTCAACCTGCCCAATTACAGATAACAAGGTGTTTATATCGGTAGGGTACCAACATTATCAGTGTCTACCTGCCCAGTTACAGATTACAAGCTGTTTATATAGGTAGGGAACCAACATTATCAGTGTCTACCTGCCCAGTTACAGAATACAAACTGTTTATATCGGTAGGGTACCAACATTATCAGTGTCTACCTGCCCAGTTACAGATTACAAGCCGTTTATATAGGTAGGGTACCAACATTATCAGTGTCAACCTGCCCAGTTACAGATTACAAGGTGTTTATATAGGTAGGGTACCAACATTATCAGTGTCAACCTGCCCAATTACAGATAACAAGGTGTTTATATCGGTAGGGTACCAACATTATCAGTGTCTACCTGCCCAGTTACAGATTACAAGCTGTTTATATAGGTAGGGTACCAACATTATCAGTGTCTACCTGCCCAGTTACAGATTACAAGCTGTTTATAGAGGTAGGGTACCAACATTATCAGTGTCAACCTGCCCAGTTACAGATTACAAGCTGTTTATATAGGTAGGGTACCAACATTATCAGTGTCTACCTGCCCAGTTACAGATTACAAGCTGTTTATATAGGTCGGGTACCAACATTATCAGTGTCAACCTGCCCAGTTACAGATTACAAGCTGTTTATATAGGTAGGGTACCAACATTATCAGTGTCTACCTGCCCAGTTACAGATTACAAGCTGTTTATAGAGGTAGGGTACCAACATTATCAGTGTCAACCTGCCCAGTTACAGATTACAAGCTGTTTATAGAGGTAGGGTACCAACATTATCAGTGTCTACCTGCCCAGTTACAGATTACAAACTGTTTATATCGGTAGGGTACCAACATTATCAGTGTCTACCTGCCCAGTTACAGATTACAAGCTGTTTATATAGGTAGGGAACCAACATTATCAGTGTCTACCTGCCCAATTACAGATTACAAGGTGTTTATATCGGTAGGGTACCAACATTATCAGTGTCTACCTGCCCAGTTACAGATTACAAGCTGTTTATATAGGTAGGGTACCAACATTATCAGTGTCTACCTGCCCAGTTACAGATTACAAGCTGTTTATATAGGTAGGGTACCAACATTATCAGTGTCTACCTGCCCAGTTTCAGATTACAAGCTGTTTATATAGGTAGGGTACCAACATTATCAGTGTCTACCTGCCCAGTTACAGATTACAAGGTGTTTATATCGGTAGGGTACCAACATTATCAGTGTCTACCTGCCCAGTTACAGATTACAAGGTGTTTATATCGGTAGGGTACCAACATTGTCAGTGTCTACCTGCCCAGTTACAGATTACAAGGTGTTTATATAGGTATGGTACCAACATTATCAGTGTCTACCTGCCCAGTTACAGATTACAAGGTGTTTATATAGGTAGGGTACCAACATTATCAGTGTCTCCCTGCCCAGTTACAGATTACAAGGTGTTTATATCGGTAGGGTACCAACATTATCAGTGTCTACCTGCCCAGTTACAGATTACAAGGTGTTTATATCGGTAGGGTACCAACATTATCAGTGTCTACCTGCCCAGTTACAGATTACAAGGTGTTTATATAGGCCGGGTACCAACATTATCAGTGTCTACCTGCCCAGTTACAGATTACAAGGTGTTTATATAGGTAGGGTACCAACATTATCAGTGTCTACCTGCCCAATTACAGATTACAAGGTGTTTATATAGGTAGGGAACCAACATTATCAGTGTCTACCTGCCCAGTTACAGAATACAAACTGTTTATATCGGTAGGGTACCAACATTATCAGTGTCTACCTGCCCAGTTACAGATTACAAGCTGTTTATATAGGTAGGGTACCAACATTATCAGTGTCAACCTGCCCAATTACAGATAACAAGGTGTTTATATCGGTAGGGTACCAACATTATCAGTGTCTACCTGCCCAGTTACAGATTACAAGCTGTTTATATAGGTAGGGTACCAACATTATCAGTGTCTACCTGCCCAGTTACAGATTACAAGCTGTTTATAGAGGTAGGGTACCAACATTATCAGTGTCAACCTGCCCAGTTACAGATTACAAGCTGTTTATATAGGTAGGGTACCAACATTATCAGTGTCTACCTGCCCAGTTACAGATTACAAGCTGTTTATATAGGTCGGGTACCAACATTATCAGTGTCAACCTGCCCAGTTACAGATTACAAGCTGTTTATATCGGTAGGGTACCAACATTATCAGTGTCTACCTGCCCAGTTACAGATTACAAGCTGTTTATAGAGGTAGGGTACCAACATTATCAGTGTCAACCTGCCCAGTTACAGATTACAAGCTGTTTATAGAGGTAGGGTACCAACATTATCAGTGTCTACCTGCCCATTTACAGATTACAAACTGTTTATATCGGTAGGGTACCAACATTATCAGTGTCTACCTGCCCAGTTACAGATTACAAGCTGTTTATATAGGTAGGGAACCAACATTATCAGTGTCTACCTGCCCAATTACAGATTACAAGGTGTTTATATCGGTAGGGTACCAACATTATCAGTGTCTACCTGCCCAGTTACAGATTACAAGCTGTTTATATAGGTAGGGTACCAACATTATCAGTGTCTACCTGCCCAGTTACAGATTACAAGCTGTTTATATAGGTAGGGTACCAACATTATCAGTGTCTACCTGCCCAGTTTCAGATTACAAGCTGTTTATATAGGTAGGGTACCAACATTATCAGTGTCTACCTGCCCAGTTACAGATTACAAGGTGTTTATATCGGTAGGGTACCAACATTATCAGTGTCTACCTGCCCAGTTACAGATTACAAGGTGTTTATATCGGTAGGGTACCAACATTGTCAGTGTCTACCTGCCCAGTTACAGATTACAAGGTGTTTATATAGGTATGGTACCAACATTATCAGTGTCTACCTGCCCAGTTACAGATTACAAGGTGTTTATATAGGTAGGGTACCAACATTATCAGTGTCTCCCTGCCCAGTTACAGATTACAAGGTGTTTATATCGGTAGGGTACCAACATTATCAGTGTCTACCTGCCCAGTTACAGATTACAAGGTGTTTATATCGGTAGGGTACCAACATTATCAGTGTCTACCTGCCCAGTTACAGATTACAAGGTGTTTATATAGGTCGGGTACCAACATTATCAGTGTCTACCTGCCCAGTTACAGATTACAAGGTGTTTATATAGGCCGGGTACCAACATTATCAGTGTCTACCTGCCCAGTTACAGATTACAAGGTGTTTATATAGGTAGGGTACCAACATTATCAGTGTCTACCTGCCCAATTACAGATTACAAGGTGTTTATATAGGTCGGGTACCAACATTATCAGTGTCTACCTGCCCAATTACAGATTACAAGCTGTTTATATAGGTAGGGTACCAACATTATCAGTGTCTACCTGCCCAGTTACAGATTACAAGCTGTTTATATAGGTAGGGTACCAACATTATCAGTGTCAACCTGCCCAGTTACAGATTACAAGCTGTTTATAGAGGTAGGGTACCAACATTATCAGTGTCTACCTGCCCAGTTACAGATTTCAAGCTGTTTATAGAGGTAGGGTACCAACATTATCAGTGTCTACCCGCCCAGTTACAGATTACAAGCTGTTTATATAGGTAGGGTACCAACATTATCAGTGTCTACCTGCCCAGTTTCAGATTACAAGCTGTTTATATAGGTAGGGTACCAACATTATCAGTGTCTACCTGCCCAGTTTCAGATTACAAGCTGTTTATATAGGTAGGGTACCAACATTATCAGTGTCTACCTGCCCAGTTACAGATTACAAGGTGTTTATATCGGTAGGGTACCAACATTGTCAGTGTCTACCTGCCCAGTTACAGATTACAAGGTGTTTATATAGGTAGGGTACCAACATTATCAGTGTCTACCTGCCCAGTTGCAGATTACAAGGTGTTTATATAGGTCGGGTACCAACATTATCAGTGTCTACCTGCCCAGTTACAGATTACAAGGTGTTTATATCGGTAGGGTACCAACATTATCAGTGTCTACCTGCCCAGTTACAGATTACAAGGTGTTTATATAGGTCGGGTTCCAACATTATCAGTGTCTACCTGCCCAGTTACAGATTACAAGCTGTTTATATAGGTAGGGTACCAACATTATCAGTGTCTACCTGCCCAGTTACAGATTACAAGCTGTTTATATAGGTAGGGTACCAACATTATCAGTGTCAACCTGCCCAGTTACAAATTACAAGCTGTTTATAGAGGTAGGGTACCAACATTATCAGTGTCTACCTGCCCAGTTACAGATTAAAAGCTGTTTATATAGGTAGGGTACCAACATTATCAGTGTCTACCTGCCCAGTTACAGATTACAAGCTGTTTATATGGGTAGGGTACCAACATTATCAGTGTCTACCTGCCCAGTTACAGATTACAAGCTGTTTATATGGGTAGGGTACCAACATTATCAGTGTCTACCTGCCCAGTTGCAGATTACAAGCTGTTTATATAGGTAGGGTACCAACATTATCAGTGTCTACCTGCCCAGTTACAGATTACAAGGTGTTTATATAGGTAGGGTACCAACATTATCAGTGTCTCCCTGCCCAGTTACAGATTACAAGCTGTTGATATAGGTAGGGTACCAACATTATCAGTGTCTACCTGCCCAGTTACAGATTACAAGGTGTTTATATCGGAAGGGTACCAACATTGTCAGTGTCTACCTGCCCAGTTACAGATTACAAGGTATTTATATAGGTAGGGTACCAACATTATCAGTGTCTACCTGCCCAGTTACAGATTACAAGCTGTTTATATCGGTAGGGTACCAACATTATCAGTGTCTACCTGCCCAGTTACAGATTACAAGGTGTTTATATCGGTAGGGTACCAACATTATCAGTGTCTACCTGCCCAGTTATAGATTACAAGGTGTTTATATAGGTCGGGTACCAACATTATCAGTGTCTACCTGCCCAGTTACAGAATACAAACTGTTTATATCGGTAGGGTACCAACATTATCAGTGTCTACCTGCCCAGTTACAGATTACAAGCTGTTTATATAGGTAGGGTACCAACATTATCAGTGTCAACCTGCCCAATTACAGATAACAAGGTGTTTATATCGGTAGGGTACCAACATTATCAGTGTCTACCTGCCCAGTTACAGAATACAAACTGTTTATATCGGTAGGGTACCAACATTATCAGTGTCTACCTGCCCAGTTACAGATTACAAGCTGTTTATATAGGTAGGGTACCAACATTATCAGTGTCAACCTGCCCAGTTACAGATTACAAGCTGTTTATATAGGTAGGGAACCAACATTATCAGTGTCTACCTGCCCAGTTACAGAATACAAACTGTTTATATCGGTAGGGTACCAACATTATCAGTGTCTACCTGCCCAGTTACAGATTACAAGCTGTTTATATAGGTAGGGTACCAACATTATCAGTGTCAACCTGCCCAGTTACAGATTACAAGGCGTTTATATAGGTAGGGTACCAACATTATCAGTGTCAACCTGCCCAATTACAGATAACAAGGTGTTTATATCGGTAGGGTACCAACATTATCAGTGTCTACCTGCCCAGTTACAGATTACAAGCTGTTTATATAGGTAGGGTACCAACATTATCAGTGTCTACCTGCCCAGTTACAGATTACAAGCTGTTTATAGAGGTAGGGTACCAACATTATCAGTGTCAACCTGCCCAGTTACAGATTACAAGCTGTTTATATAGGTAGGGTACCAACATTATCAGTGTCTACCTGCCCAGTTACAGATTACAAGCTGTTTATATAGGTCGGGTACCAACATTATCAGTGTCAACCTGCCCAGTTACAGATTACAAGCTGTTTATATAGGTAGGGTACCAACATTATCAGTGTCTACCTGCCCAGTTACAGATTACAAGCTGTTTATAGAGGTAGGGTACCAACATTATCAGTGTCTACCTGCCCAGTTACAGATTACAAACTGTTTATAGAGGTAGGGTACCAACATTATCAGTGTCTACCTGCCCAGTTACAGATTACAAGGTGTTTATATAGGTAGGGTACCAACATTATCAGTGTCAACCTGCCCAGTTACAGATTACAAGCTGTTTATAGAGGTAGGGTACCAACATTATCAGTGTCTACCTGCCCAGTTACAGATTACAAGCTGTTTATAGAGGTAGGGTACCAACATTATCAGTGTCTACCTGCCCAGTTACAGATTACAAACTGTTTATAGAGGTAGGGTACCAACATTATCAGTGTCTACCTGCCCAGTTACAGATTACAAGGTGTTTATATAGGTAGGGTACCAACATTATCAGTGTCAACCTGCCCAGTTACAGATAACAAGGTGTTTATATAGGTAGGGTACCAACATTATCAGTGTCAACCTGCCCAGTTACAGATTACAAGCTGTTTATATAGGTAGGGAACCAACATTATCAGTGTCTACCTGCCCAATTACAGATTACAAGGTGTTTATATCGGTAGGGTACCAACATTATCAGTGTCTACCTGCCCAGTTACAGATTACAAGCTGTTTATATAGGTAGGGTACCAACATTATCAGTGTCTACCTGCCCAGTTACAGATTACAAGCTGTTTATATAGGTAGGGTACCAACATTATCAGTGTCTACCTGCCCAGTTTCAGATTACAAGCTGTTTATATAGGTAGAGTACCAACATTATCAGTGTCTACCTGCCCAGTTACAGATTACAAGGTGTTTATATCGGTAGGGTACCAACATTATCAGTGTCTACCTGCCCAGTTACAGATTACAAGGTGTTTATATCGGTAGGGTACCAACATTATCAGTGTCTACCTGCCCAGTTACAGATTACAAGGTGTTTATATAGGTATGGTACCAACATTATCAGTGTCTACCTGCCCAGTTACAGATTACAAGGTGTTTATATAGGTAGGGTACCAACATTATCAGTGTCTCCCTGCCCAGTTACAGATTACAAGGTGTTTATATCGGTAGGGTACCAACATTATCAGTGTCTACCTGCCCAGTTACAGATTACAAGGTGTTTATATCGGTAGGGTACCAACATTATCAGTGTCTACCTGCCCAGTTACAGATTACAAGGTGTTTATATAGGTCGGGTACCAACATTATCAGTGTCTACCTGCCCAGTTACAGATTACAAGGTGTTTATATAGGCCGGGTACCAACATTATCAGTGTCTACCTGCCCAGTTACAGATTACAAGGTGTTTATATAGGTCGGGTACCAACATTATCAGTGTCTACCTGCCCAGTTACAGATTACAAGCTGTTTATATAGGTAGGGTACCAACATTATCAGTGTCTACCTGCCCAATTACAGATTACAAGGTGTTTATATAGGTCGGGTACCAACATTATCAGTGTCTACCTGCCCAATTACAGATTACAAGCTGTTTATATAGGCCGGGTACCAACATTATCAGTGTCTACCTGCCCAATTACAGATTACAAGGTGTTTATATAGGTCGGGTACCAACATTATCATTGTCTACCTGCCCAATTACAGATTACAAGCTGTTTATATAGGTAGGGTACCAACATTATCAGTGTCTACCTGCCCAGTTACAGATTACAAGCTGTTTATATAGGTAGGGTACCAACATTATCAGTGTCTACCCGCCCAGTTACAGATTACAAGCTGTTCATATAGGTAGGGTACCAACATTATCAGTGTCTACCTGCCCAGTTACAGATTACAAGCTGTTTATATAGGTAGGGTACCAACATTATCAGTGTCTACCTGCCCAGTTTCAGATTACAAGCTGTTTATATAGGTAGGGTACCAACATTATCAGTGTCTACCTGCCCAGTTTCAGATTACAAGCTGTTTATATAGGTAGGGTACCAACATTATCAGTGTCTACCTGCCCAGTTACAGATTACAAGGTGTTTATATCGGTAGGGTACCAACATTGTCAGTGTCTACCTGCCCAGTTACAGATTACAAGGTGTTTATATAGGTAGGGTACCAACATTATCAGTGTCTACCTGCCCAGTTGCAGATTACAAGGTGTTTATATAGGTCGGGTACCAACATTATCAGTGTCTACCTGCCCAGTTACAGATTACAAGGTGTTTATATCGGTAGGGTACCAACATTATCAGTGTCTACCTGCCCAGTTACAGATTACAAGGTGTTTATATAGGTCGGGTACCAACATTATCAGTGTCTACCTGCCCAGTTACAGATTACAAGCTGTTTATATAGGTAGGGTACCAACATTATCAGTGTCTACCTGCCCAGTTACAGATTACAAGCTGTTTATATAGGTAGGGTACCAACATTATCAGTGTCAACCTGCCCAGTTACAAATTACAAGCTGTTTATAGAGGTAGGGTACCAACATTATCAGTGTCTACCTGCCCAGTTACAGATTAAAAGCTGTTTATATAGGTAGGGTACCAACATTATCAGTGTCTACCTGCCCAGTTACAGATTACAAGCTGTTTATAGAGGTAGGGTACCAACATTATCAGTGTCTACCCGCCCAGTTACAGATTACAAGCTGTTTATATAGGTAGGGTACCAACATTATCAGTGTCTACCTGCCCAGTTACAGATTACAAGCTGTTTATATAGGTAGGGTACCAACATTATCAGTGTCTACCTGCCCAGTTACAGATTACAAGGTGTTTATATCGGTAGGGTTCCAACATTATCAGTGTCTACCTGCGCAGTTACAGATTACAAGCTGTTTATATCGGTAGGGTACCAACATTGTCAGTGTCTACCTGCCCAGTTACAGATTACAAGGTGTTTATATAGGTATGGTACCAACATTATCAGTGTCTACCTGCCCAGTTACAGATTACAAGGTGTTTATATAGGTAGGGTACCAACATTATCAGTGTCTCCCTGCCCAGTTACAGATTACAAGGTGTTTATATCGGTAGGGTACCAACATTATCAGTGTCTACCTGCCCAGTTACAGATTACAAGGTGTTTATATCGGTAGGGTACCAACATTATCAGTGTCTACCTGCCCAGTTACAGATTACAAGGTGTTTATATAGGTCGGGTACCAACATTATCAGTGTCTACCTGCCCAGTTACAGATTACAAGGTGTTTATATAGGCCGGGTACCAACATTATCAGTGTCTACCTGCCCAGTTACAGATTACAAGGTGTTTATATAGGTAGGGTACCAACATTATCAGTGTCTACCTGCCCAATTACAGATTACAAGGTGTTTATATAGGTCGGGTACCAACATTATCAGTGTCTACCTGCCCAATTACAGATTACAAGCTGTTTATATAGGTAGGGTACCAACATTATCAGTGTCTACCTGCCCAGTTACAGATTACAAGCTGTTTATATAGGTAGGGTACCAACATTATCAGTGTCAACCTGCCCAGTTACAGATTACAAGCTGTTTATAGAGGTAGGGTACCAACATTATCAGTGTCTACCTGCCCAGTTACAGATTTCAAGCTGTTTATAGAGGTAGGGTACCAACATTATCAGTGTCTACCCGCCCAGTTACAGATTACAAGCTGTTTATATAGGTAGGGTACCAACATTATCAGTGTCTACCTGCCCAGTTTCAGATTACAAGCTGTTTATATAGGTAGGGTACCAACATTATCAGTGTCTACCTGCCCAGTTTCAGATTACAAGCTGTTTATATAGGTAGGGTACCAACATTATCAGTGTCTACCTGCCCAGTTACAGATTACAAGGTGTTTATATCGGTAGGGTACCAACATTGTCAGTGTCTACCTGCCCAGTTACAGATTACAAGGTGTTTATATAGGTAGGGTACCAACATTATCAGTGTCTACCTGCCCAGTTGCAGATTACAAGGTGTTTATATAGGTCGGGTACCAACATTATCAGTGTCTACCTGCCCAGTTACAGATTACAAGGTGTTTATATCGGTAGGGTACCAACATTATCAGTGTCTACCTGCCCAGTTACAGATTACAAGGTGTTTATATAGGTCGGGTTCCAACATTATCAGTGTCTACCTGCCCAGTTACAGATTACAAGCTGTTTATATAGGTAGGGTACCAACATTATCAGTGTCTACCTGCCCAGTTACAGATTACAAGCTGTTTATATAGGTAGGGTACCAACATTATCAGTGTCAACCTGCCCAGTTACAAATTACAAGCTGTTTATAGAGGTAGGGTACCAACATTATCAGTGTCTACCTGCCCAGTTACAGATTAAAAGCTGTTTATATAGGTAGGGTACCAACATTATCAGTGTCTACCTGCCCAGTTACAGATTACAAGCTGTTTATATGGGTAGGGTACCAACATTATCAGTGTCTACCTGCCCAGTTACAGATTACAAGCTGTTTATATGGGTAGGGTACCAACATTATCAGTGTCTACCTGCCCAGTTGCAGATTACAAGCTGTTTATATAGGTAGGGTACCAACATTATCAGTGTCTACCTGCCCAGTTACAGATTACAAGGTGTTTATATAGGTAGGGTACCAACATTATCAGTGTCTCCCTGCCCAGTTACAGATTACAAGCTGTTGATATAGGTAGGGTACCAACATTATCAGTGTCTACCTGCCCAGTTACAGATTACAAGGTGTTTATATCGGAAGGGTACCAACATTGTCAGTGTCTACCTGCCCAGTTACAGATTACAAGCTGTTGATATAGGTAGGGTACCAACATTATCAGTGTCTACCTGCCCAGTTACAGATTACAAGGTATTTATATAGGTAGGGTACCAACATTATCAGTGTCTACCTGCCCAGTTACAGATTACAAGCTGTTTATATCGGTAGGGTACCAACATTATCAGTGTCTACCTGCCCAGTTACAGATTACAAGGTGTTTATATCGGTAGGGTACCAACATTATCAGTGTCTACCTGCCCAGTTATAGATTACAAGGTGTTTATATAGGTCGGGTACCAACATTATCAGTGTCTACCTGCCCAGTTACAGAATACAAACTGTTTATATCGGTAGGGTACCAACATTATCAGTGTCTACCTGCCCAGTTACAGATTACAAGCTGTTTATATAGGTAGGGTACCAACATTATCAGTGTCAACCTGCCCAATTACAGATAACAAGGTGTTTATATCGGTAGGGTACCAACATTATCAGTGTCTACCTGCCCAGTTACAGAATACAAACTGTTTATATCGGTAGGGTACCAACATTATCAGTGTCTACCTGCCCAGTTACAGATTACAAGCTGTTTATATAGGTAGGGTACCAACATTATCAGTGTCAACCTGCCCAGTTACAGATTACAAGCTGTTTATATAGGTAGGGAACCAACATTATCAGTGTCTACCTGCCCAGTTACAGAATACAAACTGTTTATATCGGTAGGGTACCAACATTATCAGTGTCTACCTGCCCAGTTACAGATTACAAGCTGTTTATATAGGTAGGGTACCAACATTATCAGTGTCAACCTGCCCAGTTACAGATTACAAGGCGTTTATATAGGTAGGGTACCAACATTATCAGTGTCAACCTGCCCAATTACAGATAACAAGGTGTTTATATCGGTAGGGTACCAACATTATCAGTGTCTACCTGCCCAGTTACAGATTACAAGCTGTTTATATAGGTAGGGTACCAACATTATCAGTGTCTACCTGCCCAGTTACAGATTACAAGCTGTTTATAGAGGTAGGGTACCAACATTATCAGTGTCAACCTGCCCAGTTACAGATTACAAGCTGTTTATATAGGTAGGGTACCAACATTATCAGTGTCTACCTGCCCAGTTACAGATTACAAGCTGTTTATATAGGTCGGGTACCAACATTATCAGTGTCAACCTGCCCAGTTACAGATTACAAGCTGTTTATAGAGGTAGGGTACCAACATTATCAGTGTCTACCTGCCCAGTTACAGATTACAAACTGTTTATAGAGGTAGGGTACCAACATTATCAGTGTCTACCTGCCCAGTTACAGATTACAAGGTGTTTATATAGGTAGGGTACCAACATTATCAGTGTCAACCTGCCCAGTTACAGATTACAAGCTGTTTATAGAGGTAGGGTACCAACATTATCAGTGTCTACCTGCCCAGTTACAGATTACAAGCTGTTTATATAGGTAGGGAACCAACATTATCAGTGTCTACCTGCCCAATTACAGATTACAAGGTGTTTATATCGGTAGGGTACCAACATTATCAGTGTCTACCTGCCCAGTTACAGATTACAAGCTGTTTATATAGGTAGGGTACCAACATTATCAGTGTCTACCTGCCCAGTTACAGATTACAAGCTGTTTATATAGGTAGGGTACCAACATTATCAGTGTCTACCTGCCCAGTTTCAGATTACAAGCTGTTTATATAGGTAGAGTACCAACATTATCAGTGTCTACCTGCCCAGTTACAGATTACAAGGTGTTTATATCGGTAGGGTACCAACATTATCAGTGTCTACCTGCCCAGTTACAGATTACAAGGTGTTTATATCGGTAGGGTACCAACATTATCAGTGTCTACCTGCCCAGTTACAGATTACAAGGTGTTTATATAGGTATGGTACCAACATTATCAGTGTCTACCTGCCCAGTTACAGATTACAAGGTGTTTATATAGGTAGGGTACCAACATTATCAGTGTCTCCCTGCCCAGTTACAGATTACAAGGTGTTTATATCGGTAGGGTACCAACATTATCAGTGTCTACCTGCCCAGTTACAGATTACAAGGTGTTTATATCGGTAGGGTACCAACATTATCAGTGTCTACCTGCCCAGTTACAGATTACAAGGTGTTTATATAGGTCGGGTACCAACATTATCAGTGTCTACCTGCCCAGTTACAGATTACAAGGTGTTTATATAGGCCGGGTACCAACATTATCAGTGTCTACCTGCCCAGTTACAGATTACAAGGTGTTTATATAGGTCGGGTACCAACATTATCAGTGTCTACCTGCCCAGTTACAGATTACAAGCTGTTTATATAGGTAGGGTACCAACATTATCAGTGTCTACCTGCCCAATTACAGATTACAAGGTGTTTATATAGGTCGGGTACCAACATTATCAGTGTCTACCTGCCCAATTACAGATTACAAGCTGTTTATATAGGCCGGGTACCAACATTATCAGTGTCTACCTGCCCAATTACAGATTACAAGGTGTTTATATAGGTCGGGTACCAACATTATCATTGTCTACCTGCCCAATTACAGATTACAAGCTGTTTATATAGGTAGGGTACCAACATTATCAGTGTCTACCTGCCCAGTTACAGATTACAAGCTGTTTATATAGGTAGGGTACCAACATTATCAGTGTCTACCCGCCCAGTTACAGATTACAAGCTGTTCATATAGGTAGGGTACCAACATTATCAGTGTCTACCTGCCCAGTTACAGATTACAAGCTGTTTATATAGGTAGGGTACCAACATTATCAGTGTCTACCTGCCCAGTTTCAGATTACAAGCTGTTTATATAGGTAGGGTACCAACATTATCAGTGTCTACCTGCCCAGTTTCAGATTACAAGCTGTTTATATAGGTAGGGTACCAACATTATCAGTGTCTACCTGCCCAGTTACAGATTACAAGGTGTTTATATCGGTAGGGTACCAACATTGTCAGTGTCTACCTGCCCAGTTACAGATTACAAGGTGTTTATATAGGTAGGGTACCAACATTATCAGTGTCTACCTGCCCAGTTGCAGATTACAAGGTGTTTATATAGGTCGGGTACCAACATTATCAGTGTCTACCTGCCCAGTTACAGATTACAAGGTGTTTATATCGGTAGGGTACCAACATTATCAGTGTCTACCTGCCCAGTTACAGATTACAAACTGTTTATAGAGGTAGGGTACCAACATTATCAGTGTCTACCTGCCCAGTTACAGATTACAAGGTGTTTATATAGGTAGGGTACCAACATTATCAGTGTCTACCTGCCCAGTTACAGATTACAAGCTGTTTATATAGGTAGGGTACCAACATTATCAGTGTCAACCTGCCCAGTTACAAATTACAAGCTGTTTATAGAGGTAGGGTACCAACATTATCAGTGTCTACCTGCCCAGTTACAGATTAAAAGCTGTTTATATAGGTAGGGTACCAACATTATCAGTGTCTACCTGCCCAGTTACAGATTACAAGCTGTTTATAGAGGTAGGGTACCAACATTATCAGTGTCTACCCGCCCAGTTACAGATTACAAGCTGTTTATATAGGTAGGGTACCAACATTATCAGTGTCTACCTGCCCAGTTACAGATTACAAGCTGTTTATATAGGTAGGGTACCAACATTATCAGTGTCTACCTGCCCAGTTACAGATTACAAGGTGTTTATATCGGTAGGGTTCCAACATTATCAGTGTCTACCTGCGCAGTTACAGATTACAAGCTGTTTATATAGGTAGGGTACCAACATTATCAATGTCTACCTGCCCAGTTACAGATTACAAGCTGTTTATATCGGTAGGGTACCAACATTATCAGTGTCTACCTGCCCAGTTACAGATTACAAGGTGTTTCTATCGGTAGGGTACCAACATTATCAGTGTCTACCTGCCCAGTTACAGATTACAAGCTGTTTATAGAGGTAGGGTACCAACATTATCAGTGTCTACCTGCCCAGTTACAGATTACAAACTGTTTATAGAGGTAGGGTACCAACATTATCAGTGTCTACCTGCCCAGTTACAGATTACAAGGTGTTTATATAGGTAGGGTACCAACATTATCAGTGTCAACCTGCCCAGTTACAGATTACAAGCTGTTTATAGAGGTAGGGTACCAACATTATCAGTGTCTACCTGCCCAGTTACAGATTACAAACTGTTTATATCGGTAGGGTACCAACATTATCAGTGTCTACCTGCCCAGTTACAGATTACAAGCTGTTTATATAGGTAGGGAACCAACATTATCAGTGTCTACCTGCCCAATTACAGATTACAAGGTGTTTATATCGGTAGGGTACCAACATTATCAGTGTCTACCTGCCCAGTTACAGATTACAAGCTGTTTATATAGGTAGGGTACCAACATTATCAGTGTCTACCTGCCCAGTTACAGATTACAAGCTGTTTATATAGGTAGGGTACCAACATTATCAGTGTCTACCTGCCCAGTTTCAGATTACAAGCTGTTTATATAGGTAGAGTACCAACATTATCAGTGTCTACCTGCCCAGTTACAGATTACAAGGTGTTTATATCGGTAGGGTACCAACATTATCAGTGTCTACCTGCCCAGTTACAGATTACAAGGTGTTTATATCGGTAGGGTACCAACATTATCAGTGTCTACCTGCCCAGTTACAGATTACAAGGTGTTTATATAGGTATGGTACCAACATTATCAGTGTCTACCTGCCCAGTTACAGATTACAAGGTGTTTATATAGGTAGGGTACCAACATTATCAGTGTCTCCCTGCCCAGTTACAGATTACAAGGTGTTTATATCGGTAGGGTACCAACATTATCAGTGTCTACCTGCCCAGTTACAGATTACAAGGTGTTTATATCGGTAGGGTACCAACATTATCAGTGTCTACCTGCCCAGTTACAGATTACAAGGTGTTTATATAGGTCGGGTACCAACATTATCAGTGTCTACCTGCCCAGTTACAGATTACAAGGTGTTTATATAGGCCGGGTACCAACATTATCAGTGTCTACCTGCCCAGTTACAGATTACAAGGTGTTTATATAGGTCGGGTACCAACATTATCAGTGTCTACCTGCCCAGTTACAGATTACAAGCTGTTTATATAGGTAGGGTACCAACATTATCAGTGTCTACCTGCCCAATTACAGATTACAAGGTGTTTATATAGGTCGGGTACCAACATTATCAGTGTCTACCTGCCCAATTACAGATTACAAGCTGTTTATATAGGCCGGGTACCAACATTATCAGTGTCTACCTGCCCAATTACAGATTACAAGGTGTTTATATAGGTCGGGTACCAACATTATCATTGTCTACCTGCCCAATTACAGATTACAAGCTGTTTATATAGGTAGGGTACCAACATTATCAGTGTCTACCTGCCCAGTTACAGATTACAAGCTGTTTATATAGGTAGGGTACCAACATTATCAGTGTCTACCCGCCCAGTTACAGATTACAAGCTGTTCATATAGGTAGGGTACCAACATTATCAGTGTCTACCTGCCCAGTTACAGATTACAAGCTGTTTATATAGGTAGGGTACCAACATTATCAGTGTCTACCTGCCCAGTTTCAGATTACAAGCTGTTTATATAGGTAGGGTACCAACATTATCAGTGTCTACCTGCCCAGTTTCAGATTACAAGCTGTTTATATAGGTAGGGTACCAACATTATCAGTGTCTACCTGCCCAGTTACAGATTACAAGGTGTTTATATCGGTAGGGTACCAACATTGTCAGTGTCTACCTGCCCAGTTACAGATTACAAGGTGTTTATATAGGTAGGGTACCAACATTATCAGTGTCTACCTGCCCAGTTGCAGATTACAAGGTGTTTATATAGGTCGGGTACCAACATTATCAGTGTCTACCTGCCCAGTTACAGATTACAAGGTGTTTATATCGGTAGGGTACCAACATTATCAGTGTCTACCTGCCCAGTTACAGATTACAAGGTGTTTATATAGGTCGGGTACCAACATTATCAGTGTCTACCTGCCCAGTTACAGATTACAAGCTGTTTATATAGGTAGGGTACCAACATTATCAGTGTCTACCTGCCCAGTTACAGATTACAAGCTGTTTATATAGGTAGGGTACCAACATTATCAGTGTCAACCTGCCCAGTTACAAATTACAAGCTGTTTATAGAGGTAGGGTACCAACATTATCAGTGTCTACCTGCCCAGTTTCAGATTACAAGCTGTTTATATAGGTAGAGTACCAACATTATCAGTGTCTACCTGCCCAGTTACAGATTACAAGGTGTTTATATCGGTAGGGTACCAACATTATCAGTGTCTACCTGCCCAGTTACAGATTACAAGGTGTTTATATCGGTAGGGTACCAACATTATCAGTGTCTACCTGCCCAGTTACAGATTACAAGGTGTTTATATAGGTATGGTACCAACATTATCAGTGTCTACCTGCCCAGTTACAGATTACAAGGTGTTTATATAGGTAGGGTACCAACATTATCAGTGTCTCCCTGCCCAGTTACAGATTACAAGGTGTTTATATCGGTAGGGTACCAACATTATCAGTGTCTACCTGCCCAGTTACAGATTACAAGGTGTTTATATCGGTAGGGTACCAACATTATCAGTGTCTACCTGCCCAGTTACAGATTACAAGGTGTTTATATAGGTCGGGTACCAACATTATCAGTGTCTACCTGCCCAGTTACAGATTACAAGGTGTTTATATAGGCCGGGTACCAACATTATCAGTGTCTACCTGCCCAGTTACAGATTACAAGGTGTTTATATAGGTCGGGTACCAACATTATCAGTGTCTACCTGCCCAGTTACAGATTACAAGCTGTTTATATAGGTAGGGTACCAACATTATCAGTGTCTACCTGCCCAATTACAGATTACAAGGTGTTTATATAGGTCGGGTACCAACATTATCAGTGTCTACCTGCCCAATTACAGATTACAAGCTGTTTATATAGGCCGGGTACCAACATTATCAGTGTCTACCTGCCCAATTACAGATTACAAGGTGTTTATATAGGTCGGGTACCAACATTATCATTGTCTACCTGCCCAATTACAGATTACAAGCTGTTTATATAGGTAGGGTACCAACATTATCAGTGTCTACCTGCCCAGTTACAGATTACAAGCTGTTTATATAGGTAGGGTACCAACATTATCAGTGTCTACCCGCCCAGTTACAGATTACAAGCTGTTCATATAGGTAGGGTACCAACATTATCAGTGTCTACCTGCCCAGTTACAGATTACAAGCTGTTTATATAGGTAGGGTACCAACATTATCAGTGTCTACCTGCCCAGTTTCAGATTACAAGCTGTTTATATAGGTAGGGTACCAACATTATCAGTGTCTACCTGCCCAGTTACAGATTACAAGCTGTTTATAGAGGTAGGGTACCAACATTATCAGTGTCTACCCGCCCAGTTACAGATTACAAGCTGTTTATATAGGTAGGGTACCAACATTATCAGTGTCTACCTGCCCAGTTACAGATTACAAGCTGTTTATATAGGTAGGGTACCAACATTATCAGTGTCTACCTGCCCAGTTACAGATTACAAGGTGTTTATATCGGTAGGGTTCCAACATTATCAGTGTCTACCTGCGCAGTTACAGATTACAAGCTGTTTATATCGGTAGGGTACCAACATTGTCAGTGTCTACCTGCCCAGTTACAGATTACAAGGTGTTTATATAGGTATGGTACCAACATTATCAGTGTCTACCTGCCCAGTTACAGATTACAAGGTGTTTATATAGGTAGGGTACCAACATTATCAGTGTCTCCCTGCCCAGTTACAGATTACAAGGTGTTTATATCGGTAGGGTACCAACATTATCAGTGTCTACCTGCCCAGTTACAGATTACAAGGTGTTTATATCGGTAGGGTACCAACATTATCAGTGTCTACCTGCCCAGTTACAGATTACAAGGTGTTTATATAGGTCGGGTACCAACATTATCAGTGTCTACCTGCCCAGTTACAGATTACAAGGTGTTTATATAGGCCGGGTACCAACATTATCAGTGTCTACCTGCCCAGTTACAGATTACAAGGTGTTTATATAGGTAGGGTACCAACATTATCAGTGTCTACCTGCCCAATTACAGATTACAAGGTGTTTATATAGGTCGGGTACCAACATTATCAGTGTCTACCTGCCCAATTACAGATTACAAGCTGTTTATATAGGTAGGGTACCAACATTATCAGTGTCTACCTGCCCAGTTACAGATTACAAGCTGTTTATATAGGTAGGGTACCAACATTATCAGTGTCAACCTGCCCAGTTACAGATTACAAGCTGTTTATAGAGGTAGGGTACCAACATTATCAGTGTCTACCTGCCCAGTTACAGATTTCAAGCTGTTTATAGAGGTAGGGTACCAACATTATCAGTGTCTACCCGCCCAGTTACAGATTACAAGCTGTTTATATAGGTAGGGTACCAACATTATCAGTGTCTACCTGCCCAGTTTCAGATTACAAGCTGTTTATATAGGTAGGGTACCAACATTATCAGTGTCTACCTGCCCAGTTTCAGATTACAAGCTGTTTATATAGGTAGGGTACCAACATTATCAGTGTCTACCTGCCCAGTTACAGATTACAAGGTGTTTATATCGGTAGGGTACCAACATTGTCAGTGTCTACCTGCCCAGTTACAGATTACAAGGTGTTTATATAGGTAGGGTACCAACATTATCAGTGTCTACCTGCCCAGTTGCAGATTACAAGGTGTTTATATAGGTCGGGTACCAACATTATCAGTGTCTACCTGCCCAGTTACAGATTACAAGGTGTTTATATCGGTAGGGTACCAACATTATCAGTGTCTACCTGCCCAGTTACAGATTACAAGGTGTTTATATAGGTCGGGTTCCAACATTATCAGTGTCTACCTGCCCAGTTACAGATTACAAGCTGTTTATATAGGTAGGGTACCAACATTATCAGTGTCAACCTGCCCAGTTACAAATTACAAGCTGTTTATAGAGGTAGGGTACCAACATTATCAGTGTCTACCTGCCCAGTTACAGATTAAAAGCTGTTTATATAGGTAGGGTACCAACATTATCAGTGTCTACCTGCCCAGTTACAGATTACAAGCTGTTTATATGGGTAGGGTACCAACATTATCAGTGTCTACCTGCCCAGTTACAGATTACAAGCTGTTTATATGGGTAGGGTACCAACATTATCAGTGTCTACCTGCCCAGTTGCAGATTACAAGCTGTTTATATAGGTAGGGTACCAACATTATCAGTGTCTACCTGCCCAGTTACAGATTACAAGGTGTTTATATAGGTAGGGTACCAACATTATCAGTGTCTCCCTGCCCAGTTACAGATTACAAGCTGTTGATATAGGTAGGGTACCAACATTATCAGTGTCTACCTGCCCAGTTACAGATTACAAGGTGTTTATATCGGAAGGGTACCAACATTGTCAGTGTCTACCTGCCCAGTTACAGATTACAAGCTGTTGATATAGGTAGGGTACCAACATTATCAGTGTCTACCTGCCCAGTTACAGATTACAAGGTATTTATATAGGTAGGGTACCAACATTATCAGTGTCTACCTGCCCAGTTACAGATTACAAGCTGTTTATATCGGTAGGGTACCAACATTATCAGTGTCTACCTGCCCAGTTACAGATTACAAGGTGTTTATATCGGTAGGGTACCAACATTATCAGTGTCTACCTGCCCAGTTATAGATTACAAGGTGTTTATATAGGTCGGGTACCAACATTATCAGTGTCTACCTGCCCAGTTACAGAATACAAACTGTTTATATCGGTAGGGTACCAACATTATCAGTGTCTACCTGCCCAGTTACAGATTACAAGCTGTTTATATAGGTAGGGTACCAACATTATCAGTGTCAACCTGCCCAATTACAGATAACAAGGTGTTTATATCGGTAGGGTACCAACATTATCAGTGTCTACCTGCCCAGTTACAGAATACAAACTGTTTATATCGGTAGGGTACCAACATTATCAGTGTCTACCTGCCCAGTTACAGATTACAAGCTGTTTATATAGGTAGGGTACCAACATTATCAGTGTCAACCTGCCCAGTTACAGATTACAAGCTGTTTATATAGGTAGGGAACCAACATTATCAGTGTCTACCTGCCCAGTTACAGAATACAAACTGTTTATATCGGTAGGGTACCAACATTATCAGTGTCTACCTGCCCAGTTACAGATTACAAGCTGTTTATATAGGTAGGGTACCAACATTATCAGTGTCAACCTGCCCAGTTACAGATTACAAGGCGTTTATATAGGTAGGGTACCAACATTATCAGTGTCAACCTGCCCAATTACAGATAACAAGGTGTTTATATCGGTAGGGTACCAACATTATCAGTGTCTACCTGCCCAGTTACAGATTACAAGCTGTTTATATAGGTAGGGTACCAACATTATCAGTGTCTACCTGCCCAGTTACAGATTACAAGCTGTTTATAGAGGTAGGGTACCAACATTATCAGTGTCAACCTGCCCAGTTACAGATTACAAGCTGTTTATATAGGTAGGGTACCAACATTATCAGTGTCTACCTGCCCAGTTACAGATTACAAGCTGTTTATATAGGTCGGGTACCAACATTATCAGTGTCAACCTGCCCAGTTACAGATTACAAGCTGTTTATATAGGTAGGGTACCAACATTATCAGTGTCTACCTGCCCAGTTACAGATTACAAGCTGTTTATAGAGGTAGGGTACCAACATTATCAGTGTCTACCTGCCCAGTTACAGATTACAAGCTGTTTATATAGGTAGGGTACCAACATTATCAGTGTCTACCTGCCCAGTTACAGATTACAAGCTGTTTATAGAGGTAGGGTACCAACATTATCAGTGTCAACCTGCCCAGTTACAGATTACAAGCTGTTTATATAGGTAGGGTACCAACATTATCAGTGTCTACCTGCCCAGTTACAGATTACAAGCTGTTTATATAGGTCGGGTACCAACATTATCAGTGTCTACCTGCCCAGTTACAGATTACAAGCTGTTTATATAGGTCGGGTACCAACATTATCAGTGTCAACCTGCCCAGTTACAGATTACAAGCTGTTTATATAGGTAGGGTACCAACATTATCAGTGTCTACCTGCCCAGTTACAGATTACAAGCTGTTTATAGAGGTAGGGTACCAACATTATCAGTGTCTACCTGCCCAGTTACAGATTACAAACTGTTTATAGAGGTAGGGTACCAACATTATCAGTGTCTACCTGCCCAGTTACAGATTACAAGGTGTTTATATAGGTAGGGTACCAACATTATCAGTGTCAACCTGCCCAGTTACAGATTACAAGGTGTTTATAGAGGTAGGGTACCAACATTATCAGTGTCTACCTGCCCAGTTACAGATTACAAACTGTTTATATCGGTAGGGTACCAACATTATCAGTGTCTACCTGCCCAGTTACAGATTACAAGCTGTTTATATAGGTAGGGAACCAACATTATCAGTGTCTACCTGCCCAATTACAGATTACAAGGTGTTTATATCGGTAGGGTACCAACATTATCAGTGTCTACCTGCCCAGTTACAGATTACAAGCTGTTTATATAGGTAGGGTACCAACATTATCAGTGTCTACCTGCCCAGTTACAGATTACAAGCTGTTTATATAGGTAGGGTACCAACATTATCAGTGTCTACCTGCCCAGTTTCAGATTACAAGCTGTTTATATAGGTAGAGTACCAACATTATCAGTGTCTACCTGCCCAGTTACAGATTACAAGGTGTTTATATCGGTAGGGTACCAACATTATCAGTGTCTACCTGCCCAGTTACAGATTACAAGCTGTTTATATAGGTAGGGTACCAACATTATCAGTGTCTACCTGCCCAGTTACAGATTACAAGCTGTTTATAGAGGTAGGGTACCAACATTATCAGTGTCAACCTGCCCAGTTACAGATTACAAGCTGTTTATATAGGTAGGGTACCAACATTATCAGTGTCTACCTGCCCAGTTACAGATTACAAGCTGTTTATATAGGTCGGGTACCAACATTATCAGTGTCAACCTGCCCAGTTACAGATTACAAGCTGTTTATATAGGTAGGGTACCAACATTATCAGTGTCTACCTGCCCAGTTACAGATTACAAGCTGTTTATAGAGGTAGGGTACCAACATTATCAGTGTCTACCTGCCCAGTTACAGATTACAAACTGTTTATAGAGGTAGGGTACCAACATTATCAGTGTCTACCTGCCCAGTTACAGATTACAAGGTGTTTATATAGGTAGGGTACCAACATTATCAGTGTCAACCTGCCCAGTTACAGATTACAAGCTGTTTATAGAGGTAGGGTACCAACATTATCAGTGTCTACCTGCCCAGTTACAGATTACAAACTGTTTATATCGGTAGGGTACCAACATTATCAGTGTCTACCTGCCCAGTTACAGATTACAAGCTGTTTATATAGGTAGGGAACCAACATTATCAGTGTCTACCTGCCCAATTACAGATTACAAGGTGTTTATATCGGTAGGGTACCAACATTATCAGTGTCTACCTGCCCAGTTACAGATTACAAGCTGTTTATATAGGTAGGGTACCAACATTATCAGTGTCTACCTGCCCAGTTACAGATTACAAGCTGTTTATATAGGTAGGGTACCAACATTATCAGTGTCTACCTGCCCAGTTTCAGATTACAAGCTGTTTATATAGGTAGAGTACCAACATTATCAGTGTCTACCTGCCCAGTTACAGATTACAAGGTGTTTATATCGGTAGGGTACCAACATTATCAGTGTCTACCTGCCCAGTTTCAGATTACAAGCTGTTTATATAGGTAGGGTACCAACATTATCAGTGTCTACCTGCCCAGTTTCAGATTACAAGCTGTTTATATAGGTAGGGTACCAACATTATCAGTGTCTACCTGCCCAGTTACAGATTACAAGGTGTTTATATCGGTAGGGTACCAACATTGTCAGTGTCTACCTGCCCAGTTACAGATTACAAGGTGTTTATATAGGTAGGGTACCAACATTATCAGTGTCTACCTGCCCAGTTGCAGATTACAAGGTGTTTATATAGGTCGGGTACCAACATTATCAGTGTCTACCTGCCCAGTTACAGATTACAAGGTGTTTATATCGGTAGGGTACCAACATTATCAGTGTCTACCTGCCCAGTTACAGATTACAAGGTGTTTATATAGGTCGGGTACCAACATTATCAGTGTCTACCTGCCCAGTTACAGATTACAAGCTGTTTATATAGGTAGGGTACCAACATTATCAGTGTCTACCTGCCCAGTTACAGATTACAAGCTGTTTATATAGGTAGGGTACCAACATTATCAGTGTCAACCTGCCCAGTTACAAATTACAAGCTGTTTATAGAGGTAGGGTACCAACATTATCAGTGTCTACCTGCCCAGTTACAGATTAAAAGCTGTTTATATAGGTAGGGTACCAACATTATCAGTGTCTACCTGCCCAGTTACAGATTACAAGCTGTTTATAGAGGTAGGGTACCAACATTATCAGTGTCTACCCGCCCAGTTACAGATTACAAGCTGTTTATATAGGTAGGGTACCAACATTATCAGTGTCTACCTGCCCAGTTACAGATTACAAGCTGTTTATATAGGTAGGGTACCAACATTATCAGTGTCTACCTGCCCAGTTACAGATTACAAGGTGTTTATATCGGTAGGGTTCCAACATTATCAGTGTCTACCTGCGCAGTTACAGATTACAAGCTGTTTATATCGGTAGGGTACCAACATTGTCAGTGTCTACCTGCCCAGTTACAGATTACAAGGTGTTTATATAGGTATGGTACCAACATTATCAGTGTCTACCTGCCCAGTTACAGATTACAAGGTGTTTATATAGGTAGGGTACCAACATTATCAGTGTCTCCCTGCCCAGTTACAGATTACAAGGTGTTTATATCGGTAGGGTACCAACATTATCAGTGTCTACCTGCCCAGTTACAGATTACAAGGTGTTTATATCGGTAGGGTACCAACATTATCAGTGTCTACCTGCCCAGTTACAGATTACAAGGTGTTTATATAGGTCGGGTACCAACATTATCAGTGTCTACCTGCCCAGTTACAGATTACAAGGTGTTTATATAGGCCGGGTACCAACATTATCAGTGTCTACCTGCCCAGTTACAGATTACAAGGTGTTTATATAGGTAGGGTACCAACATTATCAGTGTCTACCTGCCCAATTACAGATTACAAGGTGATTATATAGGTCGGGTACCAACATTATCAGTGTCTACCTGCCCAATTACAGATTACAAGCTGTTTATATAGGTAGGGTACCAACATTATCAGTGTCTACCTGCCCAGTTACAGATTACAAGCTGTTTATATAGGTAGGGTACCAACATTATCAGTGTCAACCTGCCCAGTTACAGATTACAAGCTGTTTATAGAGGTAGGGTACCAACATTATCAGTGTCTACCTGCCCAGTTACAGATTTCAAGCTGTTTATAGAGGTAGGGTACCAACATTATCAGTGTCTACCCGCCCAGTTACAGATTACAAGCTGTTTATATAGGTAGGGTACCAACATTATCAGTGTCTACCTGCCCAGTTTCAGATTACAAGCTGTTTATATAGGTAGGGTACCAACATTATCAGTGTCTACCTGCCCAGTTTCAGATTACAAGCTGTTTATATAGGTAGGGTACCAACATTATCAGTGTCTACCTGCCCAGTTACAGATTACAAGGTGTTTATATCGGTAGGGTACCAACATTGTCACTGTCTACCTGCCCAGTTACAGATTACAAGGTGTTTATATAGGTAGGGTACCAACATTATCAGTGTCTACCTGCCCAGTTGCAGATTACAAGGTGTTTATATAGGTCGGGTACCAACATTATCAGTGTCTACCTGCCCAGTTACAGATTACAAGGTGTTTATATCGGTAGGGTACCAACATTATCAGTGTCTACCTGCCCAGTTACAGATTACAAGGTGTTTATATAGGTCGGGTTCCAACATTATCAGTGTCTACCTGCCCAGTTACAGATTACAAGCTGTTTATATAGGTAGGGTACCAACATTATCAGTGTCTACCTGCCCAGTTACAGATTACAAGCTGTTTATATAGGTAGGGTACCAACATTATCAGTGTCAACCTGCCCAGTTACAAATTACAAGCTGTTTATAGAGGTAGGGTACCAACATTATCAGTGTCTACCTGCCCAGTTACAGATTAAAAGCTGTTTATATAGGTAGGGTACCAACATTATCAGTGTCTACCTGCCCAGTTACAGATTACAAGCTGTTTATATGGGTAGGGTACCAACATTATCAGTGTCTACCTGCCCAGTTACAGATTACAAGCTGTTTATATGGGTAGGGTACCAACATTATCAGTGTCTACCTGCCCAGTTGCAGATTACAAGCTGTTTATATAGGTAGGGTACCAACATTATCAGTGTCTACCTGCCCAGTTACAGATTACAAGGTGTTTATATAGGTAGGGTACCAACATTATCAGTGTCTCCCTGCCCAGTTACAGATTACAAGCTGTTGATATAGGTAGGGTACCAACATTATCAGTGTCTACCTGCCCAGTTACAGATTACAAGGTGTTTATATCGGAAGGGTACCAACATTGTCAGTGTCTACCTGCCCAGTTACAGATTACAAGCTGTTGATATAGGTAGGGTACCAACATTATCAGTGTCTACCTGCCCAGTTACAGATTACAAGGTATTTATATAGGTAGGGTACCAACATTATCAGTGTCTACCTGCCCAGTTACAGATTACAAGCTGTTTATATCGGTAGGGTACCAACATTATCAGTGTCTACCTGCCCAGTTACAGATTACAAGGTGTTTATATCGGTAGGGTACCAACATTATCAGTGTCTACCTGCCCAGTTATAGATTACAAGGTGTTTATATAGGTCGGGTACCAACATTATCAGTGTCTACCTGCCCAGTTACAGAATACAAACTGTTTATATCGGTAGGGTACCAACATTATCAGTGTCTACCTGCCCAGTTACAGATTACAAGCTGTTTATATAGGTAGGGTACCAACATTATCAGTGTCAACCTGCCCAATTACAGATAACAAGGTGTTTATATCGGTAGGGTACCAACATTATCAGTGTCTACCTGCCCAGTTACAGAATACAAACTGTTTATATCGGTAGGGTACCAACATTATCAGTGTCTACCTGCCCAGTTACAGATTACAAGCTGTTTATATAGGTAGGGTACCAACATTATCAGTGTCAACCTGCCCAGTTACAGATTACAAGCTGTTTATATAGGTAGGGAACCAACATTATCAGTGTCTACCTGCCCAGTTACAGAATACAAACTGTTTATATCGGTAGGGTACCAACATTATCAGTGTCTACCTGCCCAGTTACAGATTACAAGCTGTTTATATAGGTAGGGTACCAACATTATCAGTGTCAACCTGCCCAGTTACAGATTACAAGGCGTTTATATAGGTAGGGTACCAACATTATCAGTGTCAACCTGCCCAATTACAGATAACAAGGTGTTTATATCGGTAGGGTACCAACATTATCAGTGTCTACCTGCCCAGTTACAGATTACAAGCTGTTTATATAGGTAGGGTACCAACATTATCAGTGTCTACCTGCCCAGTTACAGATTACAAGCTGTTTATAGAGGTAGGGTACCAACATTATCAGTGTCAACCTGCCCAGTTACAGATTACAAGCTGTTTATATAGGTAGGGTACCAACATTATCAGTGTCTACCTGCCCAGTTACAGATTACAAGCTGTTTATATAGGTCGGGTACCAACATTATCAGTGTCAACCTGCCCAGTTACAGATTACAAGCTGTTTATATAGGTAGGGTACCAACATTATCAGTGTCTACCTGCCCAGTTGCAGATTACAAGCTGTTTATATAGGTAGGGTACCAACATTATCAGTGTCTACCTGCCCAGTTACAGATTACAAGCTGTTTATAGAGGTAGGGTACCAACATTATCAGTGTCTACCTGCCCAGTTACAGATTACAAACTGTTTATAGAGGTAGGGTACCAACATTATCAGTGTCTACCTGCCCAGTTACAGATTACAAGGTGTTTATATAGGTAGGGTACCAACATTATCAGTGTCAACCTGCCCAGTTACAGATTACAAGCTGTTTATAGAGGTAGGGTACCAACATTATCAGTGTCTACCTGCCCAGTTACAGATTACAAGCTGTTTATATAGGTAGGGAACCAACATTATCAGTGTCTACCTGCCCAATTACAGATTACAAGGTGTTTATATCGGTAGGGTACCAACATTATCAGTGTCTACCTGCCCAGTTACAGATTACAAGCTGTTTATATAGGTAGGGTACCAACATTATCAGTGTCTACCTGCCCAGTTACAGATTACAAGCTGTTTATATAGGTAGGGTACCAACATTATCAGTGTCTACCTGCCCAGTTTCAGATTACAAGCTGTTTATATAGGTAGAGTACCAACATTATCAGTGTCTACCTGCCCAGTTACAGATTACAAGGTGTTTATATCGGTAGGGTACCAACATTATCAGTGTCTACCTGCCCAGTTACAGATTACAAGGTGTTTATATCGGTAGGGTACCAACATTATCAGTGTCTACCTGCCCAGTTACAGATTACAAGGTGTTTATATAGGTATGGTACCAACATTATCAGTGTCTACCTGCCCAGTTACAGATTACAAGGTGTTTATATAGGTAGGGTACCAACATTATCAGTGTCTCCCTGCCCAGTTACAGATTACAAGGTGTTTATATCGGTAGGGTACCAACATTATCAGTGTCTACCTGCCCAGTTACAGATTACAAGGTGTTTATATCGGTAGGGTACCAACATTATCAGTGTCTACCTGCCCAGTTACAGATTACAAGGTGTTTATATAGGTCGGGTACCAACATTATCAGTGTCTACCTGCCCAGTTACAGATTACAAGGTGTTTATATAGGCCGGGTACCAACATTATCAGTGTCTACCTGCCCAGTTACAGATTACAAGGTGTTTATATAGGTCGGGTACCAACATTATCAGTGTCTACCTGCCCAGTTACAGATTACAAGCTGTTTATATAGGTAGGGTACCAACATTATCAGTGTCTACCTGCCCAATTACAGATTACAAGGTGTTTATATAGGTCGGGTACCAACATTATCAGTGTCTACCTGCCCAATTACAGATTACAAGCTGTTTATAGAGGCCGGGTACCAACATTATCAGTGTCTACCTGCCCAATTACAGATTACAAGGTGTTTATATAGGTCGGGTACCAACATTATCATTGTCTACCTGCCCAATTACAGATTACAAGCTGTTTATATAGGTAGGGTACCAACATTATCAGTGTCTACCTGCCCAGTTACAGATTACAAGCTGTTTATATAGGTAGGGTACCAACATTATCAGTGTCTACCCGCCCAGTTACAGATTACAAGCTGTTCATATAGGTAGGGTACCAACATTATCAGTGTCTACCTGCCCAGTTACAGATTACAAGCTGTTTATATAGGTAGGGTACCAACATTATCAGTGTCTACCTGCCCAGTTTCAGATTACAAGCTGTTTATATAGGTAGGGTACCAACATTATCAGTGTCTACCTGCCCAGTTTCAGATTACAAGCTGTTTATATAGGTAGGGTACCAACATTATCAGTGTCTACCTGCCCAGTTACAGATTACAAGGTGTTTATATCGGTAGGGTACCAACATTGTCAGTGTCTACCTGCCCAGTTACAGATTACAAGGTGTTTATATAGGTAGGGTACCAACATTATCAGTGTCTACCTGCCCAGTTGCAGATTACAAGGTGTTTATATAGGTCGGGTACCAACATTATCAGTGTCTACCTGCCCAGTTACAGATTACAAGGTGTTTATATCGGTAGGGTACCAACATTATCAGTGTCTACCTGCCCAGTTACAGATTACAAACTGTTTATAGAGGTAGGGTACCAACATTATCAGTGTCTACCTGCCCAGTTACAGATTACAAGGTGTTTATATAGGTAGGGTACCAACATTATCAGTGTCTACCTGCCCAGTTACAGATTACAAGCTGTTTATATAGGTAGGGTACCAACATTATCAGTGTCAACCTGCCCAGTTACAAATTACAAGCTGTTTATAGAGGTAGGGTACCAACATTATCAGTGTCTACCTGCCCAGTTACAGATTAAAAGCTGTTTATATAGGTAGGGTACCAACATTATCAGTGTCTACCTGCCCAGTTACAGATTACAAGCTGTTTATAGAGGTAGGGTACCAACATTATCAGTGTCTACCCGCCCAGTTACAGATTACAAGCTGTTTATATAGGTAGGGTACCAACATTATCAGTGTCTACCTGCCCAGTTACAGATTACAAGCTGTTTATATAGGTAGGGTACCAACATTATCAGTGTCTACCTGCCCAGTTACAGATTACAAGGTGTTTATATCGGTAGGGTTCCAACATTATCAGTGTCTACCTGCGCAGTTACAGATTACAAGCTGTTTATATAGGTAGGGTACCAACATTATCAATGTCTACCTGCCCAGTTACAGATTACAAGCTGTTTATATCGGTAGGGTACCAACATTATCAGTGTCTACCTGCCCAGTTACAGATTACAAGGTGTTTCTATCGGTAGGGTACCAACATTATCAGTGTCTACCTGCCCAGTTACAGATTACAAGCTGTTTATAGAGGTAGGGTACCAACATTATCAGTGTCTACCTGCCCAGTTACAGATTACAAACTGTTTATAGAGGTAGGGTACCAACATTATCAGTGTCTACCTGCCCAGTTACAGATTACAAGGTGTTTATATAGGTAGGGTACCAACATTATCAGTGTCAACCTGCCCAGTTACAGATTACAAGCTGTTTATAGAGGTAGGGTACCAACATTATCAGTGTCTACCTGCCCAGTTACAGATTACAAACTGTTTATATCGGTAGGGTACCAACATTATCAGTGTCTACCTGCCCAGTTACAGATTACAAGCTGTTTATATAGGTAGGGAACCAACATTATCAGTGTCTACCTGCCCAATTACAGATTACAAGGTGTTTATATCGGTAGGGTACCAACATTATCAGTGTCTACCTGCCCAGTTACAGATTACAAGCTGTTTATATAGGTAGGGTACCAACATTATCAGTGTCTACCTGCCCAGTTACAGATTACAAGCTGTTTATATAGGTAGGGTACCAACATTATCAGTGTCTACCTGCCCAGTTTCAGATTACAAGCTGTTTATATAGGTAGAGTACCAACATTATCAGTGTCTACCTGCCCAGTTACAGATTACAAGGTGTTTATATCGGTAGGGTACCAACATTATCAGTGTCTACCTGCCCAGTTACAGATTACAAGGTGTTTATATCGGTAGGGTACCAACATTATCAGTGTCTACCTGCCCAGTTACAGATTACAAGGTGTTTATATAGGTATGGTACCAACATTATCAGTGTCTACCTGCCCAGTTACAGATTACAAGGTGTTTATATAGGTAGGGTACCAACATTATCAGTGTCTCCCTGCCCAGTTACAGATTACAAGGTGTTTATATCGGTAGGGTACCAACATTATCAGTGTCTACCTGCCCAGTTACAGATTACAAGGTGTTTATATCGGTAGGGTACCAACATTATCAGTGTCTACCTGCCCAGTTACAGATTACAAGGTGTTTATATAGGTCGGGTACCAACATTATCAGTGTCTACCTGCCCAGTTACAGATTACAAGGTGTTTATATAGGCCGGGTACCAACATTATCAGTGTCTACCTGCCCAGTTACAGATTACAAGGTGTTTATATAGGTCGGGTACCAACATTATCAGTGTCTACCTGCCCAGTTACAGATTACAAGCTGTTTATATAGGTAGGGTACCAACATTATCAGTGTCTACCTGCCCAATTACAGATTACAAGGTGTTTATATAGGTCGGGTACCAACATTATCAGTGTCTACCTGCCCAATTACAGATTACAAGCTGTTTATATAGGCCGGGTACCAACATTATCAGTGTCTACCTGCCCAATTACAGATTACAAGGTGTTTATATAGGTCGGGTACCAACATTATCATTGTCTACCTGCCCAATTACAGATTACAAGCTGTTTATATAGGTAGGGTACCAACATTATCAGTGTCTACCTGCCCAGTTACAGATTACAAGCTGTTTATATAGGTAGGGTACCAACATTATCAGTGTCTACCCGCCCAGTTACAGATTACAAGCTGTTTATATAGGTAGGGTACCAACATTATCAGTGTCTACCCGCCCAGTTACAGATTACAAGCTGTTCATATAGGTAGGGTACCAACATTATCAGTGTCTACCTGCCCAGTTACAGATTACAAGCTGTTTATATAGGTAGGGTACCAACATTATCAGTGTCTACCTGCCCAGTTTCAGATTACAAGCTGTTTATATAGGTAGGGTACCAACATTATCAGTGTCTACCTGCCCAGTTTCAGATTACAAGCTGTTTATATAGGTAGGGTACCAACATTATCAGTGTCTACCTGCTCAGTTACAGATTACAAGGTGTTTATATCGGTAGGGTACCAACATTGTCAGTGTCTACCTGCCCAGTTACAGATTACAAGGTGTTTATATAGGTAGGGTACCAACATTATCAGTGTCTACCTGCCCAGTTGCAGATTACAAGGTGTTTATATAGGTCGGGTACCAACATTATCAGTGTCTACCTGCCCAGTTACAGATTACAAGGTGTTTATATCGGTAGGGTACCAACATTATCAGTGTCTACCTGCCCAGTTACAGATTACAAGGTGTTTATATAGGTCGGGTACCAACATTATCAGTGTCTACCTGCCCAGTTACAGATTACAAGCTGTTTATATAGGTAGGGTACCAACATTATCAGTGTCTACCTGCCCAGTTACAGATTACAAGCTGTTTATATAGGTAGGGTACCAACATTATCAGTGTCAACCTGCCCAGTTACAAATTACAAGCTGTTTATAGAGGTAGGGTACCAACATTATCAGTGTCTACCTGCCCAGTTTCAGATTACAAGCTGTTTATATAGGTAGAGTACCAACATTATCAGTGTCTACCTGCCCAGTTACAGATTACAAGGTGTTTATATCGGTAGGGTACCAACATTATCAGTGTCTACCTGCCCAGTTACAGATTACAAGGTGTTTATATCGGTAGGGTACCAACATTATCAGTGTCTACCTGCCCAGTTACAGATTACAAGGTGTTTATATAGGTATGGTACCAACATTATCAGTGTCTACCTGCCCAGTTACAGATTACAAGGTGTTTATATAGGTAGGGTACCAACATTATCAGTGTCTCCCTGCCCAGTTACAGATTACAAGGTGTTTATATCGGTAGGGTACCAACATTATCAGTGTCTACCTGCCCAGTTACAGATTACAAGGTGTTTATATCGGTAGGGTACCAACATTATCAGTGTCTACCTGCCCAGTTACAGATTACAAGGTGTTTATATAGGTCGGGTACCAACATTATCAGTGTCTACCTGCCCAGTTACAGATTACAAGGTGTTTATATAGGCCGGGTACCAACATTATCAGTGTCTACCTGCCCAGTTACAGATTACAAGGTGTTTATATAGGTCGGGTACCAACATTATCAGTGTCTACCTGCCCAGTTACAGATTACAAGCTGTTTATATAGGTAGGGTACCAACATTATCAGTGTCTACCTGCCCAATTACAGATTACAAGGTGTTTATATAGGTCGGGTACCAACATTATCAGTGTCTACCTGCCCAATTACAGATTACAAGCTGTTTATATAGGTCGGGTACCAACATTATCATTGTCTACCTGCCCAATTACAGATTACAAGCTGTTTATATAGGTAGGGTACCAACATTATCAGTGTCTACCTGCCCAGTTACAGATTACAAGCTGTTTATATAGGTAGGGTACCAACATTATCAGTGTCTACCCGCCCAGTTACAGATTACAAGCTGTTCATATAGGTAGGGTACCAACATTATCAGTGTCTACCTGCCCAGTTACAGATTACAAGCTGTTTATATAGGTAGGGTACCAACATTATCAGTGTCTACCTGCCCAGTTTCAGATTACAAGCTGTTTATATAGGTAGGGTACCAACATTATCAGTGTCTACCTGCCCAGTTACAGATTACAAGCTGTTTATAGAGGTAGGGTACCAACATTATCAGTGTCTACCCGCCCAGTTACAGATTACAAGCTGTTTATATAGGTAGGGTACCAACATTATCAGTGTCTACCTGCCCAGTTACAGATTACAAGCTGTTTATATAGGTAGGGTACCAACATTATCAGTGTCTACCTGCCCAGTTACAGATTACAAGGTGTTTATATCGGTAGGGTTCCAACATTATCAGTGTCTACCTGCGCAGTTACAGATTACAAGCTGTTTATATCGGTAGGGTACCAACATTGTCAGTGTCTACCTGCCCAGTTACAGATTACAAGGTGTTTATATAGGTATGGTACCAACATTATCAGTGTCTACCTGCCCAGTTACAGATTACAAGGTGTTTATATAGGTAGGGTACCAACATTATCAGTGTCTCCCTGCCCAGTTACAGATTACAAGGTGTTTATATCGGTAGGGTACCAACATTATCAGTGTCTACCTGCCCAGTTACAGATTACAAGGTGTTTATATCGGTAGGGTACCAACATTATCAGTGTCTACCTGCCCAGTTACAGATTACAAGGTGTTTATATAGGTCGGGTACCAACATTATCAGTGTCTACCTGCCCAGTTACAGATTACAAGGTGTTTATATAGGCCGGGTACCAACATTATCAGTGTCTACCTGCCCAGTTACAGATTACAAGGTGTTTATATAGGTAGGGTACCAACATTATCAGTGTCTACCTGCCCAATTACAGATTACAAGGTGTTTATATAGGTCGGGTACCAACATTATCAGTGTCTACCTGCCCAATTACAGATTACAAGCTGTTTATATAGGTAGGGTACCAACATTATCAGTGTCTACCTGCCCAGTTACAGATTACAAGCTGTTTATATAGGTAGGGTACCAACATTATCAGTGTCAACCTGCCCAGTTACAGATTACAAGCTGTTTATAGAGGTAGGGTACCAACATTATCAGTGTCTACCTGCCCAGTTACAGATTTCAAGCTGTTTATAGAGGTAGGGTACCAACATTATCAGTGTCTACCCGCCCAGTTACAGATTACAAGCTGTTTATATAGGTAGGGTACCAACATTATCAGTGTCTACCTGCCCAGTTTCAGATTACAAGCTGTTTATATAGGTAGGGTACCAACATTATCAGTGTCTACCTGCCCAGTTTCAGATTACAAGCTGTTTATATAGGTAGGGTACCAACATTATCAGTGTCTACCTGCCCAGTTACAGATTACAAGGTGTTTATATCGGTAGGGTACCAACATTGTCAGTGTCTACCTGCCCAGTTACAGATTACAAGGTGTTTATATAGGTAGGGTACCAACATTATCAGTGTCTACCTGCCCAGTTGCAGATTACAAGGTGTTTATATAGGTCGGGTACCAACATTATCAGTGTCTACCTGCCCAGTTACAGATTACAAGGTGTTTATATCGGTAGGGTACCAACATTATCAGTGTCTACCTGCCCAGTTACAGATTACAAGGTGTTTATATAGGTCGGGTTCCAACATTATCAGTGTCTACCTGCCCAGTTACAGATTACAAGCTGTTTATATAGGTAGGGTACCAACATTATCAGTGTCTACCTGCCCAGTTACAGATTACAAGCTGTTTATATAGGTAGGGTACCAACATTATCAGTGTCAACCTGCCCAGTTACAAATTACAAGCTGTTTATAGAGGTAGGGTACCAACATTATCAGTGTCTACCTGCCCAGTTACAGATTAAAAGCTGTTTATATAGGTAGGGTACCAACATTATCAGTGTCTACCTGCCCAGTTACAGATTACAAGCTGTTTATATGGGTAGGGTACCAACATTATCAGTGTCTACCTGCCCAGTTACAGATTACAAGCTGTTTATATGGGTAGGGTACCAACATTATCAGTGTCTACCTGCCCAGTTGCAGATTACAAGCTGTTTATATAGGTAGGGTACCAACATTATCAGTGTCTACCTGCCCAGTTACAGATTACAAGGTGTTTATATAGGTAGGGTACCAACATTATCAGTGTCTCCCTGCCCAGTTACAGATTACAAGCTGTTGATATAGGTAGGGTACCAACATTATCAGTGTCTACCTGCCCAGTTACAGATTACAAGGTGTTTATATCGGAAGGGTACCAACATTGTCAGTGTCTACCTGCCCAGTTACAGATTACAAGCTGTTGATATAGGTAGGGTACCAACATTATCAGTGTCTACCTGCCCAGTTACAGATTACAAGGTATTTATATAGGTAGGGTACCAACATTATCAGTGTCTACCTGCCCAGTTACAGATTACAAGCTGTTTATATCGGTAGGGTACCAACATTATCAGTGTCTACCTGCCCAGTTACAGATTACAAGGTGTTTATATCGGTAGGGTACCAACATTATCAGTGTCTACCTGCCCAGTTATAGATTACAAGGTGTTTATATAGGTCGGGTACCAACATTATCAGTGTCTACCTGCCCAGTTACAGAATACAAACTGTTTATATCGGTAGGGTACCAACATTATCAGTGTCTACCTGCCCAGTTACAGATTACAAGCTGTTTATATAGGTAGGGTACCAACATTATCAGTGTCAACCTGCCCAATTACAGATAACAAGGTGTTTATATCGGTAGGGTACCAACATTATCAGTGTCTACCTGCCCAGTTACAGAATACAAACTGTTTATATCGGTAGGGTACCAACATTATCAGTGTCTACCTGCCCAGTTACAGATTACAAGCTGTTTATATAGGTAGGGTACCAACATTATCAGTGTCAACCTGCCCAGTTACAGATTACAAGCTGTTTATATAGGTAGGGAACCAACATTATCAGTGTCTACCTGCCCAGTTACAGAATACAAACTGTTTATATCGGTAGGGTACCAACATTATCAGTGTCTACCTGCCCAGTTACAGATTACAAGCTGTTTATATAGGTAGGGTACCAACATTATCAGTGTCAACCTGCCCAGTTACAGATTACAAGGCGTTTATATAGGTAGGGTACCAACATTATCAGTGTCAACCTGCCCAATTACAGATAACAAGGTGTTTATATCGGTAGGGTACCAACATTATCAGTGTCTACCTGCCCAGTTACAGATTACAAGCTGTTTATATAGGTAGGGTACCAACATTATCAGTGTCTACCTGCCCAGTTACAGATTACAAGCTGTTTATAGAGGTAGGGTACCAACATTATCAGTGTCAACCTGCCCAGTTACAGATTACAAGCTGTTTATATAGGTAGGGTACCAACATTATCAGTGTCTACCTGCCCAGTTACAGATTACAAGCTGTTTATATAGGTCGGGTACCAACATTATCAGTGTCAACCTGCCCAGTTACAGATTACAAGCTGTTTATATAGGTAGGGTACCAACATTATCAGTGTCTACCTGCCCAGTTACAGATTACAAGCTGTTTATAGAGGTAGGGTACCAACATTATCAGTGTCTACCTGCCCAGTTACAGATTACAAGGTGTTTATATAGGTAGGGTACCAACATTATCAGTGTCAACCTGCCCAGTTACAGATTACAAGCTGTTTATAGAGGTAGGGTACCAACATTATCAGTGTCTACCTGCCCAGTTACAGATTACAAACTGTTTATATCGGTAGGGTACCAACATTATCAGTGTCTACCTGCCCAGTTACAGATTACAAGCTGTTTATATAGGTAGGGAACCAACATTATCAGTGTCTACCTGCCCAATTACAGATTACAAGGTGTTTATATCGGTAGGGTACCAACATTATCAGTGTCTACCTGCCCAGTTACAGATTACAAGCTGTTTATATAGGTAGGGTACCAACATTATCAGTGTCTACCTGCCCAGTTACAGATTACAAGCTGTTTATATAGGTAGGGTACCAACATTATCAGTGTCTACCTGCCCAGTTTCAGATTACAAGCTGTTTATATAGGTAGAGTACCAACATTATCAGTGTCTACCTGCCCAGTTACAGATTACAAGGTGTTTATATCGGTAGGGTACCAACATTATCAGTGTCTACCTGCCCAGTTACAGATTACAAGGTGTTTATATCGGTAGGGTACCAACATTATCAGTGTCTACCTGCCCAGTTACAGATTACAAGGTGTTTATATAGGTATGGTACCAACATTATCAGTGTCTACCTGCCCAGTTACAGATTACAAGGTGTTTATATAGGTAGGGTACCAACATTATCAGTGTCTCCCTGCCCAGTTACAGATTACAAGGTGTTTATATCGGTAGGGTACCAACATTATCAGTGTCTACCTGCCCAGTTACAGATTACAAGGTGTTTATATCGGTAGGGTACCAACATTATCAGTGTCTACCTGCCCAGTTACAGATTACAAGGTGTTTATATAGGTCGGGTACCAACATTATCAGTGTCTACCTGCCCAGTTACAGATTACAAGGTGTTTATATAGGCCGGGTACCAACATTATCAGTGTCTACCTGCCCAGTTACAGATTACAAGGTGTTTATATAGGTCGGGTACCAACATTATCAGTGTCTACCTGCCCAGTTACAGATTACAAGCTGTTTATATAGGTAGGGTACCAACATTATCAGTGTCTACCTGCCCAATTACAGATTACAAGGTGTTTATATAGGTCGGGTACCAACATTATCAGTGTCTACCTGCCCAATTACAGATTACAAGCTGTTTATATAGGCCGGGTACCAACATTATCAGTGTCTACCTGCCCAATTACAGATTACAAGGTGTTTATATAGGTCGGGTACCAACATTATCATTGTCTACCTGCCCAATTACAGATTACAAGCTGTTTATATAGGTAGGGTACCAACATTATCAGTGTCTACCTGCCCAGTTACAGATTACAAGCTGTTTATATAGGTAGGGTACCAACATTATCAGTGTCTACCCGCCCAGTTACAGATTACAAGCTGTTCATATAGGTAGGGTACCAACATTATCAGTGTCTACCTGCCCAGTTACAGATTACAAGCTGTTTATATAGGTAGGGTACCAACATTATCAGTGTCTACCTGCCCAGTTTCAGATTACAAGCTGTTTATATAGGTAGGGTACCAACATTATCAGTGTCTACCTGCCCAGTTTCAGATTACAAGCTGTTTATATAGGTAGGGTACCAACATTATCAGTGTCTACCTGCCCAGTTACAGATTACAAGGTGTTTATATCGGTAGGGTACCAACATTGTCAGTGTCTACCTGCCCAGTTACAGATTACAAGGTGTTTATATAGGTAGGGTACCAACATTATCAGTGTCTACCTGCCCAGTTGCAGATTACAAGGTGTTTATATAGGTCGGGTACCAACATTATCAGTGTCTACCTGCCCAGTTACAGATTACAAGGTGTTTATATCGGTAGGGTACCAACATTATCAGTGTCTACCTGCCCAGTTACAGATTACAAGGTGTTTATATAGGTCGGGTACCAACATTATCAGTGTCTACCTGCCCAGTTACAGATTACAAGCTGTTTATATAGGTAGGGTACCAACATTATCAGTGTCTACCTGCCCAGTTACAGATTACAAGCTGTTTATATAGGTAGGGTACCAACATTATCAGTGTCAACCTGCCCAGTTACAAATTACAAGCTGTTTATAGAGGTAGGGTACCAACATTATCAGTGTCTACCTGCCCAGTTACAGATTAAAAGCTGTTTATATAGGTAGGGTACCAACATTATCAGTGTCTACCTGCCCAGTTACAGATTACAAGCTGTTTATAGAGGTAGGGTACCAACATTATCAGTGTCTACCCGCCCAGTTACAGATTACAAGCTGTTTATATAGGTAGGGTACCAACATTATCAGTGTCTACCTGCCCAGTTACAGATTACAAGCTGTTTATATAGGTAGGGTACCAACATTATCAGTGTCTACCTGCCCAGTTACAGATTACAAGGTGTTTATATCGGTAGGGTTCCAACATTATCAGTGTCTACCTGCGCAGTTACAGATTACAAGCTGTTTATATAGGTAGGGTACCAACATTATCAATGTCTACCTGCCCAGTTACAGATTACAAGCTGTTTATATCGGTAGGGTACCAACATTATCAGTGTCTACCTGCCCAGTTACAGATTACAAGGTGTTTCTATCGGTAGGGTACCAACATTATCAGTGTCTACCTGCCCAGTTACAGATTACAAGCTGTTTATATCGGTAGGGTACCAACATTATCAATGTCTACCTGCCCAGTTACAGATTACAAGCTGTTTATAGAGGTAGGGTACCAACATTATCAGTGTCGACCTGCCCAGTTACAGATTACAAGGTGTTTATATCGGTAGGGTACCAACATTATCAGTGTCTACCTGCCCAGTTACAGATTACAAGCTGTTTATATAGGTAGGGTACCAACATTATCAGTGTCTACCTGCCCAGTTACAGATTACAAGGTGTTTATATCGGTAGGGTACCAACATTATCAGTGTCTACCTGCCCAGTTACAGATTACAAGCTGTTTATATAGGTCGGGTACCAACATTATCAGTGTCTACCTGCCCAGTTACAGATTACAAGCTGTTTATATAGGTCGGGTACCAACATTATCAGTGTCGACCTGCCCAGTTACAGATTACAAGCTGTTTATATAGGTAGGGTACCAACATTATCAATGTCTACCTGCCCAGTTACAGATTACAAGCTGTTTATATCGGTAGGGTACCAACATTATCAGTGTCTACCTGCCCAGTTACAGATTACAAGGTGTTTATTTCGGTAGGGTACCAACATTATCAGTGTCTACCTGCCCAGTTACAGATTACAAGCTGTTTATATCGGTAGGGTACCAACATTATCAGTGTCTACCTGCCCAGTTACAGATTACAAGGTGTTTATATCGGTAGGCTACCAACATTATCAGTGTCTACCTGCCCAGTTACAGATTACAAGCTGTTTATATAGGTAGGGTACCAACATTATCAGTGTCGACCTGCCCAGTTACAGATTACAAGGTGTTTATATCGGTAGGGTACCAACATTATCAGTGTCTACCTGCCCAGTTACAGATTACAAGCTGTTTATATAGGTCGGGTACCAACATTATCAGTGTCTACCTGCCCAGTTACAGATTACAAGCTGTTTATATCGGTAGGGTACCAACATTATCAGTGTCTACCTGCCCAGTTACAGATTACAAGGTGTTTATATCGGTAGGGTACCAACATTATCAGTGTCTACCTGCCCAGTTACAGATTACAAGCTGTTTATATCGGTAGGGTACCAACATTATCAGTGTCGACCTGCCCAGTTACAGATTACAAGGTGTTTATATCGGTAGGGTACCAACATTATCAGTGTCTACCTGCCCAGTTACAGATTAAAAGCTGTTTATATAGGTAGGGTACCAACATTATCAGTGTCTACCTGCCCAGTTACAGATTACAAGGTGTTTATATCGGTAGGGTTCCAACATTATCAGTGTCTACCTGCGCAGTTACAGATTACAAGCTGTTTATATAGGTCGGGTACCAACATTATCAGTGTCGACCTGCCCAGTTACAGATTACAAGCTGTTTATATAGGTCGGGTACCAACATTATCAGTGTCGACCTGCCCAGTTACAGATTACAAGGTGTTTATATCGGTAGGGTACCAACATTATCAGTGTCTACCTGCCCAGTTACAGATTACAAGGTGTTTATATCGGTAGGGTACCAACATTATCAGTGTCTACCTGCCCAGTTACAGATTACAAGGTGTTTATATAGGTAGGGTACCAACATTATCAGTGTCTACCTGCCCAGTTACAGATTACAAGCTGTTTATATAGGTCGGGTACCAACATTATCAGTGTCGACCTGCCCAGTTACAGATTACAAGCTGTTTATATAGGTCGGGTACCAACATTATCAGTGTCTACCTGCCCAGTTACAGATTACAAGCTGTTTATATCGGTAGGGTACCAACATTATCAGTGTCTACCTGCCCAGTTACAGATTACAAGCTGTTTATATAGGTAGGGTACCAACATTATCAGTGTCTACCTGCCCAGTTACAGATTACAAGCTGTTTATATCGGTAGGGTACCAACATTATCAGTGTCGACCTGCCCAGTTACAGATTACAAGCTGTTTATATAGGTCGGGTACCAACATTATCAGTGTCTACCTGCCCAGTTACAGATTACAAGGTGTTTATATCGGTAGGGTTCCAACATTATCAGTGTCTACCTGCGCAGTTACAGATTACAAGCTGTTTATATAGGTAGGGTACCAACATTATCAATGTCTACCTGCCCAGTTACAGATTACAAGCTGTTTATATCGGTAGGGTACCAACATTATCAGTGTCGACCTGCCCAGTTACAGATTACCAGCTGTTTATATAGGTCGGGTACCAACATTATCAGTGTCTACCTGCCCAGTTACAGATTACAAGCTGTTTATATCGGTAGGGTACCAACATTATCAGTGTCTACCTGCCCAGTTACAGATTACAAGCTGTTTATATAGGTAGGGTACCAACATTATCAGTGTCTACCTGCCCAGTTACAGATTACAAGGTGTTTATATCGGTAGGGTACCAACATTATCAGTGTCTACCTGCCCAGTTACAGATTACAAGCTGTTTATATAGGTAGGGTACCAACATTATCAGTGTCTACCTGTGCAGTTACAGATTACAAGGTGTTTATATAGGTAGGGTACCAACATTATCAGTGTCTACCTGCCCAGTTACAGATTACAAGGTGTTAATATAGGTCGGGTACCAACATTATCAGTGTCTACCTGCCCAGTTACAGATTACAAGGTGTTTATATAGGTAGGGTACCAACATTATCAGTGTCTACCTGCCCAGTTACAGATTACAAGGTGTTTATATCGGTAGGGTACCAACATTATCAGTGTCTATCTGCCCAGTTACAGATTACAAGGTGTTTATATAGGTAGGGTATCAACATTATCAGTGTCTACCTGCCCAGTTACAGATTACAAGGTGTTTATATCGGTAGGGTACCAACATTATCAGTGTCTACCTGCCCAGTTACAGATTACAAGGTGTTTATATAGGTAGGGTACCAACATTATCAGTGTCTACCTGCGCAGTTACAGATTACAAGCTGTTTATATAGGTAGGGTACAACATTATCAGTGTCGACCTGCCCAGTTACAGATTACAAGGTGTTTATATCGGTAGGGTACCAACATTATCAGTGTCTACCTGCCCAGTTACAGATTACAAGGTGTTTATATAGGTAGGGTACCAACATTATCAGTGTCTACCTGCCCAGTTACAGATTACAAGCTGTTTATATAGGTCGGGTACCAACATTATCAGTGTCGACCTGCCCAGTTACAGATTACAAGCTGTTTATATAGGTCGGGTACCAACATTATCAGTGTCTACCTGCCCAGTTACAGATTACAAGCTGTTTATATCGGTAGGGTACCAACATTATCAGTGTCTACCTGCCCAGTTACAGATTACAAGCTGTTTATATAGGTAGGGTACCAACATTATCAGTGTCTACCTGCCCAGTTACAGATTACAAGCTGTTTATATCGGTAGGGTTCCAACATTATCAGTGTCGACCTGCCCAGTTACAGATTACAAGCTGTTTATATAGGTCGGGTACCAACATTATCAGTGTCTACCTGCCCAGTTACAGATTACAAGGTGTTTATATCGGTAGGGTTCCAACATTATCAGTGTCTACCTGCGCAGTTACAGATTACAAGCTGTTTATATAGGTAGGGTACCAACATTATCAATGTCTACCTGCCCAGTTACAGATTACAAGCTGTTTATATCGGTAGGGTACCAACATTATCAGTGTCGACCTGCCCAGTTACAGATTACCAGCTGTTTATATAGGTCGGGTACCAACATTATCAGTGTCTACCTGCCCAGTTACAGATTACAAGCTGTTTATATCGGTAGGGTACCAACATTATCAGTGTCTACCTGCCCAGTTACAGATTACAAGCTGTTTATATAGGTAGGGTACCAACATTATCAGTGTCTACCTGCCCAGTTACAGATTACAAGGTGTTTATATCGGTAGGGTACCAACATTATCAGTGTCTACCTGCCCAGTTACAGATTACAAGGTGTTTATATAGGTAGGGTACCAACATTATCAGTGTCTACCTGCCCAGTTACAGATTACAAGGTGTTTATATCGGTAGGGTACCAACATTATCAGTGTCTATCTGCCCAGTTACAGATTACAAGGTGTTTATATAGGTAGGGTATCAACATTATCAGTGTCTACCTGCCCAGTTACAGATTACAAGGTGTTTATATCGGTAGGGTACCAACATTATCAGTGTCTACCTGCCCAGTTACAGATTACAAGGTGTTTATATCGGTAGGGTACCAACATAATCAGTGTCGACCTGCCCAGTTACAGATTACAAGCTGTTTATATAGGTAGGGTACCAACATGATCAGTGTCTACCTGCCCAGTTACAGATTACAAGCTGTTTGCCCAGTTACTGCGGTAGGGTACCAACATTATCAGTGTCTACCTGCCCAGTTACAGATTACAAGGTGTTTATATAGGTAGGGTACCAACATTATCAGTGTCTACCTGTGCAGTTACAGATTACAAGCTGTTTATATAGGTAGGGTACCAACATTATCAGTGTCTACCTGCCCAGTTACAGATTACAAGGTGTTTATATAGGTAGGGTACCAACATTATCAGTGTCTACCTGCGCAGTTACAGATTACAAGGTGTTTATATAGGTAGGGTACCGAGATTATCAGTGTCTACCTGCCCAGTTGCAGATTACCATGATCCAGGGACCTGAATACCAGTCTGTCCTCCATGGCTGTGAATGGGATTTTTACGATTGGCGCATTATCAAGATGGCGGCACATCCAAGGCATCTAATTCATTAACTTCCTGAGACTCACAGTGAGGTGAGACAACTGCGAGATGCACCTGCGTAGACATTCCTACAAATGACCCTTCGGGACGCAAATCATTAATAATTCATCGTTCCCTGTCGTGGCTTCCTAACTGGTCCCTAAAAGGAATGTCTGGATGTGCGGAAGCCGTTTAAATTGATGGAGAGCCTCTTTAAATATGGTTAAAGCGGTTCATGTGGATGTAATAAACGAGTTTCGCCTCGAGACCAATCTTAGTCATCACTTCTGTCACATGTGATTGGCGATGCGGTTTCTTGTGGTCACGTGACTGCAGCTTTGCAACCGGTGATCCTATTAGGAAAGTGGAAACATACAAAGCGCAAACGACAAGGCCAAATGGCTGCACAGGTATGTATCGGATGATCCTTGAGTATGAATAAAAAGAACCTTGAATGGGAAATCTTTAAACGATGAGCAATGGGTCTGCATCATCATTAGTGATGGGCCAAGAAAATATGGTCCTGATGTGGGAGGGAGGGATGGTGTTCCCATCTGAGGATATGGATCATAATCCCTTGAATCATCCTAACCTCAAACCTCATAAGTCGACTCTTCATCATGAGGGTCACGCTTCACCTACCTGTGTGTTTACCCGGGTGTACCTGATGTTGTCAGCATGGTCAATACTGATGGAGTCGACAACAATGGGGTATGATCAAAGGGATCACCGTGTGAGTGGTTCAAGGGATGGGACAATGTGTCATAACATACAGTGTGGTAAGTGTTAGGGCTTTGGTTCACCGCGACAATAACCTTAACGCTAACTTCGAATGTAACCCCCACCCTAATGCAAACACAGTTATTGACTAACAAGATAACCTTCAGCAATAGAGCCCCAAGGACAACCCATTGACTGATCCCAAATAGAAACCTCAACCACAATACTATAACAAACATTCACACTCACTTTACATGGTCACTGTCTATGTCTAACTATTCAGTGTATGTGTATGTATGTGTGTATGTGTGTGTGCATGTGTATATATATATATATATATATATATATATATATATATATATATATATATATATATATATATATATATATATATATATATATATATATATATATATATATATATATGTGGCGGGCCACGTGAAAAGGGGGCTTATGGGTGTTCCTTGGGTAAACGGACTTTTCATCGTTTTCTAATAGTATTACCTCTTATGGCCACAGAACTTTTGGAATTTTTGAAAAATTCCACTTTTAAGGTAAAGAAAATGCAAATTGAAATGTTCATGTTTTGTGACCGCGTAACCCTGGCATTTCGAAAATGGCACTTTTCCCCAAAAAACAGAAAGCATTATGCAATTTTTATGAAGAACAGTTTTCCCTTGTTTTAGTACCTGATGGGAAATCAAACAGGTGATGTTCTCCATGGTAAATGTTCTCCAATGTTCTCCATGGTTCTCCATGCTAACCCCCGCTCGAGCAGGGAAAATGGCCTTAAAATGCCTGTTGTTGTTGTATGCAATCCACAGCATATGATGTAATGCGAAACAAAACAAAACATGCCAAAGGAAAACCAAACGAAAAAGCAAAAGCAAAAAGTGTGTGTTTGTGTGTGTGTGTGTGTGTGTGTGTGTGTGTGTGTGTGTGTACGTGTGTGTGTGTACGTGTGTGTGTGTGTGTGTGTTTGTGTGTGTTTGTGTACGTGTGTACATGTGTACGTGTGTGTGTGTGTGTCTGTGTGTGTGTGTGTGTGTGTGTGTGTGTGTGTGTGTACGTGTGTGTGTGTGTGTACGTGTGTGTGTACGTGTGTGTGTGTGTACGTGTGTGTGTGTGTGTGTGTGTGTACGTGTGTGTGTTTGTGTGTGTGTGTGTGTACGTGTGTGTGTGTGTGTGTACGTGTGTGTGTGTGTGTACGTGTGTGTGTTTGTGTGTGTGTGTGTGTACGTGTGTGTGTGTGTGTGTGTGTACGTGTGTGTGTGTGTGTACGTGTGTGTGTGTGTGTACGTGTGTGTGTTTGTGTGCGTGTGTGTGTGTGTGTGTGTGTACGTGTGTGTGTGTGTACGTGTGTGTGTGTGTGTACGTGTGTGTGTGTGTGTGTGTGTGTGTGTGTGTACGTGTGTGTGTGTGTACGTGTGTGTGTGTGTGTGTGTGTGTGTGTGTACGTGTGTGTGTTTGTACGTGTGTGTGTACGTGTGTGTGTGTGTGTGTACGTGTGTGTGTGTGTGTACGTGTGTGTGTTGTGTGTGTGTGTGTGTGTGTGTGTGTGTGTGTGTGTGTGTGTGTGTGTGTGTGTGTGTGTGTGTGTGTGTGTGTGTGTGTGTACGTGTGTGTGTACGTGTGTGTGTGTGTGTGTACGTGTGTGTGTGTGTGTGTGTTTGTGTGTGTGTGTCTGTGTGTATGCGTCAACGCCACAGGTCAACCACCCCATTCCACTCGGGTGTGGCAAATATCAGGCCCCCTTGTTTCACTTCTAACTTTGTAACTCAAGGCTGCAGAAGTTACTTTGACTGAGAAAACACCAAATGGGTTCCAGGAATGTATTTGGCCAGGAATGTATTTGGCCAGGAATGTATTTGGCCAGGAATGTATTTGGACATCTCCCATGAGGGTTTACTGTCTTCTCCAATTCGTCCAGATCGTTACACAACACTCGATCGATCACTGTAATTTTTTCCAAAAAGCATAGCACCCCGTACCTGACAAGCTGAATAAATATGCAAGTCTGCTGTCCACGAGAACATGACATATGCATGAGCCATGCCTGGACAATCAGTTTGTCTTCATATTCAACCAACATAACACATTATTCTGCTTCTTCAGAAACAACATGCGTCTTTCTCCTTTCAGCAGGTGGCGGACGTCCAGATTTGAGAACTTTCAGAATGTCACAACCAGTGCAATATGTCAAATATGTCAGAATGTCACAACCAGTGCAATATGTCAAATATGTCAAAATGTCACAACCAGTGCAATATGTCAAATATGTCAGAATGTCACAACCACTGCAATATGTCAAATATGTCAGAATGTCACAACCAGTGCAATATGTCAAATATGTCAGAATGTCACAACCAGTGCAATATGTCAAATATGTCAGAATGTCACAACCACTGCAATATGTCAAATATGTCAGAATGTCACAACCAGTGCAATATGTCAAATATGTCAAAATGTCACAACCAGTGCAATATGTCAAATATGTCAGAATGTCACAACCAGTGCAATATGTCAAATGTCAGAATGTCACAACCAGTGCAATATGTCAAATATGTCAAAATGTCACAACCAGTGCAATATGTCAAATATGTCAGAATGTCACAACCAGTGCAATATGTCAAATATGTCAAAATGTCACAACCAGTGCAATATGTCAAATATGTCAGAATGTCACAACCAGTGCAATCTGTCAAATATGTCAGAATGTCACAACCAGTGCAATATGTCAAATATGTCAAAATGTCACAACCAGTGCAATATGTCAAATATGTCAGAATGTCACAACCAGTGCAATATGTCAAATATGTCAGAATGTCACAACCAGAGAAATCTGTCAAATATGTCAAAATGTCACAACCAGTGCGAGCTGTCAAATATGTCAGAATGTCACAACCAGTGCAATATGTCAAATATGTCAGAATGTCACAACCAGTGCAATATGTCAAATATGTCAGAATGTCACAACCAGTGCAATATGTCAAATATGTCAGAATGTCACAACAAGTGCAAAATGTCACAACCAATGTCACTTCCGTTTCCGGTCCGGTCGTGAGAGGACGCTGGCGTCACTTGCTTGCCACTTCTCTGACTGGACCATTGTCCGTATCTTGCTTTCCTGGTGGTCGTGGCGGATTTTTGGCCATTGAGTCTTCCTCTGCACGGTCCCGGCTCTGCTCTGCTGCTCCTGGCTTCACCTGCTCGGCTCCTTCGCTATTTCCTCGGGCTCACTCTCGTGGGTTGTGCCGCCCATTGTTTGCAGCGGCGGTGGTGGCGGTTTGCCGCCGTGATCTTGATTAGCGGCGGCGGTCGTTTGCCGCTGCATTTGCCGCTTTGCCTCCTCAACCTTGGCCTCGTGCTCATCTCTTCGCTCCTGTCTGCCCTCTGCATGGTCCCGGCTCTGCTCCTGGCTTCACCTGCTCGGCTCCTTCGCTGTTTCCTCGGGCCCACTCCCGTGGATTGTGTCGATTGTTTCGCCTCCTCACCCTTGGCCTCGTGCTCGTCCCTTCGCTCCTGCTGGCATGGCTCTGCGGTACTCCGCCGCAAGGCTTCTCCTGCTTAAAACCCGCTCCACCCCATCATGCATCTCTGCAATCAAATCGAATGGACTCCTGCGTCGACCCAGGTACATTCACCGTGGCTCCGGTCGTAAGTTTGTTTATTTACAATCAGGTCACTCCATCCCCATCCTCTGGTCGGCTCAGCGCACTCCCACTCATCGTCCCAACACACCTGGTCACAACAACGCACAAAATCGCACCTCCTGGCTGCGAACCCTGGCCAAATCACCTGGATTCATACCCGCCGTACAAAACAACATCAAGCTCACCCTGTTCAATACCCGGTCCCTCAACAACAAATGCCTCATCCTGAACGACTACATCCTGGAAAATAAACTGGACTTTCTCTGTCTCACTGAGACCTGGCAACAACCACTGGACTACTACACGCTCAACCTCACCACACCCAATGGATATTCTTACATCAATAAACCACGCTCGGAGGGCCGAGGTGGTGGAATTGCCGTTATTCACCGACAAGACATCAAGACCAACCTCATCTCCATCTCATCTGCTCCATCATTTGAACACCTGGCTTTTAAACTCTCTGGTCACACACAGTCAGTCATGGCTGTTGTCTACCGCCCTCCCAAACCACACCCATCATTCCTGTCTGACTTCTCCTACTTTCTGACCCAGCTATGTTCCCTCTCCCCCTCAATCCTCCTCCTTGGTGATTTCAATATCCACATGGACTCCACTGACTCCACGCTAACCACTGACTTCACTGATTTACTCACCTGCTTTAACCTCACTCAACATGTCAACTTTCCTACCCATAACCGTGGTCACATTTTGGACCTTGTCTGCTCTACTGGACTAATTTTGCACCATCTCTCTGGCTCCGACCTCACTCTCTCTGACCATCTAGCCATCACTCTGACCATCAACATCCCCACCCCAGCACCAAGGCATTATCGCACTATCAACTTCCGTAAGCTAAACGCTCTTTCACCTGCCTCATTCTCATCGACCCTCTCTGAAAAAATGTCCACTTCTCCCTTCGTTGACCTCCACACCCCTTCTGACCTCACTGACTACTACAACCACACTCTCTCCTCCTGCCTTGACCAACTTGCACCTATAAAAACCAAAACAGTTTCTTTCACCCATTCTGCTCCCTGGTTTACCCCTGAACTCCGCCTGATGAAAACTCGTGCTCGCCAACTTGAAAGACTCCGCAATAAAACAGGTCTCACAGTTCACTCCCAGGCCTACAAGGACCACATACAACACTATAAAGATGCCCTCTCCCGCGCCCGCTCCGCCTACTACTCTCAAATTATCCACTCTGGCTCCGGAAACCCAATAGCACTCTTCTCTACAATAAACAAACTCCTCAGCCCCCTGAACACCACCACCCAGTCATTCACAATAGACAACTGCATCTCCTTCCTTTCATTCTTCCAACGCAAAATTGAAAACATCTACAACAGCTTGACCACCGCCGCACCCGCTCCCCCTCAAACCACCTGCCCCCCCTTATCCTGCCATCCCCTGTCTCAATTCTCCCCAGTCTCCCCTACTGACCTCTCTGAACTCCTCATCGGAATGAAAACTGCCACCTGCACTCTTGACCCCATCCCCTCCAGCTTTGTCAAGGCCTCCCTTCCTGCTCTCTCTCCACTTATCATTGCAACAATAAACTCCTCCCTGTCTACAGGCATGTCCCACCATCCCTCAAAATTGCTGCTGTTACCCCCATTCTGAAAAAACCTGGACTAAACCCTGACACCCTAAATAACTTCAGACCCATCTCCAACCTACCCTTTCTGTCAAAGGTTTTGGAACGCACTGTAGCCACTCAACTCAAACATCACCTCTCTGCCAATAACCTGTATGAAACATTCCAATCCGGATTCCGCTCCAACCACAGTACTGAAACTGCTCTCCTCAAAATCACCAACGACCTTCTCCTCTCCTCTGACGCTGGCAACCTCAACATTCTCATCCTCCTCGACCTCAGCGCCGCCTTTGACACCATCGATCACACCATCCTCCTCACCCGACTTGAAACCACCTTTAACATTACCGGCACTGCCCTCTCTTGGATTAAATCATACCTCTCTGACAGACGTCAGTTCATCTCCATCAATAACTGCAAATCCCCCACTGCTCCCCTCCCCCAAGGTGTCCCCCAAGGTTCAGTTCTTGGCCCCCTCCTCTTCATCCTTTACCTGTCCCCCCTCGGTCACTTAATCCGCCGTCATGGTCTCCAATTCCACTGCTTCGCCGATGACATCCAGCTTTTCATCTCCACCAAGTCCATCTCCACCGCCACCCACTCTATCCTGACAAACTGCATCACTGAAATAAAATCCTGGCTTCAAATCAACTTCCTCAAACTTAACTGTGATAAATCTGAAATAATCATCATTGGCCCAAAAACGCTCACCAAGTCCACCCATAACTTTGCCCTCAACATCGACGGTTTCCCAGTATCCACCTCCCCTCACATCCGGAATCTTGGCATCATCTTTGACCAAACCCTCTCCTTCGACAAATACACTAAACAGATCACAAAGACAGCCTTCTTTCACCTGAAAAACATCGCCCGTCTCCGTCCATCCCTCTCCTCCGTGGCTGCAGAAACCCTCATCCACGCCTTCATCACTTCCCGTCTGGACTACTGCAATAGCCTCCTTTATGGTTCACCCTCAACAATCACCAATAAACTCCAATACATTCAGAACTCCGCTGCCCGTCTACTCACCCATTCCCGGACCCGTGACCACATCACCCCCGTCCTTTACAAGCTTCACTGGCTCCCCATCTCCCAGAGAATCCAGTACAAAATCCTCCTCTTGACCTACAAAGCCCTCCATAACCTGGCCCCATCCTACCTGGCTGACCTCCTCTCCAGACACACTCCCACCCGCAACCTCCGCTCTGCTGGTACCAACCTCCTGACCCCCCCCATCCGGACCAAATTTAGATCCTAGGGGGACAGGGCCTTCTCCATCGCTGCTCCCACCCTCTGGAACTCGCTACCTCACACCATCAGAGACTCCTCCTCACTCACCACATTCAAAACATCACTCAAGACCCACCTGTTCAACACTGCATTCAACATTTAACCCACAGAATCTAACCCCTGACTATCTCCTCTCCTTCTCCCTCCTTTGTGCTTTGAATATTTCCCTATTGATTCTTCTTTTTTTGCAATTGTCTTTATGTTTTGCTATGCATTATGTTTTGCACTCTGTCAAAGCGTCTTTGGGCTTCCTGAAAAGCGCTATATAAAATAAATGCATTATTATTATTATTATTATTATTATTATTAATATCTCAAATATGTCAAAATGTCACAACCAGTGCAATATGTCAAATATGTCAGAATGTCACAACCAGTGCAATATGTCAAATATGTCAGAATGTCACAACCAGTGCAATATGTCAAATATGTCAAAATGTCACAACCAGTGCAATATGTCAAATATGTCAGAATGTCACAACCAGTAAAATCTGTCAAATATGTCAGAATGTCACAACCAGTGAAATCTGTCAAATATGTCATAATGTCACAACCAGTGCAAGCTGTCAAATATGTCAGAATGTCACAACCAGTGCAAGCTGTCAAATATGTCAGAATGTCACAACCAGTGAAATCTGTCAAATATGTCAAAATGTCACAACCAGTGCAATCTGTCAAATATGTCAAAATGTCACAACCAGTGCAATCTGTCAAATATGTCAAAATGTCACAATCAGTGCAATCTGTCAAATATGTCAAAATGTCACAATCAGTGCAATCTGTCAAATATGTCAGAATGTCACAATCACTGCAATATGTCAAATATGTCAGAATGTCACAACCAGTGCAAGCTGTCAAATATGTCAGAATGTCACAACCAGTGCAAGCTGTCAAATATGTCAGAATGTTACAACCAGTGCAATATGTCAAATATGTCCAAATGTCACAACCAGTGCAAGCTGTCAAATATGTCAGAATGTCACAACCAGTGCAATCTGTCAAATATGTCAGAATGTCACAACCAGTGCAATATGTCAAATATGTCAGAATGTCACAACCAGAGCAAGCTGTCAAATATGTCAGAATGTCACAACCAGTGCAATCTGTCAAATATGTCAAAATGTCACAACCAGTGCAACATGTCAAATATGTCAAAATGTCACAACCAGTGCAATCGGTCAAATATGTCAAAATGTCACAACCAGTGCAATCGGTCAAATATGTCAAAATGTCACAACCAGTGCAACATGTCAAATATGTCAAAATGTCACAACCAGTGCAATCTGCCAAATATGTCAAAATGTCACAACCAGTGCAATCTCTCAAATATGTCAGAATGTCACAACCAGTGAAATCTGTCAAATATTTCAGAATGTCACAACCAGTGCAATCGGTCAAATATTTCAAAATGTCACAACCAGTGCAAGCTGTCAAATATGTCAAAATGTCACAACCAGTGCAAGCTGTCATATATGTCAAAATGTCACAACCAGTGCAATCTGTCAAATATGACAGAATGTCACAACCAGTGCAAGCTGTCATATATGTCAAAATGTCACAACCAGTGCAATCTGTCAAATATGTCAAAATGTCACAACCAGTGCAATCTCTCAAATATGTCAGAATGTCACAACCAGTGAAATCTGTCAAATATGTCAGAATGTCACAACCAGTGCAAGCTGTCAAATATGTCAGAATGTCACAACCAGTGAAATCTGTCAAATATGTCAGAATGTCACAACCAGAGCAAGCTGTCAAATATGTCAAAATGTCACAACCAGTGCAATCTGTCAAATATGTCAAAATGTCACAACCAGTGCAATCTGTCAAATATGTCAAAATGTCACAACCAGTGCAATCTGTCAAATATGTCAAAATGTCACAATCAGTGCAATCTCTCAAATATGTCATAATGTCACAACCAGTGCAAGCTGTCAAATATGTCAGAATGTCACAACCAGTGCAAGCTGTCAAATATGTCAAAATGTCACAATCAGTGCAATCTCTCAAATATGTCATAATGTCACAACCAGTGCAAGCTGTCAAATATGTCAGAATGTCACAACCAGTGCAAGCTGTCAAATATGTCAGAATGTCACAACCAGTGAAATCTGTCAAATATGTCAAAATGTCACAACCAGTGCAATCTGTCAAATATGTCAAAATGTCACAACCAGTGCAATCTGTCAAATATGTCAAAATGTCAATCAGTGCAATCTGTCAAATATGTCAAAATGTCACAATCAGTGCAATCTGTCAAATATGTCAGAATGTCACAACCAGAGCAAGCTGTCAAATATTTCAGAATGTCACAACCAGTGCAATCGGTCAAATATGTCAGAATGTCACAACCAGTGCAATCTGTCAAAATGTCACAACCAGTGCAAGCTGTCATATATGTCAAAATGTCACAACCAGTGCAATCTGTCAAATATGACAGAATGTCACAACCAGTGCAATCTGTCAAATATGTCAAAATGTCACAATCAGTGCAATATGTCAAATATGTCAGAATGTCACAACCAGTGCAATCTGTCAAATATGTCAGAATGTCACAATCACTGCAATATGTCAAATATGTCAGAATGTCACAATCAGTGCAATATGTCAAATATGTCAAAATGTCACAACCAGTGCAATCTGTCAAATATGTCAGAATGTCACAACCAGTGCAATCTGTCAAATATGACAGAATGTCACAATCAGTGCAATCTGTCAAATATGTCAGAATGTCACAATCAGTGCAATATGTCAAATATGTCAAAATGTCACAACCAGTGCAATCTGTCAAATATGTCAGAATGTCACAATCAGTGCAATATGTCAAATATGTCAGAATGTCACAACCAGTGCAATCTGTCAAATATGTCAGAATGTCACAATCACTGCAATATGTCAAATATGTCAGAATGTCACAACCAGTGCAAGCTGTCAAATATGTCAAAATGTCACAACCAGTGCAAGCTGTCATATATGTCAAAATGTCACAACCAGTGCAATCTGTCAAATATGACAGAATGTCACAACCAGTGCAAGCTGTCAAATATGTCAAAATGTCACAACCAGTGCAATCTCTCAAATATGTCAGAATGTCACAACCAGTGAAATCTGTCAAATATTTCAGAATGTCACAACCAGTGCAATCGGTCAAATATTTCAGAATGTCACAACCAGTGCAATCGGTCAAATATTTCAAAATGTCACAACCAGTGCAAGCTGTCAAATATGTCAAAATGTCACAACCAGTGCAATCGGTCAAATATTTCAAAATGTCACAACCAGTGCAATCGGTCAAATATTTCAAAATGTCACAACCAGTGCAAGCTGTCAAATATGTCAAAATGTCACAACCAGTGCAACATGTCAAATATGTCAGAATGTCACAACCAGTGAAATCTGTCAAATATGTCAGAATGTCACAACCAGTGAAATCTGTCAAATATGTCAAAATGTCACAACCAGTGCAATCTGTCAAATATGTCAAAATATCACAACCAGTGCAACCTGTCAAATATGACAGAATGTCACAACCAGTGCAATCTGTCAAATATGTCACAACCAGTGCAATCTGTCAAATATGTCAGAATGTCACAACCAGTGCAATATGTCAAATATGTCACAACCAGTGCAATATGTCAAATATGTCAAAATGTCACAACCAGTGCAATCTGTCAAATATGTCAAAATGTCACAACCAGTGCAATATGTCAAAATGTCACCACCAGTGCAATCTGTCAAATATGTCAAAACGCCACGACCAGTACAATCTGTCATCCATGTCAAAATTTCACGACCAGTGTTTCCTCGAAATTATCTTCAAGCCATCCTGTCCTCCAAATGCGTGGATACATTCTACCTATTGAACACTTCCTTTCACAATTGTGAGGATCCTGAATATTTTACAAAGAACCATGGAATACGTCTCATCACTCCGATGGACTAGATCTTGTGCTTCTTTATGACATGAAGTCCACAATATCTCAGCTGAAGTATAAGAAGTGTTACTTCCTGCTCTTGGTGGTCAAGACGTCATCTTGACATTCCTGAGGGTCTTGGTGGTCAAGGTGTCATCTTGGCATTCCTGAGGATATAGGTGGTCATGGTGTCATTGTGGCATTCCTGAGGGTCTTGGTGGTCAAGGTGTCATCTTGGCATTCCTGAAGGTCTTGGTGGTCAAGGAGTCATCTTAGCATTCCTGAGGGTCTTGGTGGTCAAGGTGTCATCTTGGCATTCCTGAGGGTCTTGGTGGTCAAGGTGTGATCTTGGTATTCCTGAGGGCCCTGATGGTCAAGACATCTTGGCATTCCTGAGGGTCTTGGTGGTCAAGACGTCATCTTGGCATTCCTGAGGGTCTTGGTGGTCAAGGTGTCATCTTGGCATTCCTGAGGTTCTTGGTGGTCAAGACATCTTGGTATTCATGAGGGTCTTGGTGGTCAAGACATCACCTTGGCATTCCTGAAGGTCTTGGTGGTCAAGGTGTCATCTTGGCATTTCTGAGGGTCTTGGTGGTCAAGGCATCATCTTGGCATTCCCGAGAGTCTTGGTGGTCAAGGCATCATCTTGGCATTCCTGAGGATCTTGGTGGTCAAGGCGTCATCTTGGCATTCCTGAAGGTCTTGGTGGTCAAGGTGTCATCTTGGCATTTCTGAGGGTCTTGGTGGTCAAGGCATCATCTTGGCATTCCCGAGAGTCTTGGTGGTCAAGGCATCATCTTGGCATTCCCGAGAGTCTTGGTGGTCGAGGCATCATCTTGGCATTCCTGAGGGTCTTGGTGGTCAAGGCATCATCTTGGCATTCCTGAGGGTCTTGGTGGTCAAGGTGTCATCTTGGCATTCCTGAGGGTCTTGGTGGTCAAGGTGTCATCTTGGCATTTCTGAGGGTCTTGGTGGTCAAGGTGTCATCTTGGCATTCCTGAAGGTCTTGGTGGTCAAGGCATTCCTGAGGGTCTTGGTGGTTTCTTGGCATTCTTGGCATTCTTGAGGCATTCCTGAGGGTCTTGGTGGTCAAGGCATCATCTTGGCATTCCTGAGGGTCTTGGTGGTCAAGGCATCATCTTGGCATTCCTGAGGGTCTTGGTGGTCAAGACATCATCTTCGCATTCCTGAGGGTCTTGGTGGTCAAGGTGTCATCTTCGCATTCCTGAGGGTCTTGGTGGTCAAGGTGTCATCTTGGCATTCCTCAGGGTTTGTATCAATATCATTTGTACCCTCCATCTTTTATTCATGGCTTGAGTAAAGTCCACTTTGTTCAGGTATTTTCTTTTGTCCCCCTTTTCTTTTAGTTGCAAAATCGCTTCCCTATTCCTGTGCATTATTTGACTTTTGCACTGCCATCATATGTCCAACTACAAACATATCAGGATTCTCCAGTTTAATATGGTATTTGATCGATATGCCGACATGAGCAAAGCATTTAAAAAGATGTTACACAGGATGTATCATCTTCTTCCGTAATATGAAAGTTATTTCCATATCAACCCCTCATCCAACACTCTTCAGCAGCAATTGGCTAAAATGACTTAATGTACATCTATAAATACAACATTGGTACCTAATATGCATTCATAAGGTTAGTAATATTGCACTTCCTGTCCACCTGTACGTCAGGTGACACAACTTCTTGGCTAATCGCACAAAGATGATTTTGCTGGACTTTCTATCCATTGATATCCAACCCGACGTTGATCAAGTTAAAATACAAGACTTCCGGTCCCATCCTACAATTACCAAATTGATTGTACAGGGTGTTCCAAAAACAACTGGACAGCTTTGCTTGTTAATGTATTTAGAACCACAAGTGATATTACGATACGAAGATCCTGCAGGTTTGCCACCTTGGTGTTGTGGAGAACATCTTTGGCAAACCCCCCACAAAAAAAAATTAAAGGGCGGTCATGTCTGGTGATCGTCTGGGGCCAGGTGATTTGTCTGTCTCAGCCAATCCAGCTACCTGGAAATTTTTCATTCAGGACGGCTCGAACGACTAAGGCCCAATGAGGGGGAGCGCCGTCTTGTTGAAAAATGATTTTGGGTTGCAGGTCATTGATCTGTGGGAAGGTGAATCCTTCCAACATGTTCATGTAAATTGTTGAGGTCACTGTAATCTCCGCAAAAGAAAACGGACCCACCAAGTAGTCATGGAGTAGGCCACACCACACATTGACCTTTGGACTGTCATGTATGTGTTGAATGACCAAGTGGGGGTTCAGAGCCCCAGATCCTCACATTGTGCCACTTGTCCTTCCCTGATACATGAAAGCAAGCTTCGTCTGTGAACATGACCTTTTCAGGTAATCTTCGTCATCCTCTATGCGACGGCATTTCCAAGGCAAGCACCTTGTGTTTGGGTCCGTCATTTGGTTTGAGTTCATGCAGAATCTGCACCTTATAGATAGAAATCTTCAGTGTTTTATGTAAAAAGTTCTCTGGATGCAAATCCTGTGTACAGTGGTGGTTGGTAGTCCCAGTTCTCTGGATGCAAATCCTGTGTACAGTGGTGGTTGGTAGTCCCAGTTCTCTGGATGCAAATCCTGTGTACAGTGGTGGTTGGTAGCCCCAGTTCTCTGGATGTAAATCCTGTGTACAGTGGTGGTTGGTAGACCCAGTTCTCTGGATGTAAATCCTGTGTACAGTGGTGGTTGGTAGTCCCAGTTCTCTGGATGCAAATCTTGTGTACAGTGGTGGTTGGTAGACCCAGTTCTCTGGATGCAAATCCTGTGTACAGTGGTGGTTGGTAGACCCAGTTCTCTGGATGTAAATCCTATGTACAGTGGTGGTTAGTAGTCCCAGTTCTCTGGATGCAAATCCTGTGTACAGTGGTGGTTGGTAGTCCCAGTTCTCTGGATGCAAATCCTGTGTACAGTGGTTGTTGGTAGTCCCAGTTCTCTGGATGCAAATCTTGTGTACAGTGGTGGTTGGTAGTCCCAGTACTCTGGATACAAATCGTGTGCGCAGTGGTGGTTGGTAGTCCCAGTTCTCTCGATGCAAATCCTGTGCACAATGGTGGTTGGTAGTCCCAGTTCTCTGGATGCAAATCCTGTGTACAGTGGTGGTTGGTAGACCCAGTTCTCTGGATGCAAATCCTGTGCACAGTGGAAGTTGGTAGTCCATGTACTCTGGATGCAAATCCTGTGTACAGTGGTTGTTGGTAGTCCCAGTTCTCTGGATAGAAATCCTGTGCACAGTGGTAGTTGGTAGTCCCAGTTCTCTCGATGCAAATCCTGTGCACAATGGTGGTTGGTAGTCCCAGTTCTCTGGATAGAAATCCTGTGTACAGTGGTGGTTGGTAGTCCCAGTACTCTGGATACAAATCGTGTGCGCAGTGGTGGTTGGTAGTCCCAGTTCTCTCGATGCAAATCCTGTGCACAATGGTGGTTGGTAGTCCCAGTTCTCTGGATAGAAATCCTGTGTACAGTGGTGGTTGGTAGACCCAGTTCTCTGGATAGAAATCCTGTGCACAGTGGAAGTTGGTAGTCCATGTTCTCTGGATGCAAATCCTGTGTACAGTGGTTGTTGGTAGTCCCAGTTCTCTGGATAGAAATCCTGTGCACAGTGGTAGTTGGTAGTCCCAGTTCTCTGGATGCAAATCCTGTGTACAGTGGTTGTTGGTAGTCCCAGTTCTCTGGATAGAAATCCTGTGCACAGTGGTAGTTGGTAGTCCCAGTACTCTGGATGCAAATCCTGTGTACAGTGGTTGTTGGTAGTCCCAGTTCTCTGGATAGAAATCCTGTGCACAGTGGTAGTTGGTAGTCCAAGTTCTCTGGATGCAAATCCTGTGTACAGTGGTTGTTGGTAGTCCCAGTTCTCTGGATGCGTGTCGGATTGATTTTCTGGGAATTTGTTGAAATGATTGAAGCACTCGTTCAACATCTGCTGCACTTGTGCTTGTTTGAACAGTACTTTTTTGTTTCTGACAACTTCCAGTCTCCTTAAACCTCTTGTACCACTCTCTGATGCTAGTCCGCGATGGCGGATTCCTGGTACTAAATATATTAACAACCAAAGATGTCCGGGTCTTTTTTGAACACCCTGTACTTCTTACCCAACTCTAAATTGATCAAGATGGGGACTTCTTGTCTACCGATTCAAGTTCAAGGACTTCTTGCCTAACCCTCCTTCAAGTCCTGGCACTTCCTGTCCAGCAAAATATCAAATTATATGACTTTGCAGCCACCTTACATCAAATTGTAGGATTTCCTGTTCACTCCAAGATCAATTTACAGAATATTCACTCCACCCTTGCATGAGACAGTAACTACCTTTAATTTATCTTAGCTTAGCTAACAAATACTTCACTAACAACTTGCCTGTACCATACCTGACTAAATGCTCCAGGCATCGCTCTGTATATTATATCAGTTTCCTTACAAGGAAATTCGATGCAGGAAGAAGCCATTAGGCCCAATAAAGCCTGCGCTCTTTTTACCAATTCATGGTTGTTTGTCTGTGCTGTTAAAATGCTTAGCGTCAAGCAAGGAAGCAGCACGTACCATTTTTTAAGTCTTTGGTCCGACTCTGACAGGGTTCGGACCACCGACCACCAGACTCGGAGCGGAAGCTCTAACCGTAACACTGCCGAAGCTGGTTGAATACGAATAAGATCACAGGTCAAAAGAGGCCACAACAGGTCACATCATCATCAGTCATTTGAACTCCATTAGTTGCCCTCCCTTCCACCCTTCAGATACCGTTGTCGGTGCAATTGTGGAGGACACTGAACTCCGTGCTCACGCATTTCCTGCCACGGATGTTGCTTCGTGAGCTCGGAGACATAGAAGCAACGGATTTGATAGTCCCGTCGATTCTACCGCTTCCGCAAACTCCGAAATGTCGTTTGTGACATCAACACGTGAATCCCTCACATGGAGTTTGAACCACAATTTGGAGGTTCACTAACGCATTGTTCATAACATTATCAGCATCGTTTGCGAATGAGTGTCTCGTGCAACAGGCATAGATAGCTTAGTGGTTTAAATCTTTAATAACACGCATCCATATTGTGCACCTGAATCAGTCACTGCAAAACAAACTGGAACTTGTACATATATCACATGCGGGACGAGGACGTGAGGAGAGATCAGCAAACCTTTACATGAATTAGAAGGACAATAGTAGACAATGGACAAATTAACAACAAATGTTTGATTCAAACCTACGATCCCAGCATCACGGGTGGCGCCTTCCCATAGGAACAAGAGGCGAACCCAATTCATGCAAAATGCACTCTTCGTTACCTTTTTCTGCATTATAATCCTGTCGTCTGAATATTTAGTGAATAAATATAAGAAAAGAAAATTCAAGATTCTTGGGGTTCTGGGGACAGGCCTCAGGCCAAGTTTTAGTCACTCTTCGTCTACCGAGTCCAAAATCTGAATCTGAGCGTCGAAGCACCTGAGATAGTTTCCAAAACCTTATTCAACCTTCCTGATCTGTTACCATCATCCAAATGAAAACAACTGGGCAGGTCACTAGCATGAGTAAAGGTTAACTTCCATTTTGAATATTTCAACAGGTAAGAAACAATAGGTGGTAATGAATTAAAGACAAAAAGGCCTCCTTTTCCTTTTCAAACATGCCACCGCCAGGTACCCAACCGCACTGCACGCTACAGTGCAACGTGGTTTTTCTCACCCGCGTTATTCAAATCCTGCATGTCGTCCTGCGCCAGCGGACACGTCTCGCTTCTGGGCGTCCCGCTCATCTCCCCGGGTACTTCTCCGGGCACCTCTCCGGGCACCGCGACGGGACCGCCGGGCGGCACCCCGGTGGCCGGCACCCTCGTGGTCGTCCCCCGAGGAATGTGTCGGTTCTTTTTCTTCGGGAGCTTTTGTTTGGCCATTGCGAGCGAGTAGTACATTCCAAAGTTGTTGACGATGACAGGTACGGGCATGGCGATGGTGAGCACGCCGGCGATGGCGCAAAGGGCACCGACTAGGCGACCGGACCACGTCTTCGGAAACATGTCCCCGTATCCCAGGGTAGTCATAGTCACTACGGCCCACCAAAATCCGACGGGGATGTTCTGGAAATGATTGTCATTGAGGTGTTCCTCTGTGGTCCCGAGCTTCTCGGCATAGTATATCATGGTGGCAAAGATAAGCACACCGAGCGCGAGAAAGGTGATCAGGAGTAGGAATTCGTTGATGCTTGCCCTGAGTGTGTGGCCCAAAACTCTCAGGCCAACCACATGGCGGGTCAGTTTGAAGATCCTCAGAATTCGGACAAAACGCACGACACGGAGAAAACCCAGCACGTCTTTGGCAGCTTTGGAGGACATCCCACTGAGGCCGACCTCCAGGTAGAAGGGCAAGATAGCTACAATATCAATAATGTTGAGAGAGCTTTTGAAGAACTCTTTCTTGTCGGGGCAGAAGGCGATTCGCACAATGACCTCAAGTGTGAACCACATGACGCAGATTCCCTCGACGTACATGAGCGACGGGTCAGGAACAAATTCGGTGCCATTGGAGCGAACGCGGATGCCATTCCGCATGACATGATCGGTGCGGTTTACCTCGTTGTTGAAAAAGCGATGGGTCTCGAGGCAGAAGGAAGTGATGGACACCAAGATGAAGAACAGAGAAATGAGGGCGACGTACTGGGGAGGTTTGAAAAACAAGATCAGGGATAAATGCATACATGCATTGATTAGTCACATCCATTTTGTGTGTAAGCAAACGTGTATTCATACACACATTCAAAATAATCCCATCGAAATCCCTTATTTGTAGAGAACATTAAGGTGGCTGTCCCCACTGTAATGCCTTGTTACAGAAAAGTTAAACGTGGGCAGTTAAATCTATGACTGCACAGGCCTATGTACACCTTTAGGGCTTGACCACATCTGCTTACACCAATGCCCACAATGTCAGGAAAACATCGAAACAATCAGGTTTCCTTTGGTCGTTATTCCTAAGCAGTAAGTGAACAAAACCAAAATGTCCTTGGCACCACAGATCCTCATCCAAAAGGGCTAGCATGCCCGATACACCACACTGACCTTACAACACCACACACACACGCACACACGCACACACACTGATCGTTTTTCTGCATTCCCCAAAAAGCCCATTAGTTTCACCCAATATCTTCCCTCGCCATGTCCCAGTCTCCTCTTTGTCCTGCACTCCCTCCCTTTCCCTGCGTCCTCTTTAACATGCAGCCCCAGTGCCGGCTGCAGCACAGACACAATGCTGCATCAGCAGCAAGGGGACAAGCGCAAGTGGGCAATTGAAAGGGGTATGGGGCACCAGGACGCCGATGGCGTGGAATGGACGGGATGAAAAATATCTGTTTTATTTGCTGGATGAACGACGATTGAAGAGCTAAAGAGATATGGGACAAAGAAAGAAGAATTATAACAAAAGGAACGAAGTTCAATCGGGAGAAAACGATGAGAAGTAGGAAAAAAAAGAATGAAAGTTACCAAACGCGATCAATGAATGAATTAGCAGAGCATAAAACCTGAGAATGCGTCAAAATGAATTAGCAGTCGTGTGGAAAAACAGAATGACAAAGCACGATAAACCATAAATCCGCAGAGGGCAGAGTCAGCGATCAGGCCAAAATGCAAACGGGTCGTGCACAACTGCATTGGTCTTAATGTCCTCATCAGCAAGACAAAATGGCCGACCAAAGACCAATGGCAACCTGACCAGGTTTTGTGCTGAGACAAACTGTATGAGGAGTACTCCGAGGACATGACGAAGCTTCTTCTTCAATCTAATCGTGCAGTTGACTGTCCGAAATGATGCAAACTGCTTCCAAAACAGGAGATTGGCATAACAAACCCTCTCAGGGTGCAACCGCCAAACCACCACATGGTGTCTCTGGTAGGCACTCCAGTGCTTTAAATCCAGGTATGGACGACCTCCACACCTTTTAAGGATTGTCGGTCTGGACATGGTTCAAAGTTCAACGATACAAGCAAGAAGCAAAAACTACCCACAGTACAAGGGATGTAAGAAAGCTTCTTGGCCCAGATAGCCCAGCAATGAAGGAAAGGGGGAAATGACCTCAACAATCGGATGGTGTACGTCTGAGGGAAGGAGGGTTCCTTGGATTCAAGGTGACAATCTTGGATTGTGCTTTTCGGTGAAAAGAGAAACCACTCTTCCAAAGTTTCATACCGACGCCGAGTTCTTTACAATGTTTGTGCTTTTCATTGAGGGTTTTGTAAAGCATCCATTTACAATCACACATTCCATAAATGTTGTTACAAAGACTTTGGATAAGGAGAAAATTATACCTTATTTTTTTTCGATAGAGTTTAAAATTCATGGATGGGCTGCCACAAATAAATCACACAGGCACATGCATTGACACCAAATAAAACAGGACTTGGCTTTTAACATGAGAAAAACGCAGCCATTGACCTTGGGAGAGTCAGCAACTGCCCCGAACACTCTGGTTGCCAGCGAAGCCATCTAGTGGCTCTCTGCAGTAAGCAGTGCAAATATGACAAATATCCCTCCTCTTCCTCCTCCTCCTTTAGCCCCTCTTAACCCCCTACCACCTGTGGGAAACCAACCAACGTGGTTTGCTCAAACACTATCCTCCAAATGCTGACCATCAAGTGAGGAAGTAGCAAGTGCCATTTCAAAAATCTTTGGGACGAAGCTGCCAGGGTTGGAATCGCAAAACCAACTTCGCAGGCTCAGAACAGATGCAGTAACCGCAACACCACCGCCTCTCATCAGCAACTCCACCGCGCCTGATCAGCAACCACACCGCACCTAATCAGCAACCCCACCACACCGAATCAGCAACCCCACCGCATCTGACCAGCAATGCCACCGCGTCTGATCAGCAACGCCACCGCGTCTGATCAGCAACGCCACCGCGTCTGATCAGCAACGCCACCGCGTCTGATCAGCAACCCCACCACACCTAATCAGCAACCCCACCACACCTAATCAGCAACCGCACCGCACCTAATGAGCAACCCCACCACATCTAATCAGCAACCCCACCGCACCTAATCAGCAACCCCACCGCACCTAATCAGCAACCCCACCGCACCTAATCAGCAACCCCACCGCACCTAATCAGCAACCCCACCGCACCTAATCAGCAACCCCACCGCACCTAATCAGCAACCCCACCGCACCTAATCAGCAACCCCACCGCATCTAATCAGCAACCCCACCGCATCTGATCAGCAACCCCACCGCATCTGATCAGCAACCCCACCGCATCTGATCAGCAACACCACCGCATCTGATCAGCAACACCACCGCATCTGATCAGCAACACCACCGCATCCGATCAGCAACACCACCGCGTCCGATCAGCAACGCCACCGCGTCCGATCAGCAACGCCACCGTGTCTAATCAGCAACGCCACCGTGTCTGATCAGCAACGCCACCGTGTCTGATCAGCAACGCCACCGTGTCTGATCAGCAACCCCATCACACCTAATCAGCAACCCCACCACACCTAATCAGCAACCGCACCGCATCTAATCAGCAACCCCACCACATCTAATCAGCAACCCCACCGCACCTAATCAGCAACCCCACCGCACCTAATCAGCAACCGCACCGCACCTAATCAGCAACCGCACCGCACCTAATCAGCAACCGCACCGCACCTAATCAGCAACCCCACCACACCTGATCAGCAACCCCACCGCATCTGATCAGCAACGCCACCGCATCTGATCAGCAACCCCACCGCATCCGATCAGCAACACCACCGCGTCCGATCAGCAACGCCACCGCGTCCCATCAGCAACGCCACCGCGTCCAATCAGCAACGCCACCGCGTCTAATCAGCAACGCCACCGCGTCTGATCAGCAACGCCACCGCGTCTGATCTCCAACGCCACCGCTTCCGATCAGCAACGCCACCGCGTCCCATCAGCAACGCCACCGCGTCCCATCAGCAACGCCACCGCGTCCAATCAGCAACGCCCCCGCGTCTAATCAGCAACGCCACCGCGTCTGATCAGCAACGCCACCGCGTCTGATCTCCAACGCCACCGCTTCCGATCAGCAACGCCACCGCGTCCCATCAGCAACGCCACCGCGTCCCATCAGCAACGCCACCGCGTCCAATCAGCAACGCCCCCGCGTCTAATCAGCAACGCCACCGCGTCTGATCAGCAACGCCACCGCGTCTGATCTCCAACGCCACCGCTTCCGATCAGCAACGCCACCGCGTCCCATCAGCAACGCCACCGCGTCTAATCAGCAACGCCACCGCGTCTAATCAGCAACGCCACCGCGTCTGATCAGCAACGCCACCGCGTCTGATCTCCAACGCCACCGCTTCCGATCAGCAACGCCACCGCGCCTAATCAGCAACCCCACCACACCTAATCAGCAACCGCAACTCATCTAATCAGCAACCCCACCACACATAATCAGCAACCCCACCGCACCTAATCAGCAACCCCACCACACCTAATCAGCAACCCCACCACACCTAATCAGCAACCCCACCGCACCTAATCAGCAACCCCACCGCACCTAATCAGCAACCGCACCGCACCTAATCAGCAACCCCACCGCACCTGATCAGCAACGCCACCGCGTCTGATCAGCAACGCCACCGCGTCTGATCAGCAACGCCACCGCGTCTGATCAGCAACGCCACCGCGTCTGATCAGCAACGCCACCGCGTCTGATCAGCAACGCCACCGCGTCTGATCAGCAACGCCACCGCGTCTGATCAGCAACGCCACCGCGTCTGATCAGCAACGCCACCGCGTCTGATCAGCAACGCCACCGCGTCTGATCAGCAACGCCACCGCGTCTGATCAGCAACGCCACCGCGTCTGATCAGCAACGCCACCGCGTCTGATCAGCAACGCCACCGCGTCTGATCAGCAACGCCACCGCGTCTGATCAGCAACGCCACCGCGTCTGATCAGCAACGCCACCGCGTCTGATCAGCAACGCCACCGCGTCTGATCAGCAACGCCACCGCGTCTGATCAGCAACGCCACCGCGTCTGATCAGCAACGCCACCGCGTCTGATCAGCAACGCCACCGCGTCTGATCAGCAACGCCACCGCGTCTGATCAGCAACGCCACCGCGTCTGATCAGCAACGCCACCGCGTCTGATCAGCAACGCCACCGCGTCTGATCAGCAACGCCACCGCGTCTGATCAGCAACGCCACCGCGTCTGATCAGCAACGCCACCGCGTCTGATCAGCAACGCCACCGCGTCTGATCAGCAACGCCACCGCGTCTGATCAGCAACGCCACCGCGTCTGATCAGCAACGCCACCGCGTCTGATCAGCAACGCCACCGCGTCTGATCAGCAACGCCACCGCGTCTGATCAGCAACGCCACCGCGTCTGATCAGCAACGCCACCGCGTCTGATCAGCAACGCCACCGCGTCTGATCAGCAACGCCACCGCGTCTGATCAGCAACGCCACCGCGTCTGATCAGCAACGCCACCGCGTCTGATCAGCAACGCCACCGCGTCTGATCAGCAACGCCACCGCGTCTGATCAGCAACGCCACCGCGTCTGATCAGCAACGCCACCGCGTCTGATCAGCAACGCCACCGCGTCTGATCAGCAACGCCACCGCGTCTGATCAGCAACGCCACCGCGTCTGATCAGCACGCCACCGCGTCTGATCAGCAACGCCACCGCGTCTGATCAGCAACGCCACCGCGTCTGATCAGCAACGCCACCGCGTCTGATCAGCAACGCCACCGCGTCTGATCAGCAACGCCGACCGCGTCTGATCAGCAACGCCACCGCGTCTGATCAGCAACGCCACCGCGTCTGATCAGCAACGCCACCGCGTCTGATCAGCAACGCCACCGCGTCTGATCAGCAACGCCACCGCGTCTGATCAGCAACGCCACCGCGTCTGATCAGCAACGCCACCGCGTCTGATCAGCAACGCCACCGCGTCTGATCAGCAACGCCACCGCGTCTGATCAGCAACGCCACCGCGTCTGATCAGCAACGCCACCGCGTCTGATCAGCAACGCCACCGCGTCTGATCAGCAACGCCACCGCGTCTGATCAGCAACGCCACCGCGTCTGATCAGCAACGCCACCGCGTCTGATCAGCAACGCCACCGCGTCTGATCAGCAACGCCACCGCGTCTGATCAGCAACGCCACCGCGTCTGATCAGCAACGCCACCGCGTCTGATCAGCAACGCCACCGCGTCTGATCAGCAACGCCACCGCGTCTGATCAGCAACGCCACCGCGTCTGATCAGCAACGCCACCGCGTCTGATCAGCAACGCCACCGCGTCTGATCAGCAACGCCACCGCGTCTGATCAGCAACGCCACCGCGTCTGATCAGCAACGCCACCGCGTCTGATCAGCAACGCCACCGCGTCTGATCAGCAACGCCACCGCGTCTGATCAGCAACGCCACCGCGTCTGATCAGCAACGCCACCGCGTCTGATCAGCAACGCCACCGCGTCTGATCAGCAACGCCACCGCGTCTGATCAGCAACGCCACCGCGTCTGATCAGCAACGCCACCGCGTCTGATCAGCAACGCCACCGCGTCTGATCAGCAACGCCACCGCGTCTGATCAGCAACGCCACCGCGTCTGATCAGCAACGCCACCGCGTCTGATCAGCAACGCCACCGCGTCTGATCAGCAACGCCACCGCGTCTGATCAGCAACGCCACCGCGTCTGATCAGCAACGCCACCGCGTCTGATCAGCAACGCCACCGCGTCTGATCAGCAACGCCACCGCGTCTGATCAGCAACGCCACCGCGTCTGATCAGCAACGCCACCGCGTCTGATCAGCAACGCCACCGCGTCTGATCAGCAACGCCACCGCGTCTGATCAGCAACGCCACCGCGTCTGATCAGCAACGCCACCGCGTCTGATCAGCAACGCCACCGCGTCTGATCAGCAACGCCACCGCGTCTGATCAGCAACGCCACCGCGTCTGATCAGCAACGCCACCGCGTCTGATCAGCAACGCCACCGCGTCTGATCAGCAACGCCACCGCGTCTGATCAGCAACGCCACCGCGTCTGATCAGCAACGCCACCGCGTCTGATCAGCAACGCCACCGCGTCTGATCAGCAACGCCACCGCGTCTGATCAGCAACGCCACCGCGTCTGATCAGCAACGCCACCGCGTCTGATCAGCAACGCCACCGCGTCTGATCAGCAACGCCACCGCGTCTGATCAGCAACGCCACCGCGTCTGATCAGCAACGCCACCGCGTCTGATCAGCAACGCCACCGCGTCTGATCAGCAACGCCACCGCGTCTGATCAGCAACGCCACCGCGTCTGATCAGCAACGCCACCGCGTCTGATCAGCAACGCCACCGCGTCTGATCAGCAACGCCACCGCGTCTGATCAGCAACGCCACCGCGTCTGATCAGCAACGCCACCGCGTCTGATCAGCAACGCCACCGCGTCTGATCAGCAACGCCACCGCGTCTGATCAGCAACGCCACCGCGTCTGATCAGCAACGCCACCGCGTCTGATCAGCAACGCCACCGCGTCTGATCAGCAACGCCACCGCGTCTGATCAGCAACGCCACCGCGTCTGATCAGCAACGCCACCGCGTCTGATCAGCAACGCCACCGCGTCTGATCAGCAACGCCACCGCGTCTGATCAGCAACGCCACCGCGTCTGATCAGCAACGCCACCGCGTCTGATCAGCAACGCCACCGCGTCTGATCAGCAACGCCACCGCGTCTGATCAGCAACGCCACCGCGTCTGATCAGCAACGCCACCGCGTCTGATCAGCAACGCCACCGCGTCTGATCAGCAACGCCACCGCGTCTGATCAGCAACGCCACCGCGTCTGATCAGCAACGCCACCGCGTCTGATCAGCAACGCCACCGCGTCTGATCAGCAACGCCACCGCGTCTGATCAGCAACGCCACCGCGTCTGATCAGCAACGCCACCGCGTCTGATCAGCAACGCCACCGCGTCTGATCAGCAACGCCACCGCGTCTGATCAGCAACGCCACCGCGTCTGATCAGCAACGCCACCGCGTCTGATCAGCAACGCCACCGCGTCTGATCAGCAACGCCACCGCGTCTGATCAGCAACGCCACCGCGTCTGATCAGCAACGCCACCGCGTCTGATCAGCAACGCCACCGCGTCTGATCAGCAACGCCACCGCGTCTGATCAGCAACGCCACCGCGTCTGATCAGCAACGCCACCGCGTCTGATCAGCAACGCCACCGCGTCTGATCAGCAACGCCACCGCGTCTGATCAGCAACGCCACCGCGTCTCATCAGCAACGCCACCGCGTCTCATCAGCAACGCCACCGCGTCTCATCAGCAACGCCACCGCGTCTCATCAGCAACGCCACCGCGTCTGATCAGCAACGCCACCGCGTCTGATCAGCAACGCCACCGCGTCTGATCAGCAACGCCACCGCGTCTGATCAGCAACGCCACCGCGTCTGATCAGCAACGCCACCGCGTCTGATCAGCAACGCCACCGCGTCTGATCAGCAACGCCACCGCGTCTGATCAGCAACGCCACCGCGTCTGATCAGCAACGCCACCGCGTCTGATCAGCAACGCCACCGCGTCTGATCAGCAACGCCACCGCGTCTGATCAGCAACGCCACCGCGTCTGATCAGCAACGCCACCGCGTCTGATCAGCAACGCCACCGCGTCTGATCAGCAACGCCACCGCGTCTGATCAGCAACGCCACCGCGTCTGATCAGCAACGCCACCGCGTCTGATCAGCAACGCCACCGCGTCTGATCAGCAACGCCACCGCGTCTGATCAGCAACGCCACCGCGTCTGATCAGCAACGCCACCGCGTCTGATCAGCAACGCCACCGCGTCTGATCAGCAACGCCACCGCGTCTGATCAGCAACGCCACCGCGTCTGATCAGCAACGCCACCGCGTCTGATCAGCAACGCCACCGCGTCTGATCAGCAACGCCACCGCGTCTGATCAGCAACGCCACCGCGTCTGATCAGCAACGCCACCGCGTCTGATCAGCAACGCCACCGCGTCTGATCAGCAACGCCACCGCGTCTGATCAGCAACGCCACCGCGTCTGATCAGCAACGCCACCGCGTCTGATCAGCAACGCCACCGCGTCTGATCAGCAACGCCACCGCGTCTGATCAGCAACGCCACCGCGTCTGATCAGCAACGCCACCGCGTCTCATCAGCAACGCCACCGCGTCTCATCAGCAACGCCACCGCGTCTCATCAGCAACGCCACCGCGTCTGATCAGCAACGCCACCGCGTCTGATCAGCAACGCCACCGCGTCTGATCAGCAACGCCACCGCGTCTGATCAGCAACGCCACCGCGTCTGATCAGCAACGCCACCGCGTCTGATCAGCAACGCCACCGCGTCTGATCAGCAACGCCACCGCGTCTGATCAGCAACGCTACCGCGTCTGATCAGCAACCCCACTGCGCCTGATCAGTAACGCCATCGCATCTGATCAGCAACGCCACCGCATCTGATCAGCAATGCCACCACGATCTGACAATGTTTGTGCTTTTCATTGAGGGTTTTGTGAAACATCCATTTACAATCACACATTCCATAAATGTTGTTACAAAGACTTTGGATAAGGAGAAAATTATCCTTTTTTTTCGATAGCGTTCAAGATTCATGGATGGGCTGCCACAAATAAATCACACAGGCACATGCATTGACACCAAATAATGCACGACTTGGTTTTTAACATGAGACAAACGCAGCCGTTGACCTTGGGAGAGTCAGCAACTACCCCGAACACTCTGGTTGCCAGCGAAGCCATCTAGTGGCTCTCTGCATTTCGCAGTGAAAATTTGACAAATATCCCTCCTCTTCCTCCTCCTCCTTCTCCCCCTCTTCCCCACTCCCACCCGTGGGAAACCAACCCAAGTTGTTTGCCCATACACTATCCTCCAAATGCTTCGATTTTTCACGAAAATTGAATCGATTCTTCCTGGTCAGACACCCAACCTGTCCAGCAAGTTTCGTCTAAATTCGTCCACAACTTTTTGAGATATCCTGCTATGTATCGTTTTTGGCCCAATCTCCCAATGGTGAAGAATCACTTTAAAAATTCTAGTAGTCGGAGCCGAATCCAGATCTTCACCAAAATCTAATCATTTCGTCCTTGTCCCATACGCTACATCTCTCCCGAATTTCGTCCGAATCCGTCCACAACTTTTTGAGATATTTTGCTCACAAACAAACAAACAAACGGACAAACAGACAGGGGTGAAAACATAACCTCCATCCACCTTTGGTGGTGCAGGTATTTACGTCACCACAGCGGTAGGGTTTTTTTTTTTTCGTCACTTCAGATAACTCCGCCTATTTTCACAGTTCTGTTGTGCGATGGAAAAACGACACAGGGATTACCATGCCGTACCAAACCGTACTGTACAGTGCCGTACCGTACCGCACCGTTCTGTGCAATGGAAAAGCGCTAATAGTCCTCATTGAGGCCAGGCCTAAACAAAAGAGCTGCATTGATAGAAAAGTGAAGAAAGACAGAATAGTCTTTAGAAATAAATAATTTTTGAGAAAGTAAAAAATCTGCTTTTTGAAAAGGGGATGGTCATAAGTGTTTGGAAAGAAGGTAAAGAGTTCCACAGTTAAAGGTTCTTCAAAGGTCCAATGGGTCTCAGCAGTCCAAAGTGTCGAAAGGTACATTCCGATAGTACATATGTATTAGACATACGTAATTAATAGACAGGATGCCACTGACTTCAAACAGTACATAATTAATAGATATATTGAAAACTCAAATGGCTGGAGAAGATAATATAGTGGTTTCTTCTTCAAACAATAACAACGTCTGGCTGCCAGACCATAAGACCAATCATATTGAAATTGTAAACACGTGTTCCGTGTTATAACTACTACATTACTTTGAAGTTTCACATCGATCAATGAAGCGGTTCAAGAGATATAATTTTTAAAATATTTTTGTTCAATCCAATATGGCCACCAAATCATGTGATGTATAAATTATTCAAGGACAGCATGGTATACCAATGGCATGGGGGACATATGTTTGAAGTTTCCGTTCGATCTGTTCAACCATTCTGGAGGAGTGGCTTTTTAAAGTTTTATTCTTCAAAAAATCATTGCCGCCAAAGCGTGTGACCTATGACATCATGGTCATGGAACTTTTTGTTTGTCATGGGTATGCGATCATGCATGTAATGTTTTGCCTCAATCTGTTTAGCCATTTTGGAGAAAATGGTTTTAAGTGATTTATAAGGATTTTGTATTAAAACAAATATGGCGGCCGAACCACGTGACCGATGACGTCATCATTATTATTTTTTCTCCACCAATTTATCCCAACATGACGGTCAATAAATGTGATCTTGATCGGATGAAGTTTTGTAGTTGTCAAATTATGACGTCATAATGGAAGCAATTTGCACTCAATTTGCTGACATCGGAAGGATCGCAGGCTGAGTCAACCCCCCTGGCATTAATTCAGCGATCGACCGGGATTCGAACCCAGGATCCTCGGATCCCAAGCCGCACCCTAACCGCTAAGCCAACATCAGGCTTTCATCTCATAAGACCACAGAATATTTTCCCTCATGTTCTCAGAGTCTTTCACGGGCTTTTTGTAAACTCCAAGTGTGCTGTCAAGTGCCTTTTTCTCAGTAGTGGTTTCTGTCTAGCCACTCTCCCATAAAGCCTGGATTTGTGAAGAGCTGCAGAAACTGTTGTCCTTCCGACAGGTTCTCCCATATCAGCTGAGAATTTCTGTCACAGTGGTCATTGGGTTCCTGGTAACCTCCTTGACCAAGGTCCTTCTTGCCTGTTTCCTCAATTTTGTCGACAGCCAGCTCTAGGAAGAGGCTGGGTAGTTCATTTTCTTTCCATTTTCAAATGATGGAGCTCACTGTGCTCTTGGGAACTTTCAACACTCTAGAAATTGTTTTATACCATTCCCCAGATCTCGGCCTCCTCACAATTCTATCTCGGAGTTCTACAGACAGTTCCTTAGACTTCATGGAAGAATTTCTGCTCTCAGATGCACTGCCAACTGTGGGATCTTCTATAGAAAGGTGTGTTTCTTTCTAAATAATGTCCAATGAATTGAATTGACCACAGGTGGACTCCAAGTTGCAGAGAAATCTCAAAGATGATCAAAGGAAATTTGATGCACCTGAGCCCAATTTGGCATATCATAGCAAAGAGGTGGAATACTTATTGACTCGAGACATTTCAGCTTGTCATATTTAATGAACTAGCAACGGTACCCGCTCTATGGGCGGGGCTTCAATTGGGAAGCCCAAATGAAAAGGCAAAATATCAGAAATTGAAGGCTTTTTTTATTTTAAACGATTCATATAAACATCTGTTGAATCATATCACACGCAAATCATCAAAATCTAAACAGTACATGGCGCCCATTTTGAAAAAGGATTGAATTCTGCAAAACGGAAGCGGCCGCCACACGTCTTTCTCAGTCGCACGTTTATGTGTGAAGAGTACGCGCCGAATCTGTAACACGGAAGCGGCCGCTACACCTGTTTCTCAGTCGTTTTGCACACGCTGCCGTGTTACTTCGGAGCCGCACGTTTATATAGGAAGAGTTCGTCAGGAGTCGATCTACTCTCTCCTGGTACGTGGAATTTCAACAAAAACCACATCACTGTTCATATTGGTAAATATTATTCCTTCGTGTTTGGAAAAACTGGAAAATTGGAAAACTTGGTAAAAATTGGAAAAACAATATAGCCTATTTTACTCCAGGGGGTCCTAGGATTACCCACCCAAAATATCGTTGCGATCGGTTCAGCCGTTTTTGCGGTACCTTCGAACGGACATTTGGTGAATTATAGTAAGATATGTAAAAATTTGCAAAAAACAAAACTTCAACTTTGACATTATGGGGTATTTTGTGTAGATCAGTCGTAAAAAAAATCTCAATATAATCCATTTTAAATTTGCGCTGCAACACAACAAAATGTGAAAAAATCAAAGGGTATGAATACTTTCTCAAGGTGTTGGATGACATGGGTAAGAAAATCTGATGACATGGGTATGGGTGAAAGAAAGATATGGGTAAGGAAATCGCCATTAAAAAAAAAACAGTCGACATTTCGGGCATAACCCTTTGTCAAAAAAAAAACTAAGGAACCAAAACATCTGATGCAATATACATAGTGAATAAATTATGTAATTAAAAACAGGAGCGTGAATGATTAATCAGGTGTTGGAATAAGGAAAAGTCCAGAATGTAACATTAATTCCTTGAGGATGTATACTACCCAACTGAAAGATGACTTTCTCCTCTAAGCGCTTTTGGTCCAAATCACTGGAGCACGCCTTAATACCACACACCTGGAAATTATCCTTGTTGTGATTAGCAAGGTCAAAATGTGCTGCTACTGGCAGACCCGTTGTGTTTAGACGTATAGATCTTACATATATATTTGTCTTCTAGCCAAAGAAAACTGCATAAATACAAGCATGAAAGGCTACACAAGAAAAAGCCCTTTTGGGAAGAGTTGAGTAGAGGATGGGAGGAGTCGATTTATTTATTTATTTATTTAATCCTAGCCACCTGGGGTAACAGATTAGGTGAGAGCTGATTAGTTATTTCCTCCATTCACATGTGAGAAATGCAGGTGGGTCTTTGTTTGTTTTTTGTATACAAGATCGAGGCTCGTGAAAGAATTTCATTTGTTTTCATTTGTAGATTGACTGCTTGGCGTTTGCACATGTGCTTGGGAGCCTAGATGGTGTATGTTTCTGACTACACTGTCATTCACCAATAAACAATGAAACTGGTCTGGCAGCTGAGGGGGTGAGTAGCATTCGGATTCTCTTGTGTGTGCCATGTGTAAATGTCGTTACAGCTGTGGAGGGATTTTGAAAAGAGTTTGAAACAGCAAAACGACTTGCCTTGTGTAGCCTTTCAAAAATGCCAAACTTTAAAAGACCAGGCTCAGATAGATTTCCAAATTTCTGGCTAAAACAACTTCATGCTCTACACAATCACTACACCAGGACATCCATTAAACTGATCCAAGAGGAAAAGGCAGTGGATGAGTGACTGATAGAAGGAAACACCTTTCTCATCCCAAAATCTGAAGAAACCCAACTTCCCCACAAATACTGGCCAATAACATGCCGACCAACACCATATAGATTTCTGACAGGTATCATCACAGAAATGACATACAGTCGGATCCCGCTATTTGCAGGGGATACGTTCCTGGAAAGTGCAGCGAACTACGAAACCGTGAATGGTGGGGCATTGTTTCAACGGAAAAGGGGGGATTGGTTCCCGAATTGTGAAAATCTGTGACTGTTGAGGGAAAAAACGCAAATGGAAAGGCAAAATCCGCGAATATCGAGGCAAATCCCACGAATGTCGACGATAATCCTGCGAATGTCAATGAAAATCCCTCGAATGTTGCCGCAGGTCATGTGGTAGATACGATGGTGTTTTCATTGTGTAACATCTCGGATGATGCCATATTGAGCTGCTAGTGGGACATCCCAAAAAAGCTTGCTTATAGTGCGGCTAAAAATACATATTGTTATGTTTGTAGGGGGTAGACAATGATTATCTTAGAACCAGGTAGAATGTATAGATTAGTGTTCTCTGATTGTCGTGAAGAAGAAGAACCACCCATGTAATAAGTAGGGACTTTATTTTAGACCGAACTATCGTGTAAGTGTATCTTCATCCCCATCAGAGGAGGGGGGTATGTTAATTAGCTCAGGGATTATAGGTAAATTCATCCCCTGTGTGTAAATACCTCTGTAAGCTATACCTTTGTTCCTTATGACACCGCAGTAGACACGAGGAGCCAAAATCGCCCAATAAACACACCAATTAATAATAAAACTAACCGGAAACTCAGATTGAACAATACCACTGGTGCCACAGCCGCAACATCACCACAAGCACAGGCAGGCCGAGAGCCACGCCCAGAAGAGTGGTGATTGGGTGGGGGGAGTTGATTGGTACAAGCCTGGGTACGATGGGACTTACTGAAATATCTGAGCAGAGATGGCCTACAAAGAGGTGGCACACGCTGATTGGTAAAGCAGTCACGGATGACGTCAGAGCGGCGTGTACAAGATAGTTGGAGCGGCGGACATTTTCCCTTCTCGTTCTGGACGTCATCGTGAACGGTTGTGCATTTTTCCTTCTCAGTTTGGGGTCTGGTGGTGGATGGTTGTGTGCCGCATATTCTCTTCCTTCCCTCTTGCTCGCTCTTGCCTTCTCTCGTTGTGGAGGCTTCATCGTGAGCGGCCGTGTTGGGACATCTTTCTGGTGGTTGTGCGGAGGAAGAGCCGCGGCCCGGGAACTGCAGTTTTCCGTGCAGAGGACGGGTGGACGAGCATGGCATGGAAGAGCGGGCTGCATGCCTGCCGTTCGCTTTGCGCGTAAGGCCTGTTTCGCGCCAAGTGCGGCCAAGTGAACGAGGGCAAGTGAGGCCTTTTTCCCGCCAACACCAGAGCCGCGTCCGGATTTCGGGCTCGGCGAGGGCCTCAGACGATTTTGACGACCCCTGACGAGACACCCCAGCCGATTTGAGCTAAGTGCCACAAACAACGCTATTTATTTCCCACTTATTTTATCCTTCGTCTGTTTTTGAGTCTGTTTGTGGGAGTGCTCCATTTAGGAATCTAGTTTATCGTGCATTTTCTTTGTACCGGCATTTCTTTCATTAAACCTGTTATTTTTGTACATTTTAAACCTGGGTTATTTGAGTTGATTTATTGCATGGTCGAGGACATTGGGGGATCCATGAAGGTAAGCGCTCCGGGCTTCTCCCCCACTTGCCCCCACGCGTATCCTTCACTATATTTTTGAACTGAACGCCTTGGAGTGTTAAAGCTCGTTTGGTCCTCCGTGCTACCCTACAGTGTTCACCAAGCATAGTCACACAACAGTATTTTATGTGGCTGGAAAAGCCATGAAAACGCGAACCACACAGCCGAGAATGTCGAAGCAGGTCATATTCGTGGCTCTTTGGTGTCATTTTGTGTCTGTCCAGCTGCTTTGTGAATGGTTGTTGAAAGATGGGGTTTTATAACTGTGTCCTGCTCACGGCTCGTGATTTTTTTTGCGCCCACAAAAAACCGCGAATTTGTGGGACACGTGGCCCTGAATAGAGAAGCAGGTCGCAATTTATCAACCACGAATATGTGGGACATGCGAATAGTGGCAACGCGAATAGTAGGGTCCTACAGTATCATCACCTAACACAACAAGGAGGTTTGGAGGCAGAACCCAACACAACAAGGAGGTTGAGAGGCAGAACAAAAGAGATGTAAAAGAGGTTGTTATGGAACAATTGACCGCCTACTACTGAACAAGGCCGTACTTGAAAATTGCAAATTGCAAAGAACTAAATTGTCCACTACCTGGATAGACTAAGAAAGCTTTTGACAGTGTCCCACATTCGTGAATGATAAAATGCATGTAAATATACAAAATCAATCCCCAAATAATCAAACTGATTGAGAAAGCAATGGAGCTCTGGAATACCACCTTGAATTACAGCACTCGGAAGGGAATATCGAAATACCAGATGTGAAGATATGGCGTGGAATCTTCCAGGGAGACAGTCTTTCCCCCCTTTTGTTTTGTCGGGCTTTGGACCCACTAAGTAACCCCATCAATGAACAAAGACACGGATACACCCTAACAACCAATAGACGAACATCCAAAGAAATAGGAAAGGTGACACATCTACCATACATGGATGATTTAAAACTCTTCTTGTCAAATGACAAAAAATTGTCAGAACAAATAAAACGAGTAAAATGGTTTTCCGAGGACCTTCAAATGGAATGCTCTTCACACAAGATAAGTGCGCCAAGAGCTCATTTGCACAAGGTAAACCAACAAAAACAGACAACATAAAAATTGACCTTTAAACAACAATACAGCACTTAGAAATGACGCATCATGCAAATACCTTGGAGAACAAAGCTGATCCTGAAAACATATCTCTCCCAAAGAAACAAAATCAAAGCCATAAACCAGCTCGCAGTACCAGCGTTCCAATATAGCTGCGGAATAATATACTGGGCCCAATCAGAAATCAACAAGTGAGACATCAAAACAAGAACTCCTTACCATCCACAAAATGTTAATCCATCCCAAGAATGTACCTGCTGAGACGAGAAAGAGGGGGCGGCCTCATGTAACTCAACAAGGTGCACAGAGCGACGAGTGTCTACTTAGGACTAGCTGAGTATGTGAAATGCTCAACAGACTATCAGATGCAATTTGTAAACAAGCATGAACACAACAAACCTGAAAAAGCATCCCTAAATCACCTTGCAAAGAATTTCCAAAAACAGGTGCAAACAAGTCAGGAGACGACGATGGTTCATGAGCGAGCGGTATTCAATGACAAAGGACGGACTATAACCGAAACAGGCCCGGACAGGCCAGGCCCGGAAATGTCAAAACGAAGGTTACTCACCTTGAAATAAGATAGAAAATAATGTACAGACTTGGCATTTAATATGGAATATATATTTTTTCTTGACTTGGGTTTACTTTCTGAACTCAGTATATCAATCTGGTGAGTTTATTTTACCCTTCGGTGATGTCTTTGTTGAAAGAACCATGTCACTGATTGTCTTTCGCAGCAAGAAGTCAATAACAGGATTATATCACAGGTGGCGTGATAAAATGTAAGGACAGGTACATTTGACGATTGGCTTCACAATCGGGTATATAAGGGTTGTTGCGTTCTGTATTTGTGGAAAACAACTGCTGCACGTCTACAAAAGTTATTGCCGCTTCCTCTGGAGATGGTCCGTCAACTTGACAATGCTGTTTGTCATGGAGTGGTGGCTTTACGAAATTCTGGCATGAAACAGTGTGCTATTGCTCGGCAGTATGGCATCACTGAAGGTCAGGTGTCAAAGATCCTGAAACGAAATGCTCAGAGGGGTGTCCCTACTCCAATACCGAGACCAGGACATCCACGCAGAACCACAAGGAGAGATGATCGCCAGCTGCACCGGTTAGTCTGCAATGGCTGTACCAAGTCAGCTAATCGGCTTAGGGCTGAGTGGCAGCAACTGACAAATGTGCCTGTATCCAGAAGGCTAGTCAACCAACGACTGGTTCAAGCAGGCTATCGTGCCAGGCGTCCCCTGAGAAAGCCACGCCTGACCAGACAACACAGCCAGCGCCGATTGCAGTGGGCCAGAGAGCACCGTCAATGGCAGCCAGGACACTGGAATCACGTGACCTTCAGTGACGAGTCTAGATTTCTGGTCTATCGTCAAGATGGCCGCGTCCGAGTGCGCAGACAAGTGCATGAAGCCCACAACGAAGATTGAATCGTGCCAAGAGTCCAAGCTTGAGGTGGTGGGGTGACCGTTTGGGCTGCTTTTCATGCAGGGGGCAAAACTGACCTTGTTCTGAATGGAAACCTGAACCAGTTCAAGTACAGGGTCATTCTGGAAGAAACATTGCTTCCATTTGCTCATGCAGCCTTTCGAGGAAACTTTGTCTTCCAAGATAACAATGCACGGCCTCATCGTGCTCGCATGATCCAACACTTTCTTGCTGATCATGGTGTCGAGCATATGGAGTGGCCTGCCATGTCCCCGGATATGAATCCGATAGAGAACTTGTGGGCAGAATTAACACATCAAATCGACAACTTGGACCAGCAGCCGACCTCTGTGCGTGAATTGCAGCAGACTATTGTCACTGCATGGCAAGCGATTCCTGTCCAAACCTTGGAAAATCTCGTGAACAGCATGCCTCGACGTATACGTGCTCTCCTGAATGCTCGTGGGGCTTACACGAAGTACTGAACTGTAATTTTACTGTCCGTAATCTCAGTCATAATTTAGCTTTTGTTTTTGTTGAAAATTTTTTTGGCTAATGTGCAAAATAAAGAGATACTTCTGGAAAACGTACATAAGTTTAACACAGTACTGTCCGTGAATTGAGTTCGATATCAGTTTACATCACTTTCAAGGATCAATTTATTTGCTTCGAAATGTCAAATGTGGTTTTTGTTTCTTTTAAAGGTCACATTAACAAAATCTAGAATAATTTCAACATAATTCCAATGAACTTTTGGTTCTAAGTCATCTTGAAAAGTAAGTTCACCCCCACAAAAAAAATATTCCATATTAAATGCCAAGTCTGTATAATCAGTTATGAGGTTAGTTAGCTGCACAATACCGAAAATTTGGTTCGATTCTGACAATTTTGAAAATTTGACCTTTGTGACCTTGAAATGTCAAAACGAAGGTTACTGACCTTGAAATGATAGAAAAGAATGTATAATCAGTTATGAGGTTAGTTAGCTACACAATATCGAAAATTTGGTTCGATTCCAACAACTTTGAAACTTTGACCTTTGTGACCTTCAAAGGTCAAAGGTCGAGGATTCTGAAATTTGTTGGAAAACTTGTATTTCATTATGTATGTGATAATATAAGATTATGTACGACATTTCACCCTATCAGGAAGCAAACAATGTAATAAAACCATCATAAATCGACTTTTCTAAATTTTGTGACCTTGTGACCTTGACCTTGGGGCAAAAATGAAAAATCGAGCTCCGTGGGGCGAGACACATGACATTGGCCTAACCAAATATCGAAACCCCTGTCAGATTCCACCAAACCCCTCGGAGAAGATGTAGCTTGAAATTGATTACCCCCCAAAAAGACATCTTTTTCGGGCGTGGCTCCGCCAACAATGGGCGCAATACGCCCACTCTACACAGGACACAACAAGCTCATGGTATCAACCTCCCACCCAAGTTTCATCAAGATCGGATGATATCATCGGGTAGTTATGCTGTGGACAGACAGACACACACACAGACAGACGCACACACATGACAAATATAGTGGTCACTCTTTGATAACTCGTGAACCAATAGAAGATGCTGCACAGGAAAATGAAACAGTAACAAATACAGCCCCAACAATTGCAAAAAAGACAAAATAAATATATATAAAGAAATATTAAGAAATATACACAAACAACTGGGAGAACGAAAAAAGAGCAGGTAAATACAAACAAGAATTGGACAGAGTGGGGATAGACAAAGAAGGCTCATTGGAATGGCGAATAAGAGGTCAGCTCAACTGGGACGGTGAACGAATCATAATAAATGCCCAAGATCAAGGACACTACACCAATGGATTTAAAAAGATGGAGGGACTGAGCCAGACGGACAAGTGTAGCTTCTGCAAGATTGAAACAGGAAGTACGAGTCACCTGCTCTCGGGATGCAAAAAAACTATTATCAGAACATCTTTACACACAACGGCACAAAAAAGTATGCAAAGTGGATTCATTGGCATATCTGCAAAAATGGAAACTTCCCAGAACCAGAAAACTCATGGAAACACGAACAAAGGGCAATCATTGAAAATTAGGACGTCATGCTCACGCACGACCTGATGATTCCATCGAGCGTGAACATAGAAAACAAAGCTTTTTCTGGTTTCTGAAAACAAAACTGTGCTTTTCTTGTCTTCATCAATGATCTCTCTGACTCTCTTGAAAATCCTCTCTGTCTCTTTGCTGATGACTACTCTCTGTCGCTCCATTCCTCATCCCTCAGATCGGCAGTCTGCAGCCTCCTCACTCTCTGCAGACCTGGACAAAATCACAGACTGGGCAAACAAGTGGAACATGTCTTTCAATCCTGACAAATCTCACACTCTTACGATTTCTCTCCGAAAAGATCAACTGGAAAACCCTCCCATCTACTTTCTGAATAATCCTCTCCAAGAAGTTCTGTCACTCAAGCTTTTGGGTCTCACTATCTGCCATGATCTTTCCTGGGAAAACCACATTTCAAATCTGGCCTCCAAAGCCAGTCACCGACTGGGCATCCCCCGTCGTGCGAAGTCCTTCCTTGGCACACCTGAGCTCCTCACCACATACAAGGCTTTCATCCGCAGCTCAATGGAATACTGCTCTCCCCTCTGGGCTGGTGCTCCTGCCTCACACCTAGCTCGTCTTCACGCTGTTGAAATCAAAGCGTTCAGAATCATTGGAATCTCCCACGATGAAGCTAACTCCGAGGGCCTTTCACTCACTCACTGCAGGCAGGTTGGTGGTCTTTCCGTCTTCTACCGACTCCTCTCCGGCCTTGCCCCCCCCCCCCCCCCCAGCTCTCTTTGGGCTCTGTCCCCCAAATATTCCTACAGGTCGCACAAGATCTGCCTGCAACCCTCTTATGGTTAAACTGCCAAAATCAAGACTCTCTGCTCACCTTCACTCCTTCATTCCTCTTTTCTCCCGCCTCTGGAACAAACTCCCTCACTTTCTTCAATCCCACTCCACCCTCCAGGTCTTTAAAACAGCTGTTCACCACCATTTCTTATCTTCCCCGATCCAAAACCTTGATCTTTTCTATCCCCGCTAATTTCACCCCAATTCCACTTTTTTGAAATACCAACTTCTGTCCTGGAAGTCCTTGGTGTCCTGGTGTTTTATACTTCTCCCACCCCCCCCCCCCCCCTCTTCCCATGCCTCCTCACCCCAAGCCCTCTCCCTCCCACACATCTCCCTGCTCTTAAATGTTGTGTGCTCTCAAGTGTTTGTGTGCTTCCCCTTCTCTTGTCTTCCGCTCCCTCTTTTTATATATTTTGTTTGTCTGGTTGATTTGTTTGTGAAGTAAATGTCAGCTCTTTCACGAGCCTCGATTCAGTGAACAAAAAAAAAAAAATCCCTAGGAATATTACCAGAAATGAACTACAATTGGAGGCAATCTGTAGTTCGGTGACGATATTGCAAAAATATATCGGAAAAAAGAAACTGAGAACAACAAAAATTCAACAGCTTGGTCCATGAACCGTGATCTCTTACCGAAGCGGAGGTGGATACATCGAGTACTGGGACGACTACCTTCCACTTCCTGAAACCCGCAAATGGAGATATTAACAACCAATAACACACATACACACTTCTCCTTTTACCAATATATGCAAAAATATGGTATAACTTCTCTTGTGGCCCCAGAACCAAACAAAACATATATCTATAATGGCACTCACAGCCCATACAACTCCTACTTCTATGACCCCCTTCCTCCAAACATGATTAATCGTAAATGTCATCATTTTAAAGTTATCCTGTGCATTGACAAGTCCCAGATATGACCTTCCCATCTGTGTTAAGAAGCAACCAAACTAGATAGTCGCCCTTTGGGAAGTCTGCCTGAATGTTGGGAATGACGGCATTGTCTTTCCAATTGCAGACGCCCATTAAATAAATCACCAAGCCTGCCATATTCACACGAGGTAATTCCACAAGGTTCAGCGTCCACCCACCATCGGGGATGGTCTAAGGTTTGGGGAGAATGAGCCTGTTTACGAACCTTCGGGCCTTGCACCGATTGACACGGCCTCAGGAGTTCGCCGTATAGGGAGCTGCAAGCTATCAGCATTTTGGGTGAGTTCAGAAATTTCAACTCTTTTGTTGTACAGTGACACGCGCCTTTCTCGCCAGTACGTTTCCACGTATTTTTGGCTTATTTTATTAGCTTTATGAGCAATTTTAGGTAACAATCCTCATCTCACACACACGACATACGTTCGGCTGCCCTGGTGACCCCCATTACTTGGGGCTTCTGCAAATGTGAACCAAGTATTCCAGAGTGGATTATGTCATTTCAGAAGTCACGTATTCCCCAAACCAAAAAACAATCAGGAAATGGAATTTATTTCCCAAAATTGAATTTCACTTTTTAAGAAATTTTCCAGCCTGCATTTTCCTTTTTCCATGTTCACATTATGCTTCGTAGCAGGGTTTTGTTTTTGTTTTTTTTGTATACTGAATCGAGGCTCGTGAAAGAGCTAACATTTACTTCACAAACAAATCAACCAGACAAACAAAATATATAAAAAGAGGGAGCGGAAAACAAGATGGGGAGAGAAGGGGAAGCACACAAACACAACATTTGAGAGCAGGGAGATGTGTGGAAGGGAGAGGGCTTGAGGGGAGGAGGCGTGGGAAGGGGGGGGGGGGTGGAGGGAGAAGTATAAAACACAAGGACACCAAGGACTTCCAGGACAGAAGTTGGTATTTCAAAAAAGTGGAATTGGGGTGAAATTAGTGGGGGTAGAAAAGATCAAGGTTTTGGATGGGGGAAGATAAGAGATGGTGGTGAACAGCTGTTTTAAAGACCTGGAGGGTGGAGTGGGATTGAAGAGAGTGAGGGAGTTTGTTCCAGAGGCGGGAGAAAAGAGGAATGAAGGAGTGAAGGTGAGCAGAGAGTCTTGATTTTGGCAGTTTGACCATAAGAGGGTTGCAGGCAGATCTTGTGCGACCTGTAGGAATATTTGCGGGACAGAGCCCAGAGAGAGCTGGGAGGGCAAGGCCAGAGAGGAGTCGGTAGAAGACAGAAAGACCACCAACCTGCCTGCGGTGAGTGAGTGAGAGGCCCTTGGAGTTAGCTTCATCGCGGGAGATTCCAATGATTCTGAATGCTTTGGTTTCAACAGCGTGAAGACGAGCTAGGTGTGAGGCAGGAGCACCAGCCCAGAGGGGAGAGCAGTATTCCATTGAGCTGCGGATGAAAGCCTTGTATGTGGTGAGGAGCTCAGGTGTGCCAAGGAAGGACTTCGCACGACGGAGGATGCCCAGTCGGCGACTGGCTTTGGAGGCCAGATTTGAAATGTGGTGACACAGTTGGGCATGCTTTTTTAATTAGATCATTTATTAAAAGAATGCAAAATGACATACTGTACTGCATTGTAGTGTGTGCAGGTCATCACACGTGTAAAAGCATGTTTATCAGCATCTTGTTGGATCGTATGTGGTACTCTATGTGATAGCATGACCACTATCATGACATCCAAAACTATAATATGTACAGCCTTTCATTTGCAGTGAAATTCCAAATCATTAAGGATATTGCGGCTGAAAGGAAATGCCAAGCAGACGACGCAAGACATTTGGGACCGTGTAAAGATATGGTGGGAACCATTGTGGGGGTAACGGAGCCAAGGTGCTGACAGCCGTTGGCAATATTGTGAGGGAGGCGTGCAGTGTAGGGTCATCATGGGTGATTGCATGCAGTTAGGGGGTCTACGTGTAGGGATGCTGTATAAAAATTCCTGTTATACAGTACGTAGTGAACACCCCTAAGGAACACAAATTCGCATTGCCGAGCAACCTATAACAATGTGAACAAATGTTGTTGTTGTTTTTTACTTTTGACCTTTTTACATAACAGTTTGCAGGTACTGCAGGTACGTGTAAAGTAAAGAGCTCATTCTGATTCTTCATTTATTTGATATAGTTAGCTGCTTTGCAATATGGCCGAGTGGGCACGAGGATGTGTGTGAGTCGAGAGAAGCTAAATAACAAAGTAGTAACTGCGCATACAACCGCCCATGTTTATCATACACTCCACACATACTGCCATGCCCTTCCTATAAGTTTTCCCTAAAGTGTAAAATGACAAAAGCGGCATTTAAAAGGATTTTGAGCCAATAGGCATCAAGGGCCTCATAATGATTGGTCACAACGATTGAGGAAATGGTCTTAGTACACCGCCCAAACAGCTACGTGGCATTCTTTCAAGCAGACCTTTTAGCGTGAGGTTACACAGATTGTTGCTATTATATCCGACCATTCTATCTCTATACACAGTGCATTCAGAAAGTATTGAGACCCCTTCACTTTTTTCACATTTTGTTATGTTGCAGCCTTATGCTGAAATCGTTTAAATTCATTTTTCCCTCATCAATCTACACTCAATATCCCAAAATGACATAGAGAAAACAGGATTCTAGAAAGTTTTGCAAATTTATTAAAAAGAAAAAACTGAATTATCACATTGACACAAGTATTCAGACCCTTTGCTATGACACTTGAAATTTAGCTCAGGTGCCTCCCATTTCTCTTGATCATCTTTGAGATGATTCTCCACCTTGATTGGAGTCCACCTGTGGTAGATTCAATTGATTGGACATGATTTGGAAAGGCACACACCTGTCTATATAAGGTCTCACAGCTGACAATGCATATCAGAGCAAAAACCAAGCCATGAGGTCGAAGGAACTGTCTGCAGAGCTCAGAGACTGGATTGTGTCGAGGCACAGATCTGGGGAAGCCAACAAAACATATCTGCTGCATTGAAGGTTCCCAAGAGCACAGTGGCCTCCATGATTCTTAAATGGAAGAAGTTTGGAACAACCAGGACTCTTCCTAGAGCTGGCCGCCTGGCCAAACTGAGCAATGGGGGGAGAAGGGCCTTGGTAAGAGGTGACCAAGAACCCGATGGTCACTCTGGCTGAGCTCCAGAGATCCTGTGTGGAGATGGGAGAAACTTCCAGAAGGACAACCATCATTGCATCACTCCACCGATCTGGGCTGTATGGCAGAGTGGCCAGACGGAAGCCTCTCCTCAGTGAAAGGCACATGAAAGCCCGCTTGAAGTTTGCAAAAAAGTACCTAAAGGACTCAGACTATGAGAAACAAGATTCTGTGGTCTGATGAAACCAAGATTGAACTGTTTGGCTTCCGTCTGGCCACTCTGCCATAAAGCCCAGATCGGTGGAGTGTTGCAGTGATGGTTGTCCTTCTGGAAGTTTCTCCCATCTCCACACAGGATCTCTGGAGCTCAGCCAGAGTGACCATCGGGTTCTTGGTCACCTCTCTTACCAAGGCCCTTCTCCCCCCCATTGCTCAGTTTGGCCGGGCGGCCAACTCTAGGAAGAGTCCTGGTTGTTCCAAACTTCTTCCATTTAAGAATCATGGAGGCCACTGTGCTCTTGGGAACCTTCAATGCAGCAGAGATTTTTTTGTAGGCTTCCCCAAATCTGTGCCTCGACACAATCCTGTCTCTGAGCTCTGCAGACAGTTCCTTCGACCTCATGGCTTGGTTTTTGCTCTGATATGCATTGTCAGCTGTGAGACCTTATGTAGATAGACAGGTGTGTGCCTTTCCAAATCATGTCCAATCAATTGAATGGACACAGGTGGACTCCAATCAAGGTGTAGAAACATCTCAAAGATGATCAAGAGAAATGGGAGGCACCTAAGCTAAATTTCAAGTGTCATAGCAAAGGGTCTGAATACTTATGTAAATGTGATATTTCAGTTTTTTCTTTTTAATAAATTTGCAAAACTTTCTAAAATCCTGTTTTCTCTTCGTCATTCTGGGGTATTGAGTGGAGATTGATGAGGGAAAAAATGAATTTAAACGATTTCAGCATAAGGCTGCAACATAACAAAATGTGAAAAAAGTGAAGGGGTCTGAATACTTTCTGAATGCACTGTACAACAACAACAACAACAACAACAACCGGCATTTTAAGGCCATTTTCCTGCTAGAGCAGGGGTTAACCTTGCAGGCCCCATGACAATCTTCTCCATTTTGCCCTATTTTCTACATCTCCCCTTGTTAACAAAATATTTGAAGTTGCAAAATTTCAGTTTCGTCACAAAATGCCTTTTGGCAGGACTTGTGCCATTTATTATTGCACTACAGCAGGGACCTTTTTGAATAAACTGTGATGGACATGGAAAGAGGATGCAAACACCCACCACAACTTCGACAACTGATAACAATACCAACTACAATGTGGTGTTACAAATAATATTTTTTCACGTGTTTCACCTCATTTTACATGCTCATTGAAACTCACACATAGACCTGCAATATCTCCTATAGGATAATAATCGGGCCATGCGAGAGCGAGTTCAACCATCCGAGACTGTGAAACATCCCTCCACCTCTCTTTCCCTGTACTGAGCCATGCCTCCTGCGAGTAATTAGTGAGCAGCAACATCCTCATCCAGCCTCTCTCCTCCGGCCTCCTTTCCTCCCACTGCCCCCTCCAGCTCTCCTAGCCAGCCCCTCTCATTCCAATGTCCTACACTCCCCCCCCCCCCCCCCCCACCACCCCCACACCCCTCCAGTCTTGGATCAGTGCAACGACATCAAGCTGAACATGACAAAGATGCAACTTGACGTGACAAAGAACCAATGTGCAAACCAATGACTCTGAGCATATACACCACATGTGCAGCAACAATGAATATAACTCGGGAATACATGAAGAACAATAATTGTAAACCTCCTCATGCACTGTCTGAACCCAAGAGCTCTTAAAGGAGGTATTATTCAGCATTGTATGTGTTGTAGCTACGACGTTTATCCCAATATGACACAATCAGGCAACTTGCATTTATATATATATATATATGCAAGCTGAATGCACCCGGCGTTGCCTTGTTCTTTTTGAATGAATTTAATCTTCTGTACATAGGTCTGACGCGAGGCCAGTATCAGTTAGTGCTCAACGATTCCTTGTTCTTTCTTCTGTCTGGCCCCGCGAGAGAGAATTTTGAAAGCACGTGTTACAATCAGCCAGATATTCCTATTAAGTGCATAAGTTGTACTTCAAGAGAATTTTGAAAGAAGAAGAAGATATATTGCGAAATGGGCCTAGCCCGACCTCCACCGGCCTCGCCACCAAGCCTACAACCTTCCCGGGGCCCGTCCCGACATTTTTTGTTTTAGAGGTTTCCTCTTATCTTTCACCGTTCAGGAGATTAGCGCGTGCAGACAAACAAACAAACAAACAAAAACTTTCTTTTATATATATAGAGAGACTAGCTGAAAGCACCCGGTGTTGCCCGGGTTATTTTGAATGAATTTACTACCATAATTCAGCTTTTACTCGCGGCCGTAGAAGATTGACTACTATATTTCAGCTCAGCTTTTAATTGCGAAATGGGCCCGGCCCGGCCGAAGTGGGCCTCGACCGGCCTCGCCACCTAGCCTAAAATCTTCCCGGGGGCCATCCCGACATTTTTGGTTCTTTTTCAATGAATTTACTACCATAATTCAGCTTTTACTCACGGCCGTAGAAGATTGACTACTATATTTCAGCTCAGCTTTTAATTGTGAAATGGGCCCGGCCCGGCCGAAGCGGCCTCGACCGGCCTCGCCACCTAGCCTATAAACTTCCCGGGCCCGTCCCGACATTTTTTGTTTCAGAGGTTTCCTCCTATCTTTCACCGTTCAGGAGATTAGCGCGTGCAAACAAACAAACAAAAACTTTATTTTATAATATAGAGAGAAGAGAAGAGAAGAGAAGATAGATAGAGAGAAGAGAGAAGAGGTGAGAGAAGAGAGAAGAGAAGAGAAGAGATAATAAAAAATAAAAATAATAAATATAAATATAGAATATAGATAGAGAAGAAGATAGATCGATGGAAGATAGAAGACTAGAAAAAGTATCCAGCGTTGCCGGGTAACAATGACTTGCTTCCTGATGGGAATATGAATGAGGAGGGAAGGAGAGGAGGGAAGGAGAGGAGGGAAGGAGAGGAGGGAGGGAGGAGGGGAAGGGAAAGGGAGGAGGAGGGGAAGGGAAAGGGAGGGGGAGGAGAGAAAGGGAACGGGAGGAGTAGGGAGGGGAGGGAGGCAGGAAGGGGGAGGGTGGAAGGGGGAAGGAGTGAGGAGAGGAGGAGAGAAAGGTGGAGGGGGAGGGCAAGGGGGAAGGGATGGGAAAAGGGGAGGGGAGGGGGGGGAGGAGGAGGTGGGGAACAGGAACAGGAGAAGGGGACAGGAAGAGGAGGAGGGAAAGGGGGAGGGGAGGGTGGAAAGGGGGAGGGGAGGGTGGAAAGGGGGAGGAGGAAGACAGAGGGGAGGGGGGAAGGGGGATGGGTTGGGGGGGAAAGGGGGGGGTATGGAAAGGGGAGGCGAGGGGAAGGGAGGGAGGGAAACTGTGAGAAGAAGGGAAGGGAGGGGGAAGGAAAGGTAGTGGAGTGGGAGGGGGTGAGGGAGGAGGGAGGATGGAGGGAGAGAAAGAAATGAGGGATGAGAGAATGGAGGGGGAAAGGGCAAGGGGACAAGGAGGCGTGGGGGAGCGAGGAGGAGGAGGAGCAGGGAGGAGAGAAATAAGGGAAGGAGGGTGGAACGAGGAAGCAGGGAGCAGAGGTGGGAGGAGGAGGAGGAGTGGGAGGGGGGAGAAGAAGAGTGACTATATTGCACAAAAATGTTATTCAATGAAAAAATGGGTATGTGAAAACGAAAAGGCAGCTTGCAAAGCAGCCTGAATAGTGTTCACCAAGTGGTGGTTCACCGCGTAATCATATTCAAAAAGGGTGTTATAACACACCCAAACTTCCCCGGCCTTGTGACTAAAAACAAAAAGGGAGTTCTGTCTACTGTAACACCATGGCTTGCAAAAGCAGCCTGAATAGCATTCACCAATCGCTGGATAAGGTAAATTTTGTCAGATTTCACTCCACATGTGGACATTATTTAGTCTGCAGCTTCTAATCCTCATATCCGAATCAAGATTTTGATGATATGCTTCAATTATGTAATGATAAATCGATTGTGTTTCCAAGGCAAGGCACGTTTGAGTAGGCCAAAACAAAATGGCGGCTTAAGAACCCAGCGAGGTGCAGTGGGCTGACCAAGATGGCGGGCCGCCATTTTGGTAAGCCACCACATCGACTTTTTTTTTCTTATGAGCACCTCGTTAATCATCTTCAAAAAGGATGTTATAACACACCCAAACACCCAGTTTTCATCACTGTAATATGGTGGAGGTCCAGGTGTATGCATGCAAAGTTTAGGGCCGCTAGATTTCATGGTTTTTGAGTTATGGAGGAGACAGATGGATGGACACTGCCTTTTATATACAGGGTGACCCCAAAAAAACTCCCACATTTCGAAAGGCTGTAGCACTTGCAGTAGCGAGGCAGGAGGGGCGGGGCTAGGGTCTGTTGGTACTGGCAGCCCACCCCGCAACCCCAAGCCCCAACCGTCCGCAGTCGCCCACATGGCGTGGTCGGGAGCACACCGTGCGTTCGCTGTCGAAGCGTTCTTCACAAACAACCGTTCCGTGATCGCCGTGCTGAGGGCCTTTCGAAGACGTTTCAGTATTCCACGGAACCAAAACGTTCCAGTTCGGAAAACCATCTTGCAGTGGGTTGAGAATTTCAGGGCAACAGGCTCAGCTTTAAAAAGAAAATCACCTGGTCGACCTAGGAGCGCTCGTACGCCTGAGAATATTGAAGCATTGAGGCGATCTGTTGTGCAGTCTCTGAGACGTTCTGCGCGGAAGCATGCTTTAGCTGAAGGGATATCCCGGGAAACTGCAAGGAGAATCTTACACAAAGACCTCCACTTCCATCCATACAAAATGACGGTTGTGCAAGAACTCAATGCGAGAGACTGGATAAGCCGCAGGGAGTTATGCGAGAACATTCTGCAACGTGTTCCGGAAGATGCTGTTCTCTTGTGCAGTGACGAAGCTCATTTTCATTTGAGTGGCTCTGTAAACAAATAACATTTTCGCTATTGGTCTGAAGACAACCCTCGCATGCTACACGAAAAACCGTTGCACTCCGATCGAGTGACTGTGTGGTGCGCTGTTGCCGATGTTGGCATCGTGGGTCCTTATTTCTTTGAAGAGGGTGGTGTAACTGTTACCGTAACTTCTGACCGTTACATTGATATGCTCGAAAACTTTCTAAGGCCACAACTCGAACACCTTGAGCTTGAAGAACTCGATGTGTGGTTTCAGCAAGATGGAGCTACGGCACACACAGCTCGAAGATCATTGCAAGTGCTGAGGGAAATGTTTCCGGATCGGGTGATCTCGTTGCGTGGCGATGTTGGGTGGCCGGCCCGTTCCCCTGACCTCTCCCCTTGTGATTTTTTTTATGTGGGGCTACCTTAAATCACGTGTGTATACTCATCGACCCCAAACTCTTGAAGCCCTTAAGGTTGCTATTCAGCAGGAGATAGCCGCTGTTCCACCCGACATGACCCGTCGAGCCATGGCGGCCTTCAGAAATCGCCTCCAAGCGTGTATAGACAATGACGGCCACCATTTGGAGGATGTCATCTTTAAAACATGATGAATAAAAACTGTATTGAATGAAGTTTCATGTGTGCAAATAAAATCTTGATTATCTTTAACCATTTTTTTTTCATTTCCCTTTTAAATGTGGGAGGTTTTTTTGGGTCACCCTGTATATACAGTATATTGATATATATATATATATATATATATATATTAATTAATTTATATATATATACTGTATATATATATTGTCCCGGTTTTTAGACCCGGCACTTGTAAATAATAATCCATTGTAAATTATTCCCTGTAAATATTCCCATCTTCTAAAGGTTAAAGGTCGCACCCTAATTAGTCCATATACAACACGTAGGGCACCATAGGAACTCTAGTTATTTCATTAGTATGTGTTTTAGGTAAGACTCTGTTTCCAATAGTTTGAATCTGCGTTGCATTAATTAAATAAGATAGGTCCTTCAATCCCATTCATTTTGCGGCTTGACTCTCTCCAAATTGTGGTACGCGCCTCTGCTCGCCCAGCAGCGTTCGCTGCCTGGCTCAAAACGCCATTACGCACGCGGTCAAGCTGGAGAAGAAGGGCGGAGCGCCGGGAGGAGGCGTGGCCCCCCTGTCAACTCGTCATCAAAGGTGGAGCCAGCGAGCCCTCGCCAACCAACCAGGGCTGAGGTGAGCTCGCTAGTGGGCGTAGCCCTATGAAGCGCGGCTTAATCTGGACCAGCATTATATAACCGCGAGCGCAGAGCCCTTTGACGGACTACTTGTTGGACTGCTTTTCGCCACGGACTTCTGGCTGGAGCTGGCGTAAAACTTCCCCGGGGACTTCTGTTGAACTTCGGCACTTCATGCATGTTGAGAGAGAGAGAGAGAGGGAGAAAGCCGAATACCTTCCCCGATATATGTACCCCGACAAATAAGGTCCGCTCGCGTTCCAACAAGACACGAACAGCGCTGCCTGCCGGGTTTCGCCGCGGAACCGGAGTGTGGATCGGAACCGGAGCGTGGACCGGGGTGGAGCGTGGATCGTAGCCGGGGCCCACGCTGTCCATCTGCTTGGACCTTCCTTCCCTGCCATCATTACCCCTACGTGTAAGTCTGTTTGTGTCGTCCTGGGGCGTGATAATTAAGACTGTTTAAGACTGCACTGTGTTCTGCTTCTTCTTCTTCCCTTGTACATTCTTCCTTTCGTTTCCTCTAACTATTGTTGTTAATAAATTCCTGTGTTCTTCCTTTACACTTTGGTTTCTTCTTTCATTCCATCGTCTTAGTCTTTTCTGTCCATTGGGTACCCGCGGCACGATTTGGCCAACCGCTCAGGATCGGGTTAGTCCTTTTGTTAATGGCTCGGGCTTCGGATTGCTAACCGCTCGGCAAATTCCATCTTGTCCGTGGTCCGAGCGGGAATTATCTCCCTGCTTTGCGGAGAGATTGGCACTCAGGTATTTGGGACCTCCATTGACCAATCACCCTGGCCAATCTCAACCGCAGAGCGTTATAGTTTCCAGGATCGGGGGACGGCCAGCTTAAAAGACAAGGGGATTAACCCCCCCTTGGTAACGGGAGTGCTGAACCCCGAATCCGCAACAATATAAATCTGTGCAGCATCTGTCCTGTGTTGTCACTGAACTACTTTCTCAAACTTTTGTGAAATCGTACCAAACTTCTGGTATGCACATATCTCTCCCGTCAGTATGTCCTAAGGGTATTGTTTTTGAAAAAATTTCCCAATTTTTTTTTTGGGGGGGGGGGGAATTTTTGGGGGAATTTTTTTTTCCACTTCAATTGTTTATAAAATGTGATATCACCTATATTACAAATACATTTGAATATTGAATATTTTGAATTATTGTTTGAATTATGATTGGTTTAAACCATGACAAAACGGCACCTCAGGTACAGTCATTTATCTATATATCGACACATCTGGGCAGTGTTTGTGTTGTCACTTAACGACTCCCTCAAACTTTTGTTTCCGTGGTTGTGAAGTGTTTTTAATAACGTTGTGGTGGTTTTGAATAACGTGGTGGTGAGGTATTTTGAATTATGTGGTGGTGAGGTGTTTTTAAATGATGTGGTGGTGTGTTTTTAAATCACATGGTGGTGAGGTGTTTTGAATTATGTGGTGGTGAGGTATTTATAATTACGTGGTGGTGAGGTGTTTTTAATTATGTGGTGATGAGGTGTTTTGAATTATGTGGTGGTGAGGTATTTATAATTACGTGGTGGTGAGGTGTTTTGAATTATGTGGTGGTGAGGTATTTATAATTACGTGGTGGTGAGGTATTTATAATTATGTGGTGGTGAGGTGTTTTTATTACGTGTTTTGTGGTGGTGAGGTGTTTTTATTACGTGTTTTATGGCTGTGAGGTGTTTTTATTACGTGTTTTATGGCTGTGAGGTGTTTTTATTACGTGTTTTATGGCTGTGAGGTGTTTTTATTATGTGTTTTATGGCTGTGAGGTGTTTTTATTATGTGTTTTATGGCTGTGAGGTGTTTTTATTACGTGTTTTATGGCTGTGAGGTGTTTTTATTATGTGTTTTATGGCTGTGAGGTGTTTTTATTACATGTTTTATGGCTGTGAGGTGTTTTTATTACGTGTTTTATGGCTGTGAGGTGTTTTCAATTTTGTGGTGGTGAGGTGTTTTTATTTTGTGTTTTATGGCTGTGAGGTGTTTTTATTACGTGTTTTATGGCTGTGAGGTGTTTTTTATTACGTTTTTTATGGCTGTGGTGTTTTTAATTACTTGTTTTATGGCTGAGGTGTTTTTTATTACGTGTTTTATGGCTGAGGTGTTTTTTATTACGTTTTTTTTATGGCTGTGAGGTGTTTTTTATTACGTTTTTTATGGCTGTGAGGTGTTTTTATTACGTTTTTTATGGCTGTGAGGTGTTTTTTATTACGTTTTTTATGGCTGTGAGGTGTTTTTTATTACGTTTTTTATGGCTGTGATGTGTTTTTTATTACGTTTTTTATGGCTGTGAGGTGTTTTTTATTACGTGTTTTATGGCTGCGAGGTGTTTTAAATTACTTGGTGGTGAGGTGTTTTGATCTACGTGGTGGTGAGGTGTTTTAAATTACTTGGTGGTGAGGTGTTTTGATCTACGTGGTGGTGAGGTGTTTTAAATTACTTGGTGGTGAGGTGTTTTGAATTATGTTGTGGTGAGGTGTTTTGAATTATGTTGTGGTGAGGTGTTTTGAATTATGTTGTGGTGAGGTGTTTTGAATTATGTTGTGGTGAGGTGTTTTAAATTACTTGGTGGTGCGGTGTTTTAAATTACTTGGTGGTGCAGTGTTTTAAATTACTTGGTGGTGCGGTGTTTTAAATTACGTGGTGGTGCAGTGTTTTAAATTACTTGGTGGTGAGATGTTTTAAATTACTTGGTGGTGAGGTGTTTTAAATTACTTGGTGGTGAGGTGTTTTAAATTACTTGGTGGTGAGGTGTTTTAAATTACTTGGAGGTGAGATGTTTTAAATTACTTGGTGGTGAGGTGTTTTAAATTACTTGGTGGTGAGGTGTTTTAAATTACTTGGTGGTGAGGTGTTTTCAATTACTTGGTGGTGAGGTGTTTTGAATTATGTGGTGGTGCGGTGTTTTAAATTACTTGGTGGTGAGATGTTTTAAATTACTTGGTGGTGCGGTGTTTTAAATTACTTGGTGGTGCGGTGTTTTAAATTACGTGGTGGTGCGGTGTTTTAAATTACTTGGTGGTGAGATGTTTTAAATTACTTGGTGGTGAGATGTTTTAAATTACGTGGTGGTGCGGTGTTTTAAATTACTTGGTGGTGAGATGTTTTAAATTACTTGGTGGTGCGGTGTTTTAAATTACTTGGTGGTGCGGTGTTTTAAATTACTTGGTGGTGAGATGTTTTAAATTACTTGGTGGTGAGATGTTTTAAATTACTTGGTGGTGAGGTGTTTTAAATTACGTGGTGGTGCGGTGTTTTAAATTACTTGGTGGTGAGATGTTTTAAATTACTTGGTGGTGAGATGTTTTAAATTACGTGGTGGTGCGGTGTTTTAAATTACTTGGTGGTGAGATGTTTTAAATTACTTGGTGGTGCGGTGTTTTAAATTACTTGGTGGTGCGGTGTTTTAAATTACTTGGTGGTGAGATGTTTTAAATTACTTGGTGGTGAGGTGTTTTAAATTACTTGGTGGTGCGGTGTTTTAAATTACTTGGTGGTGAGGTGTTTTAAATTACTTGGTGGTGAGATGTTTTAAATTACTTGGTGGTGAGGTGTTTTAAATTACTTGGTGGTGAGATGTTTTAAATTACTTGGTGGTGCGGTGTTTTAAATTACTTGGTGGTGAGATGTTTTAAATTACTTGGTGGTGCGGTGTTTTAAATTACTTGGTGGTGAGATGTTTTAAATTACTTGGTGGTGCGGTGTTTTAAATTACGTGGTGGTGCGGTGTTTTAAATTACTTGGTGGTGAGATGTTTTAAATTACTTGGTGGTGAGGTGTTTTAAATTACTTGATGGTGAGATGTTTTAAATTACTTGGTGGTGAGATGTTTTAAATTACTTGGTGGTGCGATGTTTTAAATTACGTGGTGGTGCGGTGTTTTGAATTACTTGGTGGTGCGGTGTTTTAAATTACTTGGTGGTGAGGTGTTTTAAATTACTTGGTGGTGAGGTGTTTTAAATTACTTGGTGGTGAGGTGTTTTGAATTACTTGGTGGTGCGGTGTTTTAAATTACTTGGTGGTGAGGTGTTTTAAATTACTTGGTGGTGCGGTGTTTTAAATTACGTGGTGGTGCGGTGTTTTGAATTACTTGGTGGTGCGGTGTTTTAAATTACTTGGTGGTGCGGTGTTTTAAATTACTTGGTGGTGAGGTGTTTTGAATTACGTGGTGGTGAGGTGTTTTAAATTACTTGGTGGTGAGGTGTTTTAAATTACGTGGTGGTGAGGTGTAATCGTCCCAAACTTCCAGTCTGCACCTACCCCTCCCCTATGTATGTGCTGAGGGGTTCTTTCTTGAAAAAAAAAAACATTCAACCTGAATCTTCAACCTAAATTGCCTATAAAAATGTAATATCACAAACACAACAAATACATTTGTGCAAAATAATCGTTTGTATTATGATTGGTGTAAATCATGATAACACAGCAACTCAGGTACAGTCATTATTCTCAGCTAAAATAAGCCCGCTCCTCAGTAACGACGCTCGGTGAGGCGAGCGCAGCGAGCCGAGCTAGTATATATATACAGTATATATATATATTAGTATCTGTAATTTGGCGCTCCAACCTAATGAGCGAACGTCATGACGACATCACCACGCATGTCCGCCTTGCCTGTCAAGCTCCGGAGGGGCCATCTAGCGGTGCGTCATTATGGATGTTAAATTCAGATCCTGTCACGATAGTCTGTTCTGAGTTTTGCATACACATGTGACAGTCCAACCTAATGAGAGATCATTGATGAAGACCAGAAAAAGCACAGGGCCCAGAACACTGCCATGGGGAACTCGAGCCTGAACAGGAAGGGGAGATTAGAGAAATCCATTCAGGGCCACACGTTGACTATGACGAGAGAGGAAGTCTGCAAGCCATGCGTGGAGATTTCCATGGATACCATAGGAGGAGAGTTTGGTGAGCAGAGCGGGGTGCCAGACCGTATCGAAGGCACGTGATATGTCAAGGGAGACAGCTCTAATTTCCTGTTTGGCATTGAGGACCTCCATCCATTTTTGAGACAGCAGAAGCAGCATGTCCAGAGTAGAGTGACCTGGTTTGACTAATTAATTAATTTTAATTTTAATTTCTGGTAATTAAGTTTTTTATACGATATTTAAAATCTTTATTTTATTTCAATTTTTAAATTATATACTTGAACACTGTAGTAAGTGCCTTCTTGCCGCTTCCCAAAACCTCCAGTTTAGCTGTACTTGGACATGTTAAATAAGGTGGTGCATAAGATAAGGCATCTACGGCGGTATACTTTCGGAATCGTTTTCATACGATCTTTAAAATCGTTATTTTATTTCAATTGAATTATAAACTTGAACACTGTGTGGGGTGTCGTGTTCTATGACGTCCCTAATTTAGATAGTGTTGCCTTTACATATAGCTGTAATTTTAGTGCCCATTTCGAATTGGTAAGAGGCATTTAAGAGTCGATGACAAAAGGCGTTTTGGTATCACATATACATTTACTATAGGCCAAGCTGTCCATGCATCTCCACACCCAAGGTCAGGAATGAGCCAGTAGGGTCATCACAAACAAACAATACAACAGCAACATGGAAATTCTGTGGAAAATACAGACTGGCAACCAAATCCTTAATATCACTGCCTTCAGGTGTATTTGAACGCACGGCTTCTGTGATACCAGGCGTGTCCATAGCAGGACGGAAATAAAAACAAATAAAACAAGAAAGAGCAATCAGAGATTGCAAACCCTTGCCAGGATGTATTTTCAGTGGATTTTAAGGCTTTGTGTTGAAACAAATATGGCGGTCGAACCACGTGACAGATGACGTCATCATTAAAAAATTTTACTAAACTAATTTATCCCTACATTATGCTCAAGAAATTTCATCTTGATAGGACGAAGTTTTGTATTTGTCGAATTATGACGTCAAAACGGAGGCACCTATGACATCATCATTAACATATTTTATTCACCATGGAGAGTTCTTTACAATGAGCCGTGTCTCAATTTGTTTCTATTCAGCACTTTTGGAGATATTGAGGTGCAAAGGTTTTCGGTTTTTCCAAGATGGCGGCCGAACCACGTTACTGATGACATCATCATTTTTTTTTTCTCCACCAATTTATGCCTACATGATGCTCAAGAAATTTCATCTTGATACGATGAAGTTTTGTACTTGTCGAATTATGACGTCATAATGGAGGCACCTATGACATCATCATTAACATATTTTATTCCCCATGGAGAGTTCTTTACAATGAGCCATGTCACAATTTTTTCTATTTAGCGCTTTCGGAGATATAGAGGTGCAAAGTTTTTCGATTTTTCGAAGATGGCGGCCGAACCACGTCACTTATGACGTCATAATTATCATTAAAACATTCTACACGTGGAGATGCACCCATGGTGAAAATTTCCTGTCGATCGGACCAACGGTTGCAGAGAAAATCATATTTATTCTGTGCGGACAAACACAGACAAACAAACAAACAAACAGACAGACAACCAAACAGACAAACAAACGGACTCAAATGCAATATCCTCTCCTCAGGCGAGGGTATAAATGGGTAAATAATAATAAAAGACCACCATACACACATTCCTGCCACTATGCCTCTTCGATACTACCTTGACACAACCTCCATCAAGTATGAGAGCAAGATGACATTGGACAGCATGAAGTCTCTCAATATCCATCAAACTACTTCTCTTAAACCACCAATCATACATACCCGAGCAGCGGTAGACGAGTACGGCTCCTCAAAAAGCTCCCAGATTCGAGGCTGCCAACGTCTCCACCAGCCGATAACGCCATCACCCACGACCTCATCTCGTCCGAAACGTTTCGCCTCACAACCGTCTGCTCCAGGAGTACCGCCGTCTGTGTTCTCAAAGCTGTCCAGAGCCTCTTCGGCATCCCGGTGCTGCCTGCAGGAAGAATGGGACTTGTCTGGAGATGCAACACCAAGTGTACAATGCATCTCTTACCTCCTCATTCATTGTCAGCATCCTCCACACCTGCATTGTTCATCTGTTGCACCTTCTCATATCCTTGATGCAATTCGAGTACTCAAACTTACTATTACCATTCGCATTCTCAATCTGTTCTATCACAACATTGCTTATTTGATTAACATCACTTCTTCTTCTTCTTCCTTAATCGCCACAATTATATGCCTACATTGTTGTGGGATTAGTCGGGGGAAGATTGGCCCAATCAGTCTATCACGAATCATCTGGCCAAGATTGAACCACCTTTAGAGGCCATTTTTCCCCTGCTGAGCAGGGTTTGGCCTTTTTTTGGGCACCTTGGTCCCCTTTTTGAAGCAATGTTTTACAGCTGGATGCTCTTCCTGCCGCCAACCCTGTTAGTCGCCTCTTGCGACACACAGGGAATTACCAGTGAGCTGGTACTCAATTTGCCGACCTCGGAAGGATGACAGGCTGAGTCAACCCCCCTGGCGTTAATTCAGCGATCGACCGGGATTCAAACCCAGGATCCTAGGATCCCAAGCCGGCACCCTAACCGCTAAGCCAACACCAGGTAACACCAAGATTAGGGAAGGAATTTGTAATTTGTTTATGGTGCCGGCGATAGCTCACCGACTCTTCACGAAAGACTCCATGGGATATTTGAACATCCACCAACAAATGCCGGCAGACGGAATGTGTGTTTAACGGACAGCACACACATTGATGATTCAGCCAGCCTGTGAAGCACCAGGATGGCAGTTTATAGTTGGGTCGGGATAACAACTTTGAGGCTAGTGTTTGTATCTCTAGGCCATTCTTCCAGGCCATTTCATCACCATCACTAATTCATGTTTTTCCTCCCCACTCTTCCCTTGACCCCTTCAAACTGGTCTTATTGGACATTACATATTGTCGCGCGATTGGCCCTTGGTTAAGACCAGGGGATCGCGGATGGACTCGAGCTTACTTGGAGGCGTTTCCCAATTGATGGCCGACCAATACACGAGCCGGGATATTGGGGGGAAATGCCACGGCTTACCTTTTCGGCCCCGACGATGTCTTCTCCCTGCAAATTATTAACTTCTCACGAACACGGAATTATGTGCAACAATAAATATTTATTACGGAACCCGAGAACAAGGAAACGCGACGGAAGAAACTAAATTCTAAATTGGGATGTCCCCACACCAGATTTCAAATACAAGACAAATGGGAGAATAATAAAATTAATGTCTCGTCGTGTTGTGGAATGTGGTGCGTCTTATCTGTCTCTGTCGTCCAGGCCCCAAGCTCGCGTCCGGACGCGGCTCCGGTTGGCGCGAACCGCTCGGGCGTTGGCGCGAACACCCCTCGGCGCGCCCACACGATCGCTCGTCAGCGCTCCAAATGCATGCCTCGCTCATCGTTCGTATGCGAACGCAGGGGAAGAGAATCGTCGACGCTGGTCTCTCCACCAAAGTTCAAAGGCAAGAACAGGTCCAGCATGAAGGGACAGCCATGGGAATGTAAGAGGCAAAGGAAAGGGCTCTGGGCAGGAAAGAACCAGGCCCGGGAAGGGCCAATGTTGGCACACCAACGTTCACCAGAAAAGTCCGGACCAAAGTGACAAAATGTCCGCCGCTCCCAGTCTCTTGTTCGGCGTGCTCTGACATCAGCTGGGCCTCTCCTCGAATCAGCGCGTCGCTCGTTGCGTCCTCCTGCGCGCCCTCCACACTGACTGGCCGAATGTTCACGCCTTCCGCACTGATTGGCCGAGGTGTCATCGGTCGGTGGCCAATCAGTGTGCCGCTCCTTCACCTTCCTTACCCCCAATCACGGGGAAGCTTTTTGTCCCTTCCCCGACCAATCACACGTTCTCCTGGGCGCGGCTATTGCTTGCCTTGCATGATGTTTGTCGCCATGGTGGCCTACTGCGCGGCCGCTGCCTGTTGTTTTTCCAGTCAGTCATTGTAAGGGAGGGGATTTCATTAGTGTGTGCACTAAGGGCCTATCTAATGTCTATAGAAGTGCGTTGCCATAAGGGACAAAGGGTAGATCACAGGTTTCACATCAATGGAGTCTTATCCTTATCCCCTAGAACTATTTATCACCGGATCATCCTCGTATGATCACAGGTATACACTTACCCCGACAAACCGCCTAAACACAGAACTTATTACAGGTGAGATTCTCTAGCACGACAGACGGACACCTACTTATGCTGATCTACCTAAATCTAGATATACCCCTTTACCCCAAATTCATAACACTAGGGCATGCCCGTACGTGGGTGCCCGTTCCTTGCCAAAAAAAAAAAAAAACGCTACCCGTACGCTCTACCCCGCCCGTACGCCCGTACGCCCGTAAACAAAAAAAACAACGCTCTTCGCTTCCGCCCTTCGCTCTGACTGAATTGGGAGAAATAATGCGCATAAGAAATCGAGAAATTATTATTTTCTCCGGAAGAAATCGAATTACGAACCGTAATGGCGCACGCGCTCGGCTCGGCTCGTTCTGTGATTGGCTGCCGGAAGTGAAGTCTTCACTGTCCGGAAGGTCGCAAATCGCAGTTACGATGAATCGCAAATTAGTTTTAATTAGTTTTAAAACATAGTTTAACGCCAACATAGTTTGCCAACGTGAAATAAATGAATACGCTCTCAAATGTGCCGTCCGAGGCAGAGTCTGTTCGCCACGTTCGGCACACGTGATAGCTCGCTGCTCTCTGATTGGTTGAATCGTTTTTTGGACATAGCTCGGTAACTACTTGTCCGATTAATTTCAAACCTTGAAAAGGCACATCCTCGGGTCCCCAGCAATATACCTGGAAAGTTTAAAGTATATCGGACCCGTGGTTGTCGAGAAACAGCGGTCACAGACATACATACATACATACATACATACATACACACAGAGATTACTGGAATTATAGATAGATAACAATTCCTGGCTCACTCCTCCTGGTGTGAAGCACCAGGATGGCAGTTTATAGTTGGGTCGGGATAACAACTTAGAGGCAAGTGTTTGTATCTCTAGGCCATTCTTCCAGGCCATTTCATCATCATCACTAATTCATGTTTTTCCTCCGCACTCTTCCCTTGACCCCTTCAAGCTGGTCTTATTGGACATTACATATTGACAAACATGCCATGGTACAAAGGAGATCCTATTACTCTCGATTGAAGTAATCATAGTATGCTTGCATGTGTTCGACTAATTAAAGGAATCAGGTTCCTCCTGATGACTCCATCTTTGTCCTTCTGATACTCCAGTGCTGTATTTGGTCAATTATTTGATTAAATAAACCTGAATAAGGTATTCAGAGGATGGCATGTTCATTTCAAGGTTTTCTTCTCACTAGACTCCATCTCATCAAGCTTGCATCGGGCCTGGTGTTGGCTTCGCGGTTAGGGTGCCGGCCTGGGATCCTAGGATCCTGGGTTTGAATCCCGGTCGATCGAAGAATTAACGCCAGGGGGGTTGATTGAGCCTGACATCCTTCTAGGTCGGCAAATTGAGTACAAGATCACTGGTAATTCCCTGTGTGTCACAAGAGTCGACTAACAGGGTTGGCGGCAGGAAGAGCATCCGGCCGTAAAACATTGCTTCAAAAAGGGGACCACGGTGCCCAGAAAAGGCCAACGCCCGCCCTGCGGGGGGGCTCTAAAGGTGGTTCTTATTCTTTCATTAAGCTTGCATCACCTCACAAGTGCAACTTTCCAACCTCATGATGAATATTACCAATATTCGGGTTATATCCACAAACTTCCTTCAAGTGACCTCCTCCATCACTTCCATCACCATACCTGTATGTCATCCAGCAGCAAGCCTCCACATCGGTCTCATCGATGCCCCAAAAGGCAAGCTCATCTTCAAACAGTGGTCCGCACACATCGGCCGGACAGTGCAGCTTGCCCGTACGGTAGTAGTTAAGCACGTGGGCAAACACGCCAGGATGCCTGCAGTTAACAAGAAATGTCACCTCAACGTGTAGAACACATACGAAGAACACAAAAACAAGAAAGACGTCATTCAGAGCATGATACTTACACCCCCTCCCCCCATAAAAAAAGTTGCAATGGAGATATAAAATTGTATATTTCATTAATATTAAAATTGACGATCTTAATCATAGCTCGGGTTAATTGGATGAAATTTGATTATTTTTCAGATGATTTTAGAACTTTGACCTTGAGTTGACCTTTGACCTCAAAATAGTTGTTTTTCCCAATTCAGTGACTCAATATGCAAATGCTGTTCAACTTTCAAGTCAATCGGGAAGAATGACGATTTTTAAAAATTCACCTTGAATGACCTTTGACCTCAAAATTTTTGTTTTTCCCCAATTCAGGGACTCAATATGCAAATGCTGTTCAACTTTCAAGTCAATCGGATGAAAAATGACGATTTAAAAAATTTGACCTTGAGTGAACTTTGACCTCAAAATAGTTGTTTCCCCCAATTCAGTGACTCAATATGCAAATGCTGTTCAACTTTCAAGTCAATCGGGAAGAATGACGATTTTTAAAAATTCACCTTGAATGACCTTTGACCTCAAAATTTTTGTTTTTCCCCAATTCAGGGACTCAATATGCAAATGCTGTTCAACTTTCAAGTCAATCGGATGAAAAATGACAATTTTAAAAATTTGACCTCAAGATGACCTTTGACCTCAAAATCAATAGGCTTCTCAGTTTTGACTACCTCTACGGCTTGGTAAAATTTGATGACGATCGGTTTGGAATTGTGACCTATAGGTGAGTGACAAACAAACAGACAGATTAACAAAGTTGACCGACCAATATACTTGGAAAATCTTTGCTTTTGCAAGTAATAAAACAGAGAGAAAGGGTCAGTGATGCACCCCAGAGTAATTCACCGTTAATTCACACCAGATCCACTTTTTAGAAATACCAACTTCTTTCCTGGAAGTCCTAGCAGTGTCCATGTGTTTTTTTTTTTACCTCCCTCCCCCCTTCGATGCCTCCTCCACCCAAGCCCTCTCCCTCCCACAGATCTCCCGATGTCCCTGCTCCCCATCTTGTCTCCCACCCCCTTTATTACATGTTTTTTGTGCCGGTTGGTCTTTTTGTGATCAATGTTGGCTCTTACACGAGCCTCGATCTTGTATACAAAAATAACAAAGTGATGGAAAAGCGAAGGTGGATCACCTTCGAGAGAGAGAGAAAAGAGAAACTTCAAGCCGTTTATCCATCACCTGTCGAAGAAGAACTCTCCACTGTGAAGGTCAAAGTCAGGGGTACGGTGCGAGTCCGGCTCGGCGAGCCAGGCGAGCCGCGTGCCCGGGAGCGTCCTCAAGGTGCTCCGGTAGGTCACGTGCCTCGTGCCCCCCACGTTGAGGACCACGCGCTCTTCTTCCTCCTCTTCGCTGGAGCCCATGGTACCGCGGAGGCATGTGCGCGAAGGGGCTTTGTTGTTCCCGGACTTGCGTCCGCGGAACGACGACACGCACACGGAGCTGATCATGCAGCCTGGAAGGTGTGCCTGGATTCAGGGACGTGGTGGAACTCCGGCACAGGGAGCAAATTGCGAAGAGCGGAAAGGGAAAGTCAAAGATGAATTTGAGACAAACACGTTTTTTGAGAATTTCAAATGGAGGAAGTTTTTGGAAGTCAAAAGACCCAAATTGGATTCCGTGAAGAAACTTTTGGAGCACCACCAGGCACTGCTAGGATGGTTTTGAGAGACGTCAACGAAAGCCGAGAGTGAAGCGTGCAGGATTACTTAGATACTATCAGTAATTTAGTGTGACATACTGTTGTGTGTGTGTGCGCGGTTTCCTTGAAACAGATTCGCGATGAGGTTCGATGGGATAAAGCACTATGGACAAGGGCAAAATTAAAATTAATGAAGAGACAACAATCAATCCGAGAGACAAGCAGTAGGACAGACAAGAATCCACAAACAAACGAGTTCTCGTAAGAGTTTATCAGAACCAAAGGCTAATAAAAAATAGCCGAGGCAGACACCGTACGTGTGTTTTGTTTGTCTGCGTGTCCGACGCCATATGGTCTCGTACGCACGAGGGTGGGTGTGACTCTACAGAAGGAAAATAAAAAGAGTAGTGGACATGAAGTAAGCATGTAGAATACAGCCACAGGTGAGGATTGCACAAAAACAGACACAAACAAAAACAAACACACACACAAACACAAGAAGTTGCGGGACTAGATCAGCACAAAAGACAAGTCAAGGGAAGTCGACACAGACACTGTGTTTGCCGTTTCCTTGTCTGCACGTCTGACGCCATATGGCCCTTAATATACACACTTCAATGCACCGAGAAACAAAGTTATAAAGGGGCAATGAGGGGAAAAGAGGGGGAAAGGAATGCCAATCAGATGGTTGGGAAAAGTATTGAATAACAAGTACAAGGAAGAAAGTCAGGAATAAAAGAGTGATGGAGAGTGCCTTGATGATGCTTTGGAGATTCAGGAAGAGACAGGTGCATCAAGGTAAATAGCGTTGTCCTGCGTAGGTCTTGGTTCAGCTTGTTTTGTTCACATCACACGTGCTAGGGTGGTGAAACATGGACCGGCATAAAGGGGGTGGGGGAACGAGTGGAAAAGAAAGGAAAACGATCTTCTCAACCATATCATCTACATAATCCACCATTCCTACAAATAAACCATCATCCATATCATCTATACAATCCACCATTCCTACAAATAAACCATCATCCATATCATCTATATAATCCACCATTCCTACAAATAAACCATCATCCATATCATCTACATAATCCACCATTCCTACAAATAAACCATCATCCATATCATCTATATAATCCACCATTCCTCCAAATTAACCATCATCCATATCATCTACATAATCCACCATTCCTCCAAATTAACCATCATCCATATCATCTACATAATCCACCATTCCTACAAATAAACCATCATCCATATCATCGATATAATCCACCATTCCTTCAAAGAAACCATCATCCATATCATCTACATACAACAACAACAACAACAACAACAACAACAACAACATGCATTTTAAGGCCATTTTCCCTGCTACAGTGGGGGTTAGCCTTGCGGTCCCCATGACAATCTTCTCCATATTGCCCTATTTTCTGCATCTCTCCTTATTAACCCCCTTGCCCGCATTTCTTCTTCCACCATCTTTAGCCAAGTCTTTCTTGGTCTTCCCCATCCTCTACTTCCTTCTACATGAATTTCCATCACTCTTCTCGACCAGTCACTTTCATCCTTCCTCAACACATGACCAAACCATCTCAACCTGTTCCTCTTCACAGCATCAATCACAGGCAATATTCCCATCATCTTTCGCAATTCATCATTTGTCTTCCTCTCTCTCAACGATACTCCGCACATCCATCGAACCATTCGCATTTCCACCCTTTCCAGCCTTCGTTGCTGCTCTACGTTCATTACCCATGTCTCGCTCCCATAAATCATAACACTTCTCACACATGCAGCATACACCTTTCCCTTCAGCTTCAGCGACACTCTCCTCCTCATCAGCACGCCACTCAGTTCCCGAAACTTCTTCCATGCACATCTCACTCGAGCAACCGTTGCCGAGTCTGATCCACCTTCTCCATTCAGCATGTCTCCGAGGTAGCAAAATGTTTTCACACCTTCCAGCTTCACGCCGTCTCCAAGATCCAACTCAACATTTCCTCCATCTGCAGCTCCCTCTGTGCACACCTTACATTTGAATGTAGCTGCCACACTGGTAAATGACCCTCTCAGACCACTACATTTTTGATGAACCCACTCAGCGCACATTGTACACTGAATGGAGTTCACTCCGACACCCTTCCTGCACACAGCACACGGCCACTTCCCAGTTCTTTCCACCTCACCACATGCTTTACCACTTGCCATCACCTTCGTCTTTCCGATATTCACCTTCAGACCTTTTGTCTCCATACATTCCTTCCACTTGTTCATCTTTTCCTTCAGTCCATCCATACTTTCTGCAATCAACACCAGATCATCTGCATACAACAACTCCCACGATAAACCCTCCTTTACGTTCTGAGCCAGCACCTCCATCACAGCTACAAATAGTAGTGGACTTAGTACCGACCCTGATGCACTCCCACCTTCACCTCAAACTCACCACTGTTCCCGTCCTTCGTCCTTACAGCTGTGCGCGCTCTTTTGTACATTGCCATCACTACTCTGATCAACCATTCCTCCACTCCTAACTTCCTCAATGCCCATGTCAATACTTTGCGTGGAACCCTATCGAATGCTTTCTCCAGATCAACAAACCCAAAAAACAACTTCTTCCTCTTCTCCATGTACTTCTCCTGCAACTGCCTCACAATGAAAAGCACGTCTGTCGTTCCTCTTCCTGGCATAAATCCAAACTGCATTTCGTCGATCTTCACTTTCTTCCTTATCCTCCTCTCCAACACCCTTTCCAATACCTTCATTCCATGCTCCAATAACTTTATCGCTCGGTGCGAGCTACACTCCAGAGGGTCACCTTTCCCCTTGTATAGAGGGACGAGAGTACTCAGTTCCCAATCCACTGGAATGCGGCCTTCTTTCACCACCAGATTACAGATCTCTGTCATTCTCTTCACACCCCAACTTCCTGCTGCCTTCAACATATCTCCCACAACTCCCGTCGGCCCTCCCGCTTTTCCACTCTTCATTGCTTTTATCGCTTCCTCAACTTCCTTCTCAGTTATCTTCTCTGCCGGTCCTAAAACTGGGTTACTCTCTATGTTGCCATCCCATGCATTCTCTGTATTCAACAGCATTTCCATATATCTTTTCCATCTTCCTTTAATTCCATCTGGGTCAACAACGGTTTGTCCCACTTCATCCTTCAAGCAACTCACCCCCATCACATCACACCTCTCTTTCGCTATGTGCTTTGCAATCCTGAATACTGCTTTCTGACCCTCTTCCGAATCCAAGCGTTCTCCGAACATTTTCCTACATGCCTCCTGCGCCTTTGCTACCTCTTTCTTTGCAGCCTTCCTGGCTGCCTTATAACTTTCATGCTCTGCTGTTTCTGCTCCCGTACCCTTCACCTTCTGCCACTCCTTGAACTTCCTCCTCTTCTCGTCAATCCTCTTTCCAACTTCATCATCCCACCACCATGTTTCCGAGTGCCTCGGTGGTCCTTTTGTCCATCCACATACCTCACCAATGGCTCCCAACAGACTAGCTTTCATTGACATCCAACCACTTTCAAGCTCAACCACATCATCCTCTACCCTACTCAGCCTCTCTTTTAATGCCTCCCTTACTGTCACCTCTTTCAACCTCCACACCTTCATTCTCGGTTGGTACTTCACCCGCCGAGCTCTCCTCGCACCTTTCACCCTTATGTCGCAGACAACCAAGTGGTGCTGTGAAACAACCTCCTCCCCCGGGCTCACCTTTCTGTCCCAGAGGTGCCCCCTATTTCGCCTACGCACCATCAGGTAGTCAACGGTTGTCGTCGACCCAACTGACGTGTATGTAACAAGCTTATTATCCTCTTTCTGGAATTGAGTATTACAAATCAACAAATCAGCTCCATTAGCAAACTCCAAAATCCTTTCACCTTCTCCATTTCTCACACCATAGCCGTAACCCCCATGAACTCCCTCAAAACCATCCATACTCCTTCCCACATGTCCATTCAGGTCTCTTCCCACCACAACAACTTCCTCATCTTTCACGTTTTCCATCAGCTTCTCTATCGCACACCAGAACTTGTCCTTCTCTTCATCGCTTCGACCAACCTGCCCAGCATATCCCGAGATGACGTTCACCAAGAGCTTTCCAATCATCATTTTCACCATCATCAACCTATCACTCACTCTAGTCACACTCACCACACTGTCTACAAACTCCTCAGAAAACAGAACACCAACACCATTCACGCCCTCCGGGCACCCTTGCCACACAAACTTGTATTTCTGTCCCTGCCTACCCTTCACCATTCTCATACCACTTCCCTTCCATCTCGTCTCCTGCACACAACATATGTCCACTCTTCTTCTGACGAATACTTCCACCACTTCTCCTGATCTCCCTGTCATTGTCCCTACATTCCATGTCCCAAACCTCAGAAACCGATCTCCACTTCGGGCTGTACCCTGCCCACATGTAGTTGTAATTGTCATGGTTCTCTTTTTGAGGCAATGTTTTTATGCCGTATGCCCTTCCTGACGCCAACCCTCTTACGTCACGCAGAGATACGGTGTACCTATTCTGACCAGGGTACACACTGGGAAACGTTTAAAACATGGAAATTCTGGGGGGTGGGGGGGGCGGCGTCAGCATCACGGCTGCGGTTTAAACATATTCCAACAATATCCAAACGGAACCATGAAAACCATGAAAAACAATCTGGGAAAAGTCTCCAAGCGAGAACGTGGATTTGAGAAAGAAGGAGCAAAGGCGGAAGAAAAACGATACAGGGGGCGGGGCACAAGTCGAGACGAGGAGGAGAGCGAACAAGCACGTGTCCGGGAGGAGAGAAAGAATCAAGATAGAATTCTTTGTCTATCCGTTTTTCCTGTTTTTAAAAACGCCGGACAAAGGGTAAAATGCCCGCGAGAGGCAGGGGAGAGAAAAGAAATCAAAGAAATAAAGCAAATACTATGAAGGAAAGAACTTGCACTCACAAAACACCGACGGGGGGAAGGGAGCCCGGAAAGACCAGGCCGCGCATGACGCGCGAATAAAAAATGACCAATCACACACAAATCCGCAACAACCACAAAACCAAAACTAAACAGAAACACACAACAACACACACACAACAGTCAACAAAACAACCAGCGGAAACCCGACAGAGGCACGAATGGGAAAACACTCAAACTTCGATGCCGCGGAGAGATCGAAGGAAGCCTCGTCGCCCGAGGGACCGGAAGTCCGGAAGTCCATATATATCATCGACATAATCCACCATTCTACATAATCCACCATAATCTACATAATCCACCATTCCTACAAATAAACCATCATCCATATCATCCACATAATCCACCATTCCTACAAATAAACCATCATCCATATCATCGATATAATCCACCATTCCTACAAATAAACCATCATCCATATTGTTGCGAATATGGAATTTGGCCTCCATATCCACTTGTAAATATTCCCCTATTTTCCCCAATACTCCCCAACTATCCCCAATCCCCCATTCCCTAGTCCCATTGTCTGTAAACAACAATCAGTAGAGCCGACCTTCCCCTTATTCCCCCATTAAATGTCGTGCCCAGGTCCACCGCACCACACGTAGACAACTTTCGGACATCTTGCTAGTTATTCTTAGTCTATGTCAGTTAAGGCCTCGTTTCCATTAATTATGACTCTTCGTTGCACCAGAATGTGATTATATGGCATCAGTAGTGAGTTTAGGACCTTTCCCATACCTCCTTCCATCTTCCATACCTCCTTCCATCTTCTTCCACAACTATAACTACAACAACAGAGGAGATGGGGGCGGCGCGGCGGCGCGGGGGAGGATGCGTCCTCACACCGGCTCGGCGCTCCACGGGGTTACCAGAGGGGCTGGCTGTCAGCTCCTCGTCAAGGGCGGAGCCTGGTAACCCCCCCGCACCCAATCAGAAGGGCGGACCGATTCCATCTGGGGCGGAGCTAACGAGCCGAGGGCGTGTCACTCCCCGCCGGATATACGTGGCGACTTAGCGGACGTGAAGGGAGATGCGCCCCCAGCTGGAGAAAGAGGTACCTGCGAGCGCTGAGTCAGATGCGCCCCGCCTGAGAAAGAACGTTGCCTGCGATCGCTGAGAGGAAGCGAACCCGCCTGGGAAAGAACGTTACCTCCGAGCGCTGTGACCTCCCCGCATCTTTGGACCGGACCGAACCGTGTGGATTCTGCCCCGAGCCCAGGCGCACCTGGAGCCACCGATACCTGCCTTTCCCTGCCATCAATCCCCGTGTGAGTCAGCCGTTGTCCCGTTTATCTGTCGTCTGTCCGGGGTCAATATAAGAGTGTGTCTAAGTGCCTGTCTTCCTGTGATATACCTCTAGCCCCTGTAATCTAACCTTTCCGTACGAATATAATTGAGAATCGAAACATTGGTGTCTGTCATTATAATCCAGCCGGGTGTCTTCTTTTCCTTTATTGATCCAGCGTAGCGCGGCTCCGTCAACGTCGAGTATAATCGGTAACTTGTGCAGACGTGGTCATACCAAAACCGCTCGGTAAACTAACATCTAAGCCACGTCTGTAACAATTGGTGTCGAGGAGTGAGATCCGGACCCGGGACTAAAGTAGTTAGGCCCAAATTTTGGGAGGGAAAATCGATTCGGAGCGCGTACTGCGCTCGACAAAATCGATCCGGAGCGCAGTCCCGCGGTTACTGCGCTCGACGAAATTATAACAGCAAAATTTGGATTTGTGTTACGAAACTCGAATTTTGAAAGTCGCGCTATGGCGGATCAAGACGGCTGGGGTCCGGTAGGGGAGAGTGAAGCAGGGTCGGTCCAGGACCAAATTGAGACACGTGAGGAGAGCGAAACAGCGGGGGTAGCAGACGCGCGAAATGGCGCCTCGCACATAGCTACGGCGGCCGCACCCGCTGCACAAGTGGGAGGGATGGCCCAGATGCAGGTCCTCATGGAGCAATTTATGGCGCAAATGCAGGCGTCCCTCAAACTGCAGAGTAACCAATTGGGGGTAATGGGGAACCGGATGGATGCTCAGGGTGAGCGATTGGAGGGCCAAATGGGGGCCAATAGCCAACGGTTAGAACAAAGAATGGGGTCCAATAGCGAGAAATTGAGGGAGGACATGGGGGCGCAGATCGGAGGGTTAGGGAGTAGAATAGAGGGATTAGACAATAGATTAGGGGAAATACAGGAGGGGTTAACGGGGGTAGAAAACAGAATGGCCGCTCAAGAGAATCAGATAGAGGGAGTGAAAAAAGGGTTAGAGGGGTTAGAAAACACCATGGAAGGCAAATTGAGGGACATGAGGGACCAAGCGGAAAGGGAAGTTAAACAAATGGGGCAGCAGATAGAGGGGGTCAGAATGGGGGTAGAAACCAAACTGGATGCTCACAGGGAGGAAATGGAGCAGATGAGGGTGGCATCTGGGCAGGAGATGCAAGTGATGGGAGAAGATATCAGAAGAGGTGTGAGTGAGGAGGTCGGAGGAGTGCGCGAGGAGGTGAGGCACTGTAAGGAGCACATGGAGAAGGAGGTGAGAAAGGGGACTGTAAAGTTACAGGGGGGCATAGAGGTCCTGACGCAGGAGGTGGAACAGCTGACGGAGGGACAAAAAGAACTAACGGAGCAGGTTCAAAGGAACACTGCGGTATTAGGAGGGTTAAAAGTGACACAGAAAGAACTAAAAGACGACTTGATAGCGACGAAGAGGGAATGTCAGATGGTACGTGAGGGACTGACAACGAGGTTGGACGAGGTGGTAGAGGTAATGGAGACGAAGGACCGGCAGGTGAGGACGCACATGGAAACGGTCAAGGTAGCCTTGGAGGACGAGCTTGAGGAGACGTACCGGGGAATAAAAGAGGTGAAGCACAAATTAGAAGAAGTGGAAGAAGGGATGAGCGAAATTAAGAAGCGACGGAGAGGGGATAAGAAAGAGATAAAAGAGGAGATAAAAGAATTGGTCCAAAGTCTGTGTTCGGATCGTAATGATGTGCTCATTAACCGGATGAGGGATTCGCAGGTGATGGAGGAGAAGCGAAGAGGAAGAGGACCCGGTGTAAGTGGTGACCAATATGGTCGTGCGTATGATGCGCCAGGGGATTTAAGAAGCTTGGGGGTCGAGATAGACCCGGGTGTTCGTGAGAGGCCGTGGGTGAAGTGTGCGACAGGTCTGGTGTGCGAAAAAGGAGGTGTGCAAGAAAGTCCGACTCTGGGGTGTGTGAGGAAAAAGTGCGTGCCAAGGAGTGAGGGTGCTGGCGAGAGTGAGTCGGTCGTAGCGTGTGTGCGAGGGAGCACATGGAAGCGCGGTGTGGTGAGTGTTACAGAGGGTGTAACGGGAGAGTGTGCGCGAGAAAGGTGTGTGATGGACAGGTACATGAGGAAAGAGTGCGCTGTCAAAGGCAAGGAAGAATGCACACCTGTGGTGAGTGTTACAGAGGGTGTAACGGGAGAGTGTGCGCGAGAAAGGTGTGTGATGGACAGGTACATGAGGAAAGAGTGCGCTGTCAAGAGGAAGGGTGAGTGCGCTGTCAGGAATGGAGGTGAAAGTAGTGAGAGTGACATGGAGCGTGAGTTAGTTGTGACAGGTGAGCGAGGATGTACACCTGGGATGGAAGGATGCACACCTGGAATGGTAGAGCGTGAGTGGGAATGCACGCTGGAGTTGGTGGTGAGGCACGTGGTTGGGTGTGCGAATGAGAGCACACCTGTGATTGTCACAGAGGAGGTGACCGAGGAGGGGGCGCGAAGCGGTGTATTGGTGAGGTGTGCGAGCAACGAATGTGTGCCAAAGTGTTCGGTGGTCAGGTGTGTGACCAAGGCTGTGAGTGGAATGGGTGTACCTGGGTGTGTAAGGAAAGGTACGAGGAGCATGGGCACGGCTGGATGTGTGAGCAAGGAATGGGCTGCGGGGTGTAAGCGTCCAGGTGAAGCATCGACGTTACACGGGTTAGAGGTTAGAGCGACTTTTAGCCGAAGCAGGCCCTCGGTGCGTGCCGGGCCTCGCTTTGAACGGCCGCGTCCAGGCTCCACTAGGCGGAGCTGGCAGCCCGATAGGAAGGGTCGTTATGGCGACCACGTTTTGTTGAGACGTGCCGGCAGGCCGAGATCGAGCCATGGGATGGCTCCGTGTCGAGATGGTGCGTGGGATCTCGGCCCGGGTAAACCTCCTTCCCTGCACCGAGTGCCGGACGCATCCAGCCGCTGGCACAAAACAACCAGCATCCATTGCTTGGCTTTACGAAGCCGGGCTTTGGACAGGGATTGGCGCACCGAGAGGTATTAGTGAGTCGACTGGGTGATGAGGTTAGTGTTTTGGACCCAAAATTAGAGAAAAATAAAATTTGATGATTGGCAAAGGATTGGCAGTAGTGATTGGCAGATGATGGGCAGTGATTGGCAAATTTTTAATTTGTTGAAATTTGATGTGCAAAATTGGTAGTGAGAGACCCCCGATGTGGTGGGATGGCAAATCCACCATCCCTCACAGGTGGGGGGCAAAGGAGCAATAGTTTATGGGGTGTATGGCAGTGAAAACTAGCCCGGGTGGGTTAGGTTATATTGATAGGGCCCTAGAAGATGACATTAGGTGACGTTAAGATTAGTTAGTGACTGATACCTGTAGTGGGGACGCAGGTAGATTAGTATGGATGATAATGACGAGGGAGCGCAATAGTTTAAAGGGACGACTGGGAAGCGCAAGTTTCAGAAGGGAGTAGTTAGATGAGATGATGCCGTGTGTGTGTGAGGATGGAACAGGTGTGATTGCACAGGTGTGCAACTGGACAGGTGTGTGGAGCAGTGTATGAGTAGTGAGTGTGTGGATCAGCGCGAATGCGCTTGGGGAGAGAAGGGTGCAGGTGGCACCAGGTGTGAGAGCACAGGTGTGCAAGTACAGGTGTGTGGAGAGAGTTGGAGTAAGTGGTACGGAGTGGTGTGCATGGTGCGAAGGTGTGAATGGGGGAAGAGTGGACCCCCATCACGGATACCCGGGGCGGGTAGTGTAAGTGTTAGGTAGAGGGTACAGGTAAATTGTGGTTGGATATTGGCATTTGTGGTGCGGTTGCAGAATGGTGTTGTGGATGGGTGCATTAGTGTTGTGGAAATGGCTGGGCGTGTAGCCTGTTAGTGTGTGTAGTTGGTTGGGCACTCCACCACTGTGAGGATGTCGGCCAGGTGAGGCCGCAGGTGGGCTCTGGGAGCCGGTAGAGTTGTGGATGGGGCCCGAGGATCCGGAGGATGGACCCGGGTAGCCCAGTGCCAGAGAGGGCACCGAGTGGGGAGAGCGCCAGAGGGCCTTCCCCAGGTAGTTAGGTTAGGGTAAGGAGCAGGTAAGCTCGGAGGCAACTGCAGTGGTGGAGGTGTGCAGGTGGGTAGACCCACTGGGAGAGGTACACGCCGCAGCCCAGAAATTGTGCGAGGGCACCGGGAGATGAATCGGGGGAGTGAGACCCCAAATTGAAGAGCACCACAGTTTGGCCAATGGGAATTGGTTTTTAGAACCCATAGTGTAAGAGGGCCAATGGTTTGGCCGGAGAAAGACCCCGGGTAGTGTAAAATTGTTAAAGTCACTTAGGAAATAGTTAGGATTGATGAACCTGTCGCACCATACGCAGCCACTTACCTGAGGTGATGATGATGACTCCACACCTGTGTTTTCTTTGTTCTGTGTGCAGAAATGAGAATTGCTGTGTGGATTGGTGAGACGCATCACGACGTGGATGAGACATTGGGGTGATTCCATCTCTCCCTCCCTAGGAGGGACTGATGATGAATTGGTAATGGCAAATTTTGATGTTGAATTGGTAATGGCAAATTTTGATGAGAGTTGAAAATGGCAAATTTGATTGGTTAGGAGGGAGAGAAGACGAATTTGGTTTATGGGAGGAACGGGGAAGACAGTAGGGATGTTTGTTGATTTGTAAAGTAGATGTTTATGGGTAGTGTTGTGTTTTGTGGATGCAGTAAGGGGTAAGGGAGGGGCCATGTAGGTTACCTGGTGGGGGGGGGGCGTACGATAGGAACGTACCTGTCTCACCTGGTTCCCATGTGCCCCCAGTGTGCATCACCTTACATTGCGTGCACTTTTGCGCCCTTACCACCTTACTCACTTGTCTGCTTCTTTTGTCTCCCACCTCCGAGGATCTGGCTTTGGGGTAGAGAGAGAGGAGAGAGAGGTGCTGGCTGCGCAGTTGTGGGCCTGCACTTTCGCTGTTTGCTGCCGGGATCGATACACCATATGGACCGCAATGTTTGTGGCCACCCACAATGGACCGCAGTTCGTTTGCGGCCAAGCACCACCCGGGGATGGACCTATGGGTCAACGTGGCACCTATGCCATACAGGTGAACCACTTTTAGTTAACACCAAGTGCACCACAAGAAGAGCAAGAGACACCTGCAGGGTTAGGGGTTGTCGAATTTATTTTTATTCCAATGAACAATGGTGACTGCACCGATTGGTGGTGGGGTGGTGCTTTTGATGCTCGGGAAGGGTGCTCTGCACGTTATTAAAGGCCGTCGGCCACAGAGCACTCGTGGGTTGGTGTATCGATGCTGGCAAGCGCGCTCTCTCTATGCATAACATCTGCATGTGTTCCTCCAAAAACAGGTCCTGGATCGTAGTGTAAATAGCAGCGTAGTCGTGTAAATAATGCTCCCTACCGGCTGTATGTTTAGTTTGCGAATTCTTTCCGGATTCGGTTATCCTGTGGGTGTGTTTCTGTGAGGAGAAGGGTGCAACGTCGCAGGGGGACATATTTACTCATTTGTGAATATCTGTAAAACTGTCGCACTCAGGGTAGAGTTAATAGTAGAGGGAACTACATTGCGTGCCACACTAAAGTAGGTAAAAATTTATCGGGTCGGGACGCCCCGAGGGTAGAGAAGGGTGCAATGTTGCGAATATGGAATTTGGCCTCCATATCCGCTTGTAAATATTCCCCTATTTTCCCCAATACTCCCCAACTATCCCCAATCCCCCATTCCCTAGTCCCATTGTCTGTAAACAACAATCAGTAGAGCCGACCTTCCCCTTATTCCCCCATTAAATGTCGTGCCCAGGTCCACCGCACCACACGTAGACAACTTTCGGACATCTTGCTAGTTATTCTTAGTCTATGTCAGTTAAGGCCTCGTTTCCATTAATTATGACTCTTCGTTGCACCAGAATGTGATTATATGGCATCAGTAGTGAGTTTAGGACCTTTCCCATACCTCCTTCCATCTTCCATACCTCCTTCCATCTTCTTCCACAACTATAACTACAACAACAGAGGAGATGGGGGCGGCGCGGCGGCGCGGGGGAGGATGCGTCCTCACACCGGCTCGGCGCTCCACGGGGTTACCAGAGGGGCTGGCTGTCAGCTCCTCGTCAAGGGCGGAGCCTGGTAACCCCCCCGCACCCAATCAGAAGGGCGGACCGATTCCATCTGGGGCGGAGCTAACGAGCCGAGGGCGTGTCACTCCCCGCCGGATATACGTGGCGACTTAGCGGACGTGAAGGGAGATGCGCCCCCAGCTGGAGAAAGAGGTACCTGCGAGCGCTGAGTCAGATGCGCCCCGCCTGAGAAAGAACGTTGCCTGCGATCGCTGAGAGGAAGCGAACCCGCCTGGGAAAGAACGTTACCTCCGAGCGCTGTGACCTCCCCGCATCTTTGGACCGGACCGAACCGTGTGGATTCTGCCCCGAGCCCAGGCGCACCTGGAGCCACCGATACCTGCCTTTCCCTGCCATCAATCCCCGTGTGAGTCAGCCGTTGTCCCGTTTATCTGTCGTCTGTCCGGGGTCAATATAAGAGTGTGTCTAAGTGCCTGTCTTCCTGTGATATACCTCTAGCCCCTGTAATCTAACCTTTCCGTACGAATATAATTGAGAATCGAAACATTGGTGTCTGTCATTATAATCCAGCCGGGTGTCTTCTTTTCCTTTATTGATCCAGCGTAGCGCGGCTCCGTCAACGTCGAGTATAATCGGTAACTTGTGCAGACGTGGTCATACCAAAACCGCTCGGTAAACTAACATCTAAGCCACGTCTGTAACAATATCATCCACATAATCCACCATTCCTGCAAATAAACCATCATCCATATCATCGATATAATCCACCATTCCTGCAAATAAACCATCATCCATATCATCGATATAATCCACCATTCCTGCAAATAAACCATCATCCATATCATCGATATAATCCACCATTCCTGCAAATAAACCATCATCCATATCATCGATATAATCCACCATTCCTGCAAATAAACCATCATCCATATCATCGATATAATCCACCATTCCTACAAATAAACCATCATCCATATCATCGATATAATCCACCATTCCTGCAAATAAACCATCATCCATATCATCGATATAATCCACCATTCCTGCAAATAAACCATCATCCATATCATCGATATAATCCACCATTCCTATAAATAATCCATCATCCATATCATCGATATAATCCACCATTCCTGCAAACAAACCATCATCCATATCATCGATATAATCCACCATTCCTACAAATAAACCATCATCCATATCATCGATATAATCCACCATTCCTATAAATAAACCATCATCCATATCATCGATATAATCCACCATTCCTGCAAATAAACCATCATCCATATCATCGATATAATCCACCATTCCTACAAATAAACCATCATCCATATCATCGATATAATCCACCATTCCTGCAAATAAACCATCATCCATATCATCGATATAATCCACCATTCCTGCAAATAAACCATCATCCATATCATCGATATAATCCACCATTCCTATAAATAAACCATCATCCATATCATCGATATAATCCACCATTCCTACAAATAAACCATCATCTATATCATCTACATAATCCACCATTCCTACAAATAAACCATCATCTATATCATCTACATAATCCACCATTCCTACAAATAAACCATCATCCATATCATCTACATAATCCACCATTCCTACAAATAAACCATCATCCATATCATCTACATAATCCACCATTCCAACAAATAAACCATCATCTATATCATCCACATAATCCACCATTCCCACAAATAAACCATCATCCATATCATCTACATAATCCACCATTCCTACAAATAAACCATCATCCATATCATCTACATAATCCACAATTCCTACAAATAAACCATCATCCATATCATCTACATAATCCACCATTCCTACAAATAAACCATCATCCATATCATCTACATAATCCACCATTCCTACAAATAAACCATCATCTATATCATCGACATAATCCACAATTCCTACAAATAAACCATCATCCATATCATCTACATAATCCACCATTCCTACAAATAAACCATCATCTATATCATCTACATAATCCACCATTCCTACAAATAAACCATCATCCATATCATCTACATAATCCACCATTCCTACAAATAAACCATCATCCATATCATCTACATAATCCACAATTCCTACAAATAAACCATCATCCATATCATCTACATAATCCACCATTCCTACAAATAAACCATCATCCATATCATCTACATAATCCACCATTCCTACAAATAAACCATCATCTATATCATCCACATAATCCACCATTCCTACAAATAAACCATCATCTATATCATCTTACTATAATTCACCAAATGTCCGTCCATCTGTCTGTCCATTTGAAGGTACCGCAAAAACGGCTGAACCGATCGCAACGATATCTTGGGTGGGTAATCCCTGGAGTAAAATAAACTATATTGTTTTTCCAATTTTTCCAAGTTTTCCAATTTTCCCAATCACGATGGAATAATATTTACTGATATGAACAGTGATGTGGCTTTTGTTGAAATTCTACGTACCAGGAGAGAGTAAATAGCCTCCTGACGAACTCTTCCTATATAAACGTGCGGCTCCGAAGTAACACGGCAGCGTGTGCAAAACGACTGAGAAACAGGTGTAGCGGCCGCTTCCGTGTTACAGATTCAGCACGCACTCTTCACACATAAACGTGCGACTGAGAAAGACGTGGATCGGCCGCTTCCGTTTTGCAGAATTCAATGTTTTTTCAAAATGGGTACCATGTATTGTTTAGATTTTGATGATTTGCGTGTGATATGATTCAACAGATGTTTATATGAATCGTTTTTAAAAATTTAAAAAGCCGTCAATTTCTGATAAATTTCCTTTTCATTTGGGCTTCCCAATTGAAGCCCTGCCCGTAGGGCGGGTACCGTTGCTTGTCTATATAATCCACCATTCCTACAAATAAACCATTGTGATGCTGTGCATACACGACCCGATTGCCAGAGAGGTAGGCCACAACGCGTTGATACAACAAGAGTCTTTATTCAGAGGTCGCACTTCAGCACTGGGCGGGCTCGAGCTTAGAGCCCGCATATATCTCCCGAGGCCACGCCTTGCCCCCGGGCGTGGCCGATCGGCCGAAAGGTGGGGCATGCATTTCAGTTCCCCGCCTGGACGCTCGCGCCACCCACTGGTGCGTGGAATTATTGTCCCTTGTGCCCGCCACACGCGCCCCGCCAGAATTCCCGCACACCTGAAGGGTGAGCTTGCGGGGAAGCCGGATGACCCGGCCGAAACGCCCCCTGGCGATGCGTGCAGGGCTGGGGGGTAGCGGGACAGCGCGGCTGGGGGGTGCCGGGGGTCTGACCGCCGGGGGGTGGCCTCGACGCGGAGGCAGAGCTGCTTGCAGGGTGTGGTCCAGATCGAGGTGGGCCGGCTTGAGGCGGTCCATGGAGATACGATCCGGGGCACCGCCGATGTCGACGGTGAAATATTTGTCCCCGGTCTCCAGCATGCTGAAGGGCCCGTCGTACGGGGGCCGTAGCAGTGACCGGGTGGGTGTCGTGCCGGACGAAGACGTACTCCGCCGTGCGAAACTCCGGGGCGACGTGGGAGGATGGGCAACCGTGGTGTGCCGTCGGCACCGGGGCGAACCTCCGGGCAGTCTCCTGCAGGGTGGAACGCTGTTGCGCCACGGACCAAGGAGCCGTGGAGTCGGGGATAAATTCACCCGGTACCCGGTGGTTGCCCGAAGACCAGCTCCGCCGAGGACGCGCGCAGGTCGTCCTTGGGCGCCGTCCTGAGGCCCAGCAGGACCCAGGGGAGCCTGTCGGCCCAGCTGCCGTCGTGGAGGCTGGCCCAGAGCGCGGCCTTCATCGAGCGATGAAAGCGCTCGCACAGGCCATTGGCCTGGGGGTGGTAGGCCGTGGTGCGGTGCAGTTTGACGCCGAGCCCTTGCGCCACCACGCCCCAGAGCTCCGAGGTGAACTGGGGGCCGCGGTCGGACGAGATGTCCGAGGGGGCGCCGAACCGGGCAACCCAAGTGGCGATGAAGGCTTGCGCCACATCCGCCGCAGACGTCGCCGCCAATGGCACGGCCTCCGGCCACCGTGTGGTGCGGTCCACCATGGTGAAGAGGTGGGTGAACCCCCGCGAGGGGGGCAGAGGTCCCACCAAGTCGACATGGACGTGGTCGAACCAACGCTCGGGTACCGTAAACGGGGCCAACGGGGCCTGGGTGTGGCGGTGGACCTTTGCACGCTGGCACACGAGGCACGTCCTGGCCCAGTCGCGGACGTCCTTCCTGAGGCCATGCCAGACGAACTTCGCCGCGACGAGCTTCTGGGAGGCCTTCGTGCCCGGGTGGGACAGGCCGTGGATGGCGTCGAAAACCGGGTGCTGCCAGCCAGCGGGCACGATGGGGCAAGGCCGGCCGAGGGAGACGTTGCACAGGAGGGCCGCGCCCACGACGTCGAACGGCACCTCGGTGATGCGGAGGCCCATGACGGCGGTCCGCAAGGCCTGGACGCCGGGGTCGGCGGTCTGGTCCTCCGCCATCCGGGCATAGTCGATCCCGAGGTGGACCGCGTGCGCGACGGACCGGGAAAGACAATCCGCCACCGGGTTGTCTTTACCCGCGACGTGACGGATGTCCGTCGTGTACTCGGACACGGCAGAGAGGTGACGCTGCTGCCGTGCCGACCATGGCTCGGCGACCTTGGCCATCACGAACACAAGGGGCTTGTGGTCGACGAAAGCCGTGAACGGGCGGCCTTCGAGCAGATGGCGGAAGTGTCGGACCGCCAGGTGGAGCCCGAGCAGCTCACGGTCGAAGGTGCTGTAGCGGCGTTCGTGCGGGCGAAGCTGCCGGCTAAAAAACGCCAGCGGCTGCCAAGCACCATGCACCCACTGCTCGTGCACCGCGCCCACCACGTAGTCCGACGCGTTGGTGGTGAGGGCGATCGGTGCATCGGGCGCCGGGTGCGCCAGCATGGTGGCGTTGGCCAGGGCCAGCTTTGCGCCCGCAAACGCCGCGGCCATCGGCTCCGACCAAGCGATGTCACCTTTGCCCAGCTTGCCCCGGAGTGCCTCATGCAGGGGGCGGAGGAGCTGGGTGACGTGGGGCACAAAGCGGTGGTAAAGATTTACCATGCCCAGGAACTCCTGGAGCCCCTTGATCGTGCAGGAGCATGGGAAATCCCTGACCGCCTCCACCTTGGCCGGTAAAGGGACGGCCCCGTGCCTGGTGATGCAGTGCCCCAAGAAGTCGATGGCGGCGACGCCGAAATGGCACTTTGCGGGGTTGATGATCAGGCCATGCTGGCCCAGGCGTTCGAAAAGCATGCGGAGGTGGAGCAGGTGCTCCTCCTGGGACACGCTCGTGACTAGGATGTCGTCCAGGTAGACATAGATGAAAGGTAAGTCGCGCAAGACGCTGTCCATGAGCCGTTGGAACACCTGGGCCGCATTCTTCAACCCAAAAGGCATTTGCAGGAACTCAAAGAGGCCGAAAGGGGTGATGACGGCCGTCTTTGGGACATGGTCCGGTTGGACGGGGACCTGGTGGTAGCTCCGGATGAGGTCCACCTTGGAGAACACGGTCGTGTTTGCCAACCGGGCGAAAAAGTCCTGGATATGCGGGACCGGGTAGCCGTCGGGGGTGGTGGCATCATTGAGCCGGCGGTAGTCACCGCACGGCCGCCACCTACGCCGGGCTTCGGGACAATGTGCAGAGGAGAAGCCCAAGCGCTGTTGGAGCGCCGTACGATCCCCAGCCGCTCCAGCGTGGCGAACTCCGCTTTCGCCACGGCGAGCTTCGTGGGGTCGAGTCGGCATGCCCGGGCGTAGACCGGCGGCCCAACCATGGGGATATGGTGCTCCACCCCGTGTTTGACGGCCACCGCTGAGAAGGTGGGCCGCGTGAGGGCCGGGAAACTGGTGAGGAGGCGGGTAAACTCTTCCGCTGCCCGAAGCGTGCAGACTAACCTCGCCGGGACAGAACCTTTCAGCAAGCCGCTTGGCAAGCTGCTCGGTGAGCCGCTCAGCGAGCTGCTCAACGAGCCGCTCACCGAACAAGCGAGCAAGCTGAAGGTTTCAGCCTGGATGAGAAGTCTGCGCTTAACGTCGACCAACAGCCCATGCGAACATAGGAAGTCCATGCCGAGCAGGGCCATTGGCACGCTGGCGGTGACGAACGACCATTGAAAGCGCTGCCCTCCGAACCGCAGTGAGGGTCAACACTTCCCGAATGTGCGGATGGGTGTACCGTTGGCGGCAAGCAAAGCGGGGCCCCGGCGCGCGGCTTGCTTGTCGGATGCGGAGGCAGGGAGGACGCTTACCTGCACTCCCGTGTCGAAAAGAAAACGGTGCCCGGACAAGGTGTCCGTGATGAACAGGAGGCTGCCGGAATGGCCGACGCTCAGGGCCGCAAGTGAGCGCCGGCCCGGTCCTTTCCCGACCCGTCAAAAGAACATGGCGGGCGGCACGTTTTAGCCTTGCGGCCGAACCTGGCATGGTAGTAGCACAATGTTTGCGGCGGTGGCGGCCGTGCCGGCGGCGGTGGTGGTGGCGGCGGCGGCGGTTGTGGGCGGGGCGCAGCAGCGGCCACGAGGGAAGCCGGGGGCGCTGTAGCCTCTGCACCGGGATCCACTACGGCAGCACCGTAAACCAACGGCGTGTCGCAGGCCGCGAAAAACTTGTCGGCCTCTCCGGCCAGGGCGCGGGGTTCCGTGATGTTGGAACCGGCCAGCGCGAGGCGCACCTGTATCGGTAGCTGGCGGAGGAAAAGTGCGCGGAACAAGAAATTCGGCACTGGTCTCCAAGCAGAGACAGCATGAAATCCATCCGGACGGATGGTCGTGTGTCCCCGGGGGCGGGAAGGTCCAGGAGGCGGTCGGCACGTTCGATCTCTGTGAGCCCGAACGTGGCGAGGAGGAGACGTTTGAGCGCCTCGTACTTGTGGTCGCCCGGCGGGTGCCGAACGATAGACACGACGCGGGCAGCCGTGCCGTGCCCGAGGGCGGCGACCACGTGGTAGTACCGGGTCTCGTCCGCCGTGATGCCCCGGAGTTGGAACTGAGCTTCGGCTTGCACAAACCAAACGTCGGCTTGCGCTTCCCAAAACTCCGGGAGTTTGATTGCGACGGCGTTGGTAGCTATGGCGCGTTCGGGGGTCAGCAACGGCTGAACCAATCGGGGTCACCAGTGTGGTGCTGTGCACACACGACTCGATTGCCAGAGAGGTAGGCCACAACGCGTTGATACAACAAGAGACTTTATTCAGAGCTCGCACTTCAGCACTGGGCGGGCTCGAGCTTAGAGCCCGCATATATCTCCCGAGGCCACGCCTTGCCCCCGGGTGTGGCCGATCGGCCGAAAGGCGGGGCATGCCTTTCAGTTCCCCGCCTGGACGCTCGCGCCACCCACGGGTGCGCGGAATTATTGTCCCTTGTGCCCGCCACACCATCATCCATATCATCTATATAATCCATCATTCCTGCAAATAAACCACCATCCATATCATCCATATAATCCACCATTCCGACAAATAAACCATCATCCATATCATCCCTATAATCCATCATTCCGTCAAATAAACCATCATCCATATCATCCATATAATCCACCATTCCTACAAATAAACCATCATCCATATTGTCGTGTGACTACCTTCTGGTGAAAACCGCAGGGCGACACAGATGACCAAACGAGCTTTAACTCCGAGGCGTTCAATTCAATGGCAGACCTTCGTTATTCGCGCGGGGAGGGAGGTCGAAGAGCTTACCTTCACGAGTCCACCTGACATCCTCGACCCTGCAATAAATCAACTCAAACCGACACAGAATAAAAATGTACAAAAATACCGATTTTATTAAAGAAAATGCCGGTCACAAAATAATGCACGATAAAACTAAATTCCTAATTGGAGCACCCACACACAAACTCAAATACAAACAATGGGAAAATAACTGTAAAAAATAAATATGTGTTTGTGTGGCACTTATCTCTAATCGGCTCTTGAACCTCGTCAGGAATTGTCACAACCTCCTCGCGTCCTTGGTGGCAAAAAACGCAGGCTGCACTCCGTGGGCATGAACTAGGCCTCGCCGCGCACTCAGCTCACTCCTGGCTTCGTACGCGAAGCAAACAGGCCACGCCCGTCCACTCGTCTTTGTGTGGGAAACAGTAGTTCTCGGTCCGCAGTTCCTCCTCCTCACGATCACGATGAAGATGTCAGAACACGACCGAACCACCGGATCCAGCAACCGAGAGATACAAAATCGTGGCTGCTCCCAATGAATCCTTCGCTAAAGAGCGCACCGTATATCTCCCCGTTCTTTAAGAATGTCCCTCCTCCAGAGCACCCCAACACAAGAGAGAAAGCCACGAGGAAAGTGAAAGAGACGAAAGAGACAAAATGTCGGGATACGACTGTTCATGATGAATCTTCCTGGCGCAAGAGCAATAAGCGACGGTGCGCTATGGGATCCAGAACGAGAAGAGAAAATGTCCGCCATTCCAATTATTTTGTACTTGAGGCTCTGACGTCATCCCACGACGTCTCCGTGTCCGCTCCTATCAGCGAGTCCCATCATGCCAGTCCTTGTGCCAATAAATCCCAGACCAATCAATGTTCTTCTGGTGTGGCTCCACGGCCCTGCCTGATTGAGGTGGTGACGTAGTGGCTGCGGCACCAGCGGTAGTGTTCGATGCCTGGTTTCCGGTTGGTTTTTAATTAGTGTAATTAATTATGGTGTTGATTGCTTGGCTTGGCTATGGTGTGTAGTGCGGTGTCATAAGGAACACAGGAAAATATTACAGAGGCATTACGTGCAGGGGATTAATTTACCCATAATCCCTCGCTAATTAACATACCCCACCCCTCTCATGGGGACGAAGATACAAGCTTACCCGACATATGGTCTACACAAATTTTCTACTTATTACATGGGGTTTCTTCTTCTTCATGACAGTCAGAGCACACCACCTATGCATCCCACCTGGACAAAGGTATTGCCTACCCCCTATAAACGTAACACAGCCGCCTCCCCCCCCCCTCCCCGACCCCCCGTAACCGTAGCCCCCGCAAGGTTCACTGCAGGCATTACTGTTCCAGTCTTAACACTTACCGACTCAAACTTAATTAGCCTATGAAATAAATCATGAGGGCTGTGGGAAGCGAGCCATAGCTACTTACCTACTCTCCTTCACGTCCTAACCTCCAAAGCAACAATTCACATTTCAAATATTCCCAAAACTTGAAGTCCTTGCTCCTAACTCATGGGGCAGGAAGAAAATTTCAAAACACACAAAACTACCTTAACTACGAAACGTTAACCAAAAATGCAACAAAAAATTAACAAAAAGTTTTTTTGTTTGTTTTTTGGATACAAGATTGAGGCTCGTGTAAGAGCTAACATTAATCACAAAAAGACAAACTGATACATAAAACATATGATAAAGGAAGCAGGAAACAAGATGGGCACAGAGAGGGAAGCACACAAGTACAACATTTGAGAGCAGGGACATCGGGAGATCTGTGGGAGGGGGAGGGCTTGGGGGGAGGAGGCATGGGAAGGGGGGTGGGTGGGAGAGGTGTAAAACACATGGACACCACGAGGACTTCCAGGAAAGAAGTCGGAATTTAAAAAAAGTGGATCTGGGGTGAGTTAACGGGGGTAGAAAAGACCCAGGTTTTGGATGGGGGTGGTGAACAGCTGTTTTAAAGATGGTGGGGAACAGCTGTTTTAAAGACCTGGAGGGAGGAGTGGGATTGAAGAGAGTGAGGGAGTTTGTTCCAGAGGCGGGAGCAAAGAGGAATTAAAGAGTGAAGGTGAATAGAGAGTCTTGATTTTGGCAGTTTCGCCAGGAGAGGGTTGCAGGCAGATCTTGTGCGACCTGCAGGAATATTTGGAGGAAAGAGCACAGACAGCTGTGGGAGCAAGGCCGGAGAGGAGTCGGTAGAAGACAGAAAGACCACCAACCTGCCTGCAGTGAGTGAGTGAAAGGCCCTCAGAGTTAGTTTCATCGTGGGAGATTCCAATGATTTTGAAAGCTTTGGTTTCAACAGCGTGAAGCCGAGCTAGGTGTGAGGCAGGAGCACCAGCCCAGAGGAGAGAACAGTATTCCATTGAGCTGCGGATGAAAGCCTTGTATGTCGTGAGGAGCTCAGCTGTGCCAAGGAAGGACTTTGCACGATGGAGGATGCCCAGTCGGCGACTGGCATTGGAGGCCAACTTGGAAATGTGGTTTTCCCATGAAAGATCATGGCAGATAGTGAGACCCAAATGATTGAGTGACAGAACTTCTTGGAGAGGCTTGTTCAGAAAGTAGATGGGAAGGTTGTCCAGTCGGTCTTTTTGGAGAGACATTTGTCAGGATTGAAAGACATGTTCCACTTGTTTGACCAGTCTGTGATTTTGTTCTGGTCTGCAGAGGGTGAGGAGGCTGCAGACTATCGATCTGAGGGATGAGGTATGGAACGGCAGAGAGTGGACTCATCAGCAAAGAGATAGAGAAGATTTTCAAGAGAGTCGGAGAAATCATTGATGAAGACCAGAAAAAGCACAGAGCCCAGAACACTGCCTTGGGGAACTCCAGCCTGAACAGGAAGGGGAGATTAGAGAAATGTATTCAGGGCCACATGTTGCCTACGACCAGAGAGGAATTCTGCAAGCCATGTGTGGAGATTTCCATGGATACCATAGGAGGAGAGTTTTGTGAGCAGAGCTGGGTGCCAGAGCGTATCGAAGGCACGTGATATGTCAAGGGAGACAGCTCTGATTTCCTGTTTGGCATTAAGGACCTCCATCCATTGTTGAGACAGCAGAAGCAGCATGTCCAGAGTGGAATGACCTTGTCTGAATCCAAATTGATGATCTGAGATCAAGCCATTGGAGAAGAGGTAGGATTTGATGTCAGAAGCGATGATTGATTCCATGACCTTGCTGATTATTGGGAGCAGGCCGATTGGTCTGTAGTTGCAAGGATCTATTTTTGCACTTTTTTGTGTAAAGCGGTAATGTTGGCTGATTTCCAAGCAGATGGCAGATGACCTTGAGCAAAAGAGAAGGTGAAGAGAACAGAGAGAGGGTGAGATAGAGAGGCAGAGCAGTATTTTAGGGCCCGTGGGCTGATGCCATCTGGTCCAGTTGCAGAATCAGAGTCGAGGTTTGACAAAAACTTCTCTGCCTTGTCAGGAGAGAAGGACACAGAGTCCAGGAGCCGCTGGGTTGCATTGGGAAAGGTGGGTACAGAGACAGATGGGTTCGGGACACAAGATTTTGAGGCAAACAGACTTGAGGCATTCGGCTTTTTCAAGTACGGTGTCAGCTGTGTAGCCATTTGAGGTAATGGAGGGGATGGAAGGGGAACAAACACCAGAAATAGATTTGACCAGATGCCACCAGGATTTGGAGGAGGGAGACAGGTTTGAGAGTTCAGTCTTGGGAGTAGAGAGATAGTGTTTCCTGGCTCTCCTGAGGGTAGATACACACTTGTTACGAGCTTTGTGAAAGGAACTGAGACTACCTTCAGTTGGATTAGCCTTCAATGAGGTGAAGGCAAGTTGCTTCATGGCAACTGCCTCACCACAAGCTTCAGTGTACCATGGACGGGAGGAAGGGTATGACAACTGAAGACGAGATGGGGTAAATCTATGCATGAGAGAGAGCAGTTTACTTTGGAAGAATTCCCAGGAAGTGTTGACATCAGAGGCAGTAGAGATGGGAGACCAGTCCAGATGATTGATGGCTGCTTGAAGACCGTGCCAGTCAGCCTGAGTGAAATGCCAGACTCGTCGGCGCTGAGGAGGCTCTCTGAGAATGTACAACACCTTGTACAATGTACAATTTGTACAACACCTTGGATCCCTCTAGAGACCACGTGCCCCGGTGGATGCCGCAATACCCAACATTACCTGCCGTGCCATCCCAATGTGCCCCAAATTTCCGTGGGCCCCGTCACAGGTGAGTGACATGCCTTGGTGGATTTCTCCCCCCTTCATTCACACAAATCCCATAACCATTCACACACATTTCAAAAATCATCAAAGCATGTATTTCACTCCCCTGCAAGACCATGGCATAGATTTTTTTTTTTTTTTTTTTTGTATACAAGATCGAGGCTCGTGAAAGAGCGAACATTAATCACACAGAAAGACAAACCGACACATAAAACATATAACATCGGGAGCGGTAGACAAGATGGGGAGAGAGGGGGAAGGACACAAACACAACATTTGAGAGCAGGGACCGAGAGACATGGAGACATCGAGAGATCTGAGAGAGGGCGAGGGCTTTGGGGGGGGGGGGGGCATGGGAAGGGGCCGGTGGGAGAGGTATAAAACATATGGACACTGCCAGGACTTCCAGGAAAGAAGTTGGAATTTCAAACAAGGTGGATCTGGGGTGAATTAGCGGGGGTAGAAAAGATCAAGGTTTTGGATGGGGGAAGATAAGAGATGGTGGTGAACAGCTGTTTTAAAGACCTGGAGGGAGGAGTGGGATTGAAGGGAGTGAGGGAGTTTGTTCCAGAGGCGGGAGAAAAGAGGAATGAAAGAGTGAAGGTGAGCAGAGAGCCGAGATTTCGGCAGTTTAACCATCAGAGGTTTGCTGGCAGATCTTGTGCGACCTGTAGGAATATTTGGGGGACAGAGCACAGAGAGAGCTCGGGGTGCAAGGCCGGAGAGGAGTCGGTAGAAGACAGAAAGACCACCTACCTGCCTGCGGTGAGTGAGTGAAAGGCCCTCAGAGATAGCTTCATCGCGGGAGATTCCAATAATTCTGAAAGCTTTGGTTTCAACAGCGTGAAGCCGAGCTAGGTGTGAGGCAGGAGCACCGGTCTAGAGGGGAGAACAGTATTCCATTGAGCTGCGGATGAAAGCCTTGTATGTGGTGAGGAGCTCAGGTGTGCCGAGGAAGGACTTCGCACGACGGAGGATGCCCAGTCGGCGACTGGCTTTGGAGGCCAGCTTGGAAATGTGGTTTTCCCAAGAAAGATCATGGCAGATAGTGAGACCCAAAAGCTTGAGCGACAGAACTTCTTGGAGAGGATTGTTGAGAAAGTAGATGGGAGGGTTGTCCAGTCGATCTTTTCGGAGAGACATAGTAAGAGTGTGAGATTTGTCAGGATTGAAAGACATGTTCCACTTGTTTGACCAGTCTGTGATTTTGTCCAGGTCTTCAGAGAGTGAGGAGGCAGCAGACTGCCGATCTGAGGGAAGAGGAATGGAGCGGCAGAGAGTGGAGTCATCAGCAAAGAGATAGAGAGGATTTTCGAGAGAGTCAGAGAGATCATTGATGAAGACCAGAAAAAGCACGGGGCCCAGAACACTGCCTTGGGGAACTCCAGCCTGAACAGGAAGAGGAGATGAGAGAAACCCATTCAGGGCCACACGTTGACGACGACTAGAGAGGAAGTCCGCCAGCCATGCGTGGAGATTTCCATGGATACCAAAGGAGGAGAGTTTGGTGAGCAGAGCGGGGTGCCCAGACCGTGTCGAAGGCACGTGATATGTCGAGGGAGACAGCTCTAATTTCCTGTTTGGCATTGAGGACCTCCATCCATTGTTGAGACAGCAGAAGCAGCATGTCCAGAGTAGGGTGACCTGGTCTGAAACCAAATTGATGATCAGAGATCAAGCCATTGGAGAAGAGGAAAAGATTTCATGTCATTAACACATGTGTGTGTGTTTCTACTAGGCAGCGGGGAGGTACCGCACAAGCAAGATGGTGGGGGCGCTTCAGGCTGTGGTGCCCGCAGTTCAAAAACAAGTCGCCCGACTTATGACTTCTTCACCTCCCCCCCCTAACCCCCCCCCCCCCCCCCCACCCCTTCCTTTAACTCTTGGCCCCAAGACAGCCAAACATCTCCTTAGCTGTCATCCTGCTGGGGAGGTCTCCACACCAGGCTTCGTTGCATCAGGCTTTCACACAGCCTCACGGGTCGCCGAGGGTCTCCATACTGCAGGACGCCCAAACAGACCCCCACCGCCGACGGGCTCCCAATTTCCAGACACCACTAGCTGCCCGAGGCAATTACCACAGAGGGGGCCGCAGTCACCGCTCCTCCAGAGCTTGATCCGTACCTGCGGACACACACACCTTCCCCACCCACAAAATCAACAAGAACATTTCCTCCCCCGCTGCCATTCAATTCCCAATCACATATTTCCAATAAAAGATGTCATGAAAAGATGCTGCCATGGCCTGCTTACATGTGAAATTCCCATTCACATTGCAAAACACATTTCAATAATCACAATTTCCATTCTCCCGACCACACAAAAACACAAAACCTCTACACATAAACAAACTCCACCCACAAGACACCTTGTATATGTGTATGTTTAATTTTTTCAAATCTTGACACCTTGATTTTTTCACCGAGATACAATCTTTTTTTTCTTCTTTTTTTTTCTTTTTTTGGATACAGAATCGAGGCTCGTGAAAGGGCTAACATTTATCACAAAAAAAAATCAAACAGACAAACAAAATGTATAAAAAGAGGGAGCAGTAGACAAGATGGAGAGAGAAGGGGAAGCACACAAACACAACATTTCCGAGCAGGGACATCGGGAGATGTGTGGGAGGGAGAGGGCTTGGGGGGAGGAGGCGTGGGAAGGGGGAGGGGGGTGGGAGAAGTATAAAACACAAGCACACAATCTGTCGTTACTTATCCAATCTCAACCAAACTTGACAGGAAGACCACGGGTTACATCATGAAGGTTGTAGCGCATTCATTTGCCCCCATCCCGAAGGGGTTTGTCTCTCCCGAGCGGGTTTTCCCCACCATTGCCGACAAAGGGGTTGCGTGTTGAGGTGTATATCCATGTTAAATTAGCTTTATCGTGGTGTTTCTCCAAGGCCGCTTCTAATACAAAACGAATGATAATATTAACAGCATAATATTGATGTTATTACAAAACAAATTAATAATAATAATGTCCCACTTCCCCAAGGGTTCTTCCTGCAGTGATAACCTGTATAAATCGTTTTATAATAGAGCAAACCTATATGGTTATGTTTGTTTGATTAATATGCAACCAAAAAGTCTTCTTTTTCTTCTTCAAATAAAATTAACACCCAAAACACAGAGTCAAATCTTAATTACGTTTAGACTGCTGAGACCCCTCAGACCTTTGACGACACTTTAAATCCCCAAAGACCCTTAAAACCACCAAGACTCCTGAAGACCCAAAATACCCTGAAGACCCAAAACACCCAAAAGACCCCGAAGACCCAAAAGCCCTTGAAGACCCAAAAGCCCCTGAAGACCCAAAAGCCCCTGAAGACCCAGAATACCCTGAAGACCCCAACGACCCAAAATACCCTGAAAGGCCCTGAGGATCCAAAAGACCCTGAAGACCCAAATGGCCCTGAAGACCCAAAAGACCCCGAAGACCCAAAACACCCTGAAGATCCAAAAGACCCCAAAGACCCAAAACACCCTGAAGACCTAAAAGGCCCAAAAGACCCCAAATACCCAAAACACCCTTATGACCACAAAGACCATTAAAGACCCTGAAGAACCAAAAGAACCTGAAGACCCCAAAGGCCCCGAAGACCCAAAACACCACAAAGACCCAAAAATACCCCGAAAGGCCCAAAGGATCCAAAAGACCCTGAATACCCAAATGGCCCTGAAGACCCAAAATACCCCAAACACCCAAAACACCCTGAAGACCCAAAAAACCCTGAAGACCCAAAACACCCCAAAGACCCAAAACACCCCAAAGGCCCAAAACACCCCAAAGGCCCAGAGGATCCAAAAGACCCCAAAGACCCAAAAGACCCTGAAGACACAAAAGACCCTGAAGACCAAAAACACCCTGAAGACCCTAAATACCCTGAAGACCCAAAACACCCTGAATATCCCAAAGACCCTTAAAGACCCTTTAGACCCAAAATACCATTTATACCCAAAAGACCCTTAACCACCCCGAATAATCAAAATACCCCAAAGACCCTTAAAGACCCAGAGGAACCAAAAGCCCCTTAAGAACCAATAGACCCTGAAGACACTGAAGACCCCAAAGACCCCAAACACCCCAAAGACCGTGAAGACTCAAAAGACACTGAAATGGTCAAAGATGCCTATCCCTCTGAAACGACGTGTGGTGAGGCGAGCCGACCGCACCGAGTCACGGTAGTACATATAAACCATCATTCATCTCATGTCTCATACATAGAATCTATCATCTATACATATAAACCATTATTCATCTCAAATATGTAATCCATCATCCATAGAATATAAACCATCATCCATCATATATATATATATTGTTGCGGAGATGAGGACTGTATATTTTTTGATTGTGTGCTGTACTATTATTATTATTGTTTATTCTGCGCCCCCCTACCTCTGGAGCTGTGTAAAGGTGAAAGGGCATCCCATAATTAGTCCACAAGCATACACATCAGCCAAATAATAGAATACCCCTGTTGATAGTTATCTCTTATTCTGTGTTTTAGAGTAAGGCTGTGTCTCCCATTAATTGAAGTACTCCATTGCACCAGTGAAAGAGAATAGATCCCCTTTCCTTCCCATCCCCAAAACCTCCATTTCCTTTTACACCCCCTTCCGTCATTGCCGGGCCTCGATTGCCGAATTACCTCCTCTCCAAAACCACCATTGAACCTGTGCTCTCGTCGGAGAAGAAAGGCGTGCCCGCCCGTCGTCATCAAGGGCGGAGCCAGAGGGTCGCGCGACCAACCAGGGCCGAGGTGAGCACCCCGATGGGCGTGTCCAAAAGGCCGGCGGCTTAATCGCCGGAGGCGCTATAAAAGGCGCGCACGTGAGTTGGTCACAAAAGAGTTGGTCGGAGAGAGAGTCGTGAAGAGTCAGTCAGTGGAGTCGGTGGTCAGTTGGTTGCGGTGAGGAGTCGGTGGTGGCGGTCAGTGGTTGCGTTGGTTGCGGTGAGGAGTCGGTGGTGAGGAGTGAGTGAACCAAGAAAGAGTTGAGGGTTTGGACCAGACGCGTCAGACAAGTCCTGGGAAAGCAGCGGAGGCCACAGCAGCAACAACACCCCACAGCCACTTGGGGCCTGGACGGCGGTTTGGAGCAGGACCGTAAAGGAACGGCGGCTGCTAAACGCGCCGGTTGAGCTGCAGGACCCCTTTGGACCTCCCTCTCCCTCCAGCCATCCACCTCCTGCCTTTCCATCCTTCTTGTGTACGTGAGTTTGTTCTGTTTGTTCTGTCCTGGGTTAATTAAGCTGGTATAAGTTAATATTTGCACTGTGTCACCTGCGTCTTATGTGTTGTAAATAAACCTTGATTGCTCCTTTTTGCTTGTGTAAATAATAAATCCCATTACTCGTCTGTACATCTTCTCGTTTTATTCCTTCTTCTTCTTCACATCCGTGTCGCCTTTGTCTTTTCCCTATTGACTAGCTGCGGTGCGATCCGGCCAACGTTTGGGTGAAATCGGGTTCTAAGCGGGGAGTAACTGTTCGGACGCGGTAATACCAAACCGCTCGGTAAAATAACATCTAAAACCACGATCAGTAACAATATATATATATATATATATATATATATATATATATATATATATATATATATATATATATATATATCTATATATATATCTATATATATATATATATCTATATATATCTATATATATATATATATATATTATATATATATATATATATATATATATATATATATATATATATATATATATATATATATATATATATATATATATATATAGTGTTGCGGATTTGAGAATCCTGTGTTTGTAAATATCACCCTCTGTCAATTGTAGTAATTCTTGTAAATACCTCCATTTGTGTAAAGGTCAAAGGTTGTCCCCTTAGTTAGTCCATCGCATGCACGTAGAAAATCATATACCCTTCTAAATAGTTATTTCCTTATTATGTGTATTAGCTTAAGGCTCTGTCTCCCATTAATTGACACTGCATTGCACCGAATTGAAATAAGATAGGATCCCTCCGACACCCCCATGGCCTCCTAAAAAGCGCCAGTACGGCGGCGTTCGCCACTACTGCTTTGGGCGGTTTTCTTCACCCCAAGACTCCATTGAACACGAGGTCATCTCGGAGCAGAAGGTGGGAGGAGTCAGCCAAGCGCCAGGAACAAGGCGTGGCTTTGCCAACGCCTCCTCAAGGGGCGGGATCGGTGAGCCCTCGCGACCAATCAAGGCCAAGGCGAGCTCACCGATGGGCGTTTCCAACAGGCCGGTGGCTTGATCGCCACGCGCCTCATAAAAGGGGGTGGGGAAGGACTGCGGAGTCAGATGCGGCAGATGAGTCAGATGAGCGAGGGACCTGAGATAAGCGAGAGACCTCCGATGAGCTTTGAGTCCACCGCAGCTTTGAATCCACTGCAGCTTTGAATCCACCGCAGCTTTGACCACCGCAGCTTTGAGCTTTGACGGCAGTTTCGACCGCGGCCGCGAAGCAATGCCGCCGTGCGAACACGATTGAGGAGGGTCGGCGGCTGCTCACCTCGAGCCGCGCCATCACACCAACCGGACCCGCATCCTTCCCGCCCTGTGATCCCATATTCTCGTCCGTCCAGCCATCCACCTCCTGCCATTCATTTCTGCTTCATTCCCCGTGTAAGTCTGACTGTCGTCTGTCCTTTGTGTTGTCCCTGGGAATAAATAAGCCTGAATAGGTAAGCTAGAATTGCACTGTGTCTTCTCCTTCTGTCATTATTTTCGTTTCTTTCCTTCTTCCTTGGTTTCTTTGACTTGTACAATAGTAATTAGTAATAAATACCTGTTCTTCCTTACTCTGCTTTCCTTTCTTCACATCCGTTCGTCTTTGTGATTTCCCCATTGAGCACCTGTGGCACGATTTGGCCAACGTTGAGGATCGGGTTTAGTTTTTGCTAATGGTTCGAGCCACGGGCTGCTAATCCGCTCGGCAAAATAACATCTTGTCCGCGGTCTCGAACGAGGTTGCTCACCTGCCTCATGGAGGGAGCTGGGCAGCTTCAGGAGCGGAGACGGCCAGTGAAAATAGAAGGGGGACTAACACCCCCCCCCCCCCTCCTAAGGGGAGTGCCGTACTCCGTTTCCGCAACAATATATATATATATATATATACGTATTTATATACGTATGTATATATATATATTGTTGTGGTTTTTAGAACCCTCCACTTGGTAAATTTTTGTAAATGTTCCCTTATAAATAATTCCCTGTAAATACCCCCATTGTTGGTGTAAAGGTCAAAGGTCGCACCCTAGTTAGGCCATGAGCAACATGTAGCAAACCATAGGCTTCTTCTTTAGTTATTTCATTAGTATGTGTTTCAGGTAAGGATCTGTTTCCAATAGTTGAATCTGCGTTGTATTAATCAAATAACCTAGGCCCCTTCAATTATCCCCAATCTCTCTCTCTCTCTCTCTCTCTCCAAAGTGCCAGTAGCCGTATTGCCGTCGTCGCTGCCTTTTGGTTTGTTCCTGCCCAAGCCGCCATTGCCAGCAGCATTCGCTGCCTTTTGGTTTGTTCCTTCCCAAGCCGCCATAATCCACGTGGCAGAGCGGGAGAAAAAGGGAGGAGCGGCCAGGAACATAGGCGTGGCCCCATCAACACGTCACGAGGGGAGGTACCAATGAACCCTCGTGACCAATCCGGGCCAAGGCGTGTTCACCGGTAGGTGGAGCAAAGCGGACGTGGCTTGATATGCGAGGCTTGTGATAAAAGCGCGAGCGCAAAGCCCTTTCACGCAGATGTGCGGGAGAGAGCAGATGATCAAGAGAGGAGAGAAGATCGGCAAACTTGAGCGAACAGTGCAGAGGCAGCGAATATAAGAACATTGCGCGGAGGATCGTTTGGGACGATCGTTTTCGATACGAACTGCCGTGGTTTTGAGAGCGTTCGGCACGCTATACGTACGGAGATCCCCCGCCCTTGCATTTGTAAGGTCCGGTCGCGCGCCAACGACACCAGCTGCCTGCCATTCTTCACGGCGGACCCGGAGCCTGGAACCATCTGCTTGGACCCTTCTCTTCATTCCCACCACCCCCACCCCATTCGTGTAAGTGTGTTTGTATTGTCATGGGCGTGTTATATAAGAGTGTATAAGGTTGCCCTATGTCCTTTTATTTCCTCTTCTTGTATATTCCCTTCTTTCGTTTCCTCTTGTAGATAGTTCATAAACCATATTTGTTCTTCCTTCACCCTTCTTATTCTTTGGCTCCTCTCATCGGGTCGCTTTAGTCTTTTCCCCATTGAATATCGGTGGCACGATATAGGAACCGCTCAGAATCGGGTTAGTCGTTTTTCTAACGGCTCGGATCGTGGATTGCTAAACCGCTCGGCAATTACCATCACATCCGCGGTTCGAGCAGGGACTCATCTCCCTGCTTTGCGGAGAGATTGGTGAAGGTATTTGGGAAACCTTTGACCAATCACCCTGGCCAATCTCATCCCGCAAAGGAGCGGGATAGTTCCAGGACCGGAGACGGCCAGCTTAACAAGACAAAGGGATTAACTCCCCCTTGCTAACGGGAGTGCCGTACTCTGAGATCCGTAACAATATATATTTATATAATCTCATATATATATATGAGATAATATCTGAGAATATGGACCAACTTCTATCTACCCATCCCAACTCTATCTTCCTCATATGTGGTGATTTCAATTGTCACCATGCCAGTTGGCTGGGTGTGGGTACCTCTCTCACCAGCCATGGCTCCTCAGCAAAGGACTTCTGCGACTCACTGGGACTGACACAATCTGTCAATTTCCCCACCCGGATCTCAGTCAACGGAGCATCTTCTCTTCTGGATTTGGTTATGACAAACTTTCCTGAAAATGTCTGCTGCTCTTCTTCTGCTCCAATCGGCTCATCTGATCATGTGCTTGTTAAAGTGGACATGTCTCTGACCATTCTCAGAGAGCCTCCTCAGCGTCGACGAGTCTGGCATTTCACTCAGGCCAACTGGCACGGTCTTCAAGCAGCCATTAATCATCTGGACTGGTCTCCCATCTCTACCGCCTCTGACATCAACTCATCCTGGGAATTCTTCCAAAGTAAATTGCTCTCTCTCATGCACAGATTTATCCCATCTCGTCTTCAGTTGTCATACCCTTCCTCCCATCCATGGTACACGGAATCTTGTGGTGAGGCTATTGCCCAGAAACAACTTGCTTTCGTCTCCTGGAAAGCAAATCCAACAGAAGGAAATCTCATTTCCTTTCAGAAAGCCCAAAACAAGTGTGTGTCCACCCTCAGGAGAGCCAGGAAACAATATCTCTCCGTTCTCAGGACAGAACTCTCTTATCTGTCTCCCTCTTCCAAATCCTGGTGGCGTCTGGTCAAATCTGTTTCTGATGTTTGTTCCCCCTCCATCCCCTCCCTCACCTCAAACCGCCACACGGCTGACTCCGCACGTGAAAAAGCTGTATACCTCAACTCTGTGTTTGCCTCTAAATCTTGTGTCCCAAACCCATCCCTCTCTGTACCCACCGTACCCAGTCGTACCCAGCTGCTCCTGGACTCTGTGTCCTTTCCTCCTGACAAGGTGGAAAAGTTTCTGTCATCCCTCGACTCTGATTCTGCAACTGGCCCTGACGGCATCAGCCCATGGGTCCTAAAATCCTGTTCTTCCGCTCTTTCACTCCCTCTCTCGGTTCTCTTCACCCTCTCTTTTGCTCAAGGTCATCTGCCATCTGCTTGGAAATCTGCCAACATCACCGCTTTGCACAAAAAAGGTGCAAAAACAGATCCCAGCAACTACAGACCAATCAGCCTTCTCGCAATTATCAGCAAAGTCATGGAATCAATCATTGCTTCAGATATGAAATCTTTCCTCTTCTCCAATGGCTTGATCTCTGATCATCAATTTGGTTTCAGACCTGGTCACTCTACTCTGGACATGCTGCTTCTGCTTTCTCAACAATGGATGGAGGTCCTCAATGCCAAAGAGGAAATTAGAGCTGTCTCCCTTGACATATCACGTGCCTTCGATACGGTCTGGCACCCCGCTCTGCTCACCAAACTCTCCTCTTTTGGTATCCATGGAAATCTCCACGCATGGCTGGCGGACTTCCTCTCTAGTCGTAGTCAACGTGTGGCCCTGAATGGGTTTCTCTCATCTCCTCTTTCTGTTCAGGCTGGAGTTCCCCAAGGCAGTGTTCTGGGCCCTGTGCTTTTTCTGGTCTTCATCAATGATCTCTCTGACTCTCTTGAAAATCCTCTCTATCTCTTTGCTGATGACTCTACTCTCTGTCGCTCCATTCTTCATCCCTCAGATCGGCAGTCTGCAGCCTCCCCACTCTCTGCAGACCTGGACAAAATCACAGACTGGGCAAAGAAGTGGAACATGTCTTTCAATCCTGACAAATCTCACACTCTTACGATGTCTCTCCGAAAAGACCGACTGGACAACCCTCCCATCCACTTTCTGAATAGTCCTCTCCAAGAAGTTCTGTCACTCAAGCTTTTGGGTCTCACTATCTGCCATGATCTTTCCTGGGAAAACCACATTTCAAATCTGGCCTCCAAAGCCAGTCGCCGACTGGGCATCCTCCGTCGTGCGAAGTCCTTCCTTGGCACACCTGAGCTCCTCACCACATACAAGGCTTTCATCCGCAGCTCAATGGAATACTGCTCTCCCCTCTGGGCTGGTGCTCCTGCCTCACACCTAGCTCGTCTTCACGCTGTTGAAACCAAAGCATTCAGAATCATTGCAATCTCCCGCGATGAAGCTAACTCCAAGGGCCTTTCACTCACTCACCGCAGGCAGGTTGGTGGTCTTTCCGTCTTCTACCGACTCCTCTCTGGCCTTGCCCCCCCAGCTCTCTCTGGGCTCTGTCCCGCAAATATTCCTGCAGGTCGCACAAGATCTGCCTGCAACCCTCTTATGGTTAAACTGCCAAAATCAAGACTCTCTGCTCACCTTCACTCCTTCATTCCTCTTTTCTCCCGCCTCTGGAACAAACTCCCTCACTCTCTTCAATCCCACTCCACCCTCCAGGTCTTTAAAACAGCTGTTCACCACCATCTCTTATCTTCCCCCATCCAAAACATTGATCTTTTCTATCCCCGCTAATTTCACCCCAATTCCAGTTTTTTGAAATACCAACTTCTGTCCTGGAAGTCCTTGGTGTCCTTGAGTTTTATACTTCTCCCACCGCCCCCCCCCCTTCCCACGCCTCCTCCCCCCAAGCCATCTCCCTCCCACACATCTCCCTGCTCTTAAATGTTGTGTGCTCTCAAGTGTTTGTGTGCTTCCCATTCTCTTGTCTTCCGCTCCCTCTTTTTATATATTTTGTTTGTCTGGTTGATTTGTTTGTGAAGTAAATGTCAGCTCTTTCATGAGCCTCGATTCAGTATACAAATATATATATATTGGTTTGTTTGTTTGTTTGTTTGTTTTTGTTTGTTTTTTTGTTACCATTATTATTTCTTATTTGGTGTATATGAGTGAGTGGGTGAGGGTGTGTGTTTTTGCATGAATTAATTTTTGCATGAGTGTGTGTGTTTTTGTGTGTTGAGTGGTGTATGATGTAAGGGTATGTGGTTGGTTGGTTGGTGTTGTGTGTGTATGGGTGTGTATGTGTGTGTATGAATGATCTGGTGTGTTTTGTTGGTGAGTGGTGAAGGGTATAAAGGTGGGTGTTTGAGTGTTCCACCATGTTTGTTTGGTGCTGTGGATTCTGGATGTGGAGGTGTTGTTGTTGTTGTTCGCTCTGGCTGGAGGTGGGGGTATGTACGCATCCAGGTGCAGTTGCTGCATGTGGATGTGGATGTGCCCCTGCTGGCCCACCTTAGCTGACCGTATCGAGGTTGAAGGGCCGAAACGGGATGATGCTGAGGACCTCGACTGAGGCCCCGGTCAGTGCGGCACACTTGTGACCAGGTGTGTTTTGAACATATATATATATATATAATCCATATATATAAAATCCATCATCCATACATAGAAACCATCATCCATCTCATATATATATATATAATCCATCATTCATTTCATGTATATGCGAACCAGGCCTAATCGCCCAACATCAGTGCCCGACCTCACTCATGCTTTTGTGGCTGAATGGAAGCAAATCTCCGCAGCAATGTTCTAACATCTAGTGGAAAGCCTTCCCAGAAGAGTGGAGGCTGTTATAGCAGCAAAGGGGGGACCAACTCCATATTAATGCCCATGATTTTGGAATGAGATGTTCGATGTTCGGGTGTCCACATACTTTTGGTCATGTAGTGTATCTCATCCATTCATATAACCATCACGTCCATCTCATGCATCAATACAATACATCATCCATATCATATATACATATAATCCATCATCCATCTCATCCATGAACATAAACATTCGTCCATCTTATCCATCCATATAATCCATCGTCCATCCATCCATCCGAAAATGTTTTCATTGTTCACCTCTTCTACCTCATCAATGTCATTAATCCGTCCACCAAAGTATATGACATCACCAGATCTGGATGACAAATGGGACATAATGTCCTCATCATCATCCAGATAAAACAGTTTCAGCAAGACAAACTTGTTTGGTCAAACGTGATACAGATTTAAAGGCTGGAAACAGTTCAATACTGGAAGATGTCAAAATACCGATCAGTTTGTTAAAAGGTATAAATGCAATAAATTGAAAAATAACTTTAAACTGAGAAACACACCGGCAGTGATTGAGGCAAAAAGCAAAGAGCAAGACAGACTCGGACAAGGACGGACAGAAACAGAGTACAATGACATAGGCAAAGACAAACGAAGATACAAAAGTATCAGCATGTAAATAATCAGGCAGGAAGACAATGTTTCCACATTATGGAGACAAACGTCATAATTCCTACAGAACACACACACCGATAATATCATGATGACGTCATTGCTGAAGCAACGTCACAGTATTGGCGTGGAATGACATGCGATACAAAAAACATTGACATACAAGGAAACGGATTGATCGTTATGAGCATTTTTCAAAAGGTCGACACCGTCGTCCAAAAATGGCCTACGTTGTATAGTAGGGCAATGTGTAACACACTAGATCGATCACAGGTTATGGCCGATATGACACGGACATGATAAGAACGACGTGTGACCTCGGATATCCGATGGACATCCGTGAAATTGTCCGTCGGGCTACATCGATCATTTATGACTATTGCATGAAACATCTTGCTGCTGTTATTCGTTTCCTGTCGATCTGTCGCACTATGCCAGCCTTGTACCGTTATTGCACTGGGGTTCAGGTGTGTGTCATTGAACCTTCATAATCCATGGAAGTAAGGTAGTGATTCCAGTGGGCTCCAATACGGCTGGTGGTCTTACTGGGCAATTAGCCTGCTGTATAAGGTCCAGTGTCCATGGTCTAAGAAAACTGTCCATGGTCTAAGGTCACCGTCCATGGTCTATCGTCACCATCCATGGTCTAAGATCACCGTCCATGGTCTATCATCACCGCCTATGGTCGAAGATCACCGTCCATGATCTAGGATCACCGTCCATGGTCTAAGATCACCTCCCATGGTATAAGGTAACTGTCCATGGTCTCAGGTCACCGTCCATGGTCTATCGTCACCGTCCATGGTCTAAGATCACCGTCCATGGTCCAGCATCACCATCCATGGTCTAAGATCACCATCCATGGTCTAACATCACCGTCCATGTTCCAACATCACCGTCCATGGTCTAATATCATTGTCCATGGTCTATGGTCACCATTCATGGTCTAAGGACACCATCCATAGTCTATGGTTACCATCCATGGTCTAAGGTCACCATTCATGATCTCAGGTCACCTTCCATGGTATATGGTCACCATCCATGGTATATGGTCCCCATTCATGGTAGATGGTCACCATCAATGGTCTATGGTCACCATCCATGGTTTATGGTCACCATTCATGGTCTAAGATCACCGTCCATGGTCTAAGATCGCCGTCCATGGTCTATTGTCATGGTCCATGGTCTATCGTCACCGTCCATGGTCTAAGATCACCATCCATCGTCTATCGTCATGGTTCATGGTCGAAGATCACCGTCCATGGTCTATCATCATGGCTCATGGTTTAAGATCACCACCCATGGTCTAAGATCACTGTACATGGTCTATTATCACGGTTCATGGTTTAAGATCACCGCCCATGGTCTATCGTTATGGTTCATGGTCTATTGTCACCGTCCATGGTCTAAGATCACTGTCCACTGTCATGGTCACCATCCATGGTCTATCATCACTATCCATGGTCTAATATCATTGTCCATGGTCAATGTCACGGTCCATGGTCTATGGTCACCATTCATGATCTAAGGTCACCATCCATAGTCTAATGTCACCATCCACGGCATATGGTCACCATCCATGGTGTATGGTCACCGTCCATGGTGTATGGTCACCGTCCATGGTCTATGGTCACCATCCATGGTATATGGTCACCATCCATGGTGTATGGTCACCATCCATGGTCTATGGTCACCATCCATGGTATATTTTCACCATTCATGGTCTAAGGTCATCACCTATAGTCTATGGTTACCAATTCATGGTCTGAGGTCACCGTCCATGGTGTATGGTCACCATCCATGGTCTAAGATCACCATCCATGGTCTATCGTCATGGTTCATGGTTTAAGATCACCGCCCATGGTCTATCGTTATGGTTCATGGTCTAGTGTCACCGTCCATGGTCTAAGATCACTGTCCACGGTCATGGTCACCATACATGGTCTATCATCATCATCACCATCCATGGTCTAATATCATTGTCCATTGTCAATGTCACGGTCCATGGTCTATGGTCACCATTCATGATCTAAGGTCACCATCCATAGTCGAATGTCACCATCCATGGTCTATGGTCACCATCCATGGTGTATGGTCACCATCCATGGTATATGGTCACCATCCATGGTCTATGGTCACCATTCATGGTCAAAGGTCACCGTCCATGGCGTATGGTCACCGTCCATGGTCTATGGTCACCATCCATGGTCTATGGTCACCATCCATGGTCTATGGTCACAGTCCATGGTTTAAGGTCAACATCCATGGTCATGGAAATGCACTTTAAACACCAGGAATTAAGATCCTCCCAAAATGTGCAAACATAGACTTAGGACTTTTCACACAAGTATAATAGTATTGCAAAATGTAAACAATCAGATCTACACCCAACAATAAGCACCCTGAGGGCTAATACTCCAGAAGGATGTAAATTGCTTATGATTGGAAGATGAGCACACGTGATGCGAATTTAGGACAAAAAATATTGGAGTCCTCACCCTCACACCTCCTTTAGCTGCAGCATTTGGGGGTCAAACCCGTCCAATGAATGCTCGCGAGACCCGGTGAATACCTTCACATTCCCTATAAGTACCGGCAGTGTTCATGTGCCTCTATCAGGCACGATGCAGTGTCTCAGTAATTCAGGATCAGATCAGGTACTCATTGCCATTATATCTAAAAGGTGCACAGTTGCTCATCATCACTGGCATACGACCAGGTGAGTACCCCCCTTGGATCCGGAACAGGATTGAGATCATGCACAGTTCGATGTGGGGGGGGGGGGGGAAACCCACAACGTGGGTGGAGAATGACTATGTCACGTGGCCTTACATCCAAATTGGGAAATGAGTCCAAGATAGAATTTCTTAATGTACAGGTCAGGCAAAACACCTCGATATTACTGGGGTCCCACCTGCATTCCTCAAGCCTTCCCAGGTCTGGAATCACATCCCAGAACCTTTGCACACCCAAAAATGGCTTTTGTAGCTCTGTACATCCCAAATGTCTCTTCAAGCCTCTTCCCAAATAACCATCACATCTGATTCTGTGCATTCCCTCCATGGATGTGTCCGTGTCCCCTCTACTCCCCAGGGCTTCATGTCCCTTCTCACCTTTACCACCTGGTCCACCAACAACCCCACCTCCCATTGCCATCCAGCTCTAATTGATCCCGTTTCCTGGGTTTCTCTTCATCCTTCTCTACAATCTCATTTGAGTCGAGCCATCGTCGTTCTGCCATTTGTCCCACACCACCGATCTCCATTTGCGATGTCCCCCTCCCATGGAAAACCTACTCTTTCATTCCCTCCCCGTCCGCCCCCACACCATGATCCCCATCTCCTCCCCCATCCATCCCATATTCCAACACCTACTCTTCCATCGCTCCCTCTTTCATTGCCAGCAATTAATAATGCGGAAACATGGCGAGCATTGAGACAATTATAGACAAACGGTGAGAATGAAGGATATAAAAGGCACCGATGGATTAGGAGTGAAGGAAATGGATGAACGGATTGAGATCATCATGAAATGGGATTTGGACGGAGCAAGGGACGACATCCATTGATGGGGAGAATAGGGGAGAGAGAGAGAAGGATGTGGACACAGATGGACAAAATATACATAGACAGACAGTCGTTACGAGCAACTAGCAGGGACAGCAACAGTCAGACAAACCGAACGGACGTTCAGACATGTACTTATCATACGTACAATACTGCGGCACTCGGTCCTCGTGCGCTGCGTTCCTGCTGCGCACTCACTCTCACCGCCTCTTGCCATCAGCAGCACGCACTGCACCTCTCCCCTGCCTCACACTCCTCCTGCCTCACAGCAACCCCCCTCACACCACCCCTCCCTCACGTTACCCCTCCCTCACGTCGCCCCGCCTCGCATCTCACTCGCATGTCCCCTCCTCCCTCATCCCCATTGCCCCCCTACCCCCACCCTACACGTTCCGACTCCATGGACACATTCGCACACCTACAACTGTAACCCCCACCCTCCCTCCTCCATGCGCCCTTTAATTATCTCCTTTCACTCCCAAACCTCCCTCTGTGTTACTTCAATGCACCATGTTCACTATGTAAATGCTTTAAATAAACATGGCGAGCACAGTTTGAAGGCGAGCCTCCTTTACCATGCTAATGTACTTACTTTCCAAACACGACCTATCACTTTATCCCAACATGAAACAAAACTTGTACCCTAGGGGCACAAACAAACACTGTAGATTTTACCATTGTCCGCACATCTCACCTTTCATGGGAATACGACTACCCCACCCACACCCAAACACCCAACCACCCAAGCAAACTCCCCCCACACCAACACTCAACTAAACTCCCCCTACACCCAAACACTCAACCAAACTCCCTCCACACAAACACTAAACTGAACTCCCCCAACACCCAAACACTCAACCAAACTCCCCCGACACCCAAACACTCAAATAAACTCCCCCCACACCCTACACTCATCTAAACTCCCCCGACACCCAAACACTCAACCAAACTCCCCCCACACCAACACTAAACTAAACTCCCCCCTACACCAACAATAAACTAAACTCCCCCAACACCCAAACACTCAACCAAACTCCCCCGACACCCAAACACTCAAATAAACTCCCCCCACACTCATCTAAACTCCCCCGACACCCAAACACTCAACCAAACTCCCCCCACACCAACACTAAACTAAACTCCCCCCTACACCAACAATAAACTAAACTCCCCCAACACCCAAACACTCAACCAAACTCCCCCGACACCCAAACACTCAAATAAACTCCCCCCACACCCTACACTCATCTAAACTCCCCCTACACCCAAACACTCAAATAAACTCCCCCCTACACCTTTTTTTTTTTTTTTTTTTTTTTTTGTATACAAGATCTAGGCTCGTGAAAGAGCGAACATTAATCACACAGAAAGACAAACCGACACATAAAACATATAACATCGGGAGCGGTAGACAAGATGGGGAGAGAGGGGGAAGGACACAAACACAACATTTGAGAGCAGGGACCGAGAGACATGGAGACATCGAGAGATCTGAGAGAGGGCGAGGGCTTTGGGGGGGGGGGGGCATGGGAAGGGGGCGGTGGGAGAGGTATAAAACATATGGACACTGCCAGGACTTCCAGGAAAGAAGTTGGAATTTCAAACAAGATGGATCTGGGGTGAATTAGCGGGGGTAGAAAAGATCAAGGTTTTGGATGGGGGAAGATAAGAGATGGTGGTGAACAGCTGTTTTAAAGACCTGGAGGGAGAGGTGGGATTGAAGGGAGTGAGGGAGTTTGTTCCAGAGGCGGGAGAAAAGAGGAATGAAAGAGTGAAGGTGAGCAGAGAGCCGAGATTTCGGCAGTTTAACCATCAGAGAGTTGCTGGCAGATCTTGTGCGACCTGTAGGAATATTTGGGGGACAGAGCACAGAGAGAGCTGGGGGTGCAAGGCCGGAGAGGAGTCGGTAGAAGACAGAAAGACCACCTACCTGCCTGCGGTGAGTGAGTGAAAGGCCCTCAGAGATAGCTTCATCGCGGGAGATTCCAATAATTCTGAAAGCTTTGGTTTCAACAGCGTGAAGCCGAGCTAGGTGTGAGGCAGGAGCACCGGCCCAGAGGGGAGAACAGTATTCCATTGAGCTGCGGATGAAAGCCTTGTATGTGGTGAGGAGCTCAGGTGTGCCGAGGAAGGACTTCGCACGACGGAGGATGCCCAGTCGGCGACTGGCTTTGGAGGCCAGCTTTGAAATGTTGTTTTCCCAAGAAAGATCATGGCAGATAGTGAGACCCAAAAGCTTCAGCGACAGAACTTATTGGAGAGGATTGTTGAGAAAGTAGATGGGAGGGTTGTCCAGTCGATCTTTTCGGAGAGACATAGTAAGAGTGTGAGATTTGTCAGGATTGAAAGACATGTTCCACTTGTTTGACCAGTCTGTGATTTTGTCCAAGTCTTCAGAGAGTGAGGAGGCTGCAGACTGCCGATCTGAGGGAAGAGGAATGGAGCGGCAGAGAGTGGAGTCATCAGCAAAGAGATAGAGAGGATTTTCAAGAGAGTCAGAGAGATCATTGATGAAGACCAGAAAAAGCACGGGGCCCAGAACACTGCCTTGGGGAACTCCAGCCTGAACAGGAAGAGGAGATGAGAGAAACCCATTCAGGGCCACACGTTGACGACGACTAGAGAGGAAGTCCGCCAGCCATGTGTGGAGATTTCCATGGATACCAAAGGAGGAGAGTTTGGTGAGCAGAGCGGGGTGCCAGACCGTGTCGAAGGCACGTGATATGTCGAGGGAGACAGCTCTAATTTCCTGTTTGGCATTGAGGACCTCCATCCATTGTTGAGACAGCAGAAGCAGCATGTGCAGAGTAGAGTGACCTGGTCTGAAACCAAATTGATGGTCAGAGATCAAGCCATTGGAGAAGAGGAAAGATTTCATATCCGAAGCAATGATGGATTCCATGACTTTGCTGATAATTGGGAGAAGGCTGATTGGTCTGTAGTTGCTAGGATCTGTTTTTGCACCTTTTTTGTGCAAAGCGGTGATGTTGGCTGATTTCCAAGCAGATGGCAGTTGACCTTGAGCAAAAGAGAGGGTGAAGAGAACAGAGAGAGGGTGAGATAGAGCGGCAGAGCAGGATTTTAGGACCCGTGGGCTGATGCCGTCAGGTCAAGTTGCAGAATCAGAGTCGAGGGTTGACAGAAACTTTTCCACCTTGTCAGGAGGAAAGGGCACAGAGTCCAGGAGCAGCAGGGTACGACTGGGTATGGTGGGTACAGAGAGGGATGGGTTTGGGACACAAGATTTAGAGGCAAACACAGAGTTGAGGCATTCAGCTTTTTCACGTGCGGAGTCAGCTGTGTAGCCGTTTGAGGTAAGGGAGGGGATGGAGGGGGAACAAACACCAGAAACGGATTTGACCAGACGCCACCAGGATTTGGAAGAGGGAGACAGATAAGAGAGTTCGGTCTTGAGAACGGAGAGATATTGTTTCCTGGCTCTCCTGAGGGTGGACACACACTTGTTTCGGGCTTTGTGAAAGGAAATGAGATTTCCTTCCGTTGGGTTTGCTTTCCAGGAGACGAAGGCAAGTTGTTTCTGGGCAACAGCCTCACCACAAGATTCCGTGTACCATGGACGGGAGGAAGGGTATGACAACTGAAGACGAGATGGGATAAATCTGTGCATGAGAGAGAGCAATTTACTTTGGAAGAATTCCCAGGATGAGTTGATGTCAGAGGTGGTAGAGATGGGAGACCAGTCCAGATGATTGATGGCTGCTTGAAGACCGTGCCAGTTGGCCTGAGTGAAATGCCAGACTCGTCGACGCTGAGCAGGCTCCCTGAGGATGGTCAGAGAGATGTCCACTTTAACAAGGACATGATCAGATGATCCGATTGGAGCAGAAGAAGAACAGCAGACATTTTCAGGGAAGTTAGTCATAACCAAGTCCAGAAGAGAAGATGTTCCGTTGACTGAGATCCGGGTCGGGAAATTGACAGACTGTGTCAGTCCCAGTGAGTCGCAGAAGTCCTTTGCTGAGGAGCCATGGCTGGTGAGAGAGGTACCCACACCCAGCCAACTGGCATGATGACAGTTGAAATCACCACATATGAGGAAGAGAGAGTTGGGATGACTAGATAGAAGTTGGTCCATATTATCAGACAGCGAGATGTAGATGGAGTCATCACTGTTTGGTGGACGGTACAACACACATATGAACAAGAGGTGGGAGCGATGGGGAAGCCGTAGCCAGAGGTATTCCTGGGGGTGAGGTGGAGAGAGTGCAGTGCAGGGCGAGTGAGGAAGAGAGTTTTTGATAAAGATAGCAACCCCGCCTCCAGGACGAGTCTCAGGTCTATCATACCGGAGGAGGGAGTAGCCCGGGAGAGATACTAAGGAATCAGAGACATCATAAAGGAGGAAAGTTTCTGTTAAGCAGATCACGTCTGGTTTGACAGAAGCAACCTGTATGGAGAGATCAGTTAAGTTTGAACGAAGGCCCCGGATGTTTGAGGTCCATACCGTTAATGAAGAGGAAGGGGGAGCATCAGATACCGAACAGGGGGGAGGAGGGGTAGGGTAAGATGTGGAAGAGGTGGAAGAGGTAGGGAGAGCTGTTGAAGGTGTGTCAGAGATTTCAGAATAGCTCGGAGAAAGGGAAGGATGGGGCGGACAAAAGGTTTGATGGTGATTGGGTGAGGCACACACCTACACTCAACTTACACTCAAATAAACTCCCCCCTACACCCAAACACTCAACTAAACTCCCCCCTACACCTTACACTCAAATAAACTCCCCCCTACACCCAAACACTCAACTAAACTCGCCCCCCCCCACCCCCCCACTCCGAGACACTCAACGAAACTCCGCCCAACACCCAAACACTCACTAAACTCCCCCAACACCCAAACACTCAAATAAACTCCCCCCTACATCCAAACACTCAACCAAACTCCCCCCACACCAACACTAAACTAAACTCCCCCCTACACCAACAATAAACTAAACTCCCACCTACACCCAAATAAATTCCCCCTACACCAACAATAAACTAAACTCCCCCCTACACCCAAACACTCAAATAAACTCCCCCGACACCCAAACACTCAACGAAACTCCCCCCTACACCCAAACACTCAACCAAACTCCCCCCACACCAACACTAAACTAAACTCCCCCCTACACCAACAATCAACTAAACTCCCACCTACACCCAAATAAACTACCCCTACACCCAAACACTCAACTAAACTCCCCCCTACACCCAAGCACTCAAATAAACTCCCCCTACACCCAAACACTCAACTAAACTCCCCACACACCTACACTCAACTAAACTCCCCCCACTCCCAAACACTCATCTAAACTCCCCCCCGCACCCGACACTCATCTAAACTCCCCCCGCACCCGACACTCAACTAAACTCCCCACACACCTACACTCAACTAAACTCCCCCCACTCCCAAACACTCATCTAAACTCCCCCCGCACCCGACACTCAAATAAACTCCCCACACACCTACACTCAACTAAACTCCCCCCACTCCCAAACACTCAACTAAACTACCCCCACTCCCAAACACTCAACTAAACTCCCCCACACCCCACACTCAACTAAACACCCCCCACACCCTACACTCAACGAAACGACTCCCACACCCAAACACTCAACTAAACTCCCCCTACACCCAAACACTCAACTAAACTCCCCCCCACACCCAAACACTCAACTAAACTCCCCCCTACACCCAAACACTCAACTAAACTCCCCCCACACCCAAACACTCAACTAAACTCCCCCTACACACAAACACTCAACTAAACTCCCCCTACACCCAAACACTCAACTAAACTCCCCTCACTCCCAAACACTCAACTAAACTCCCCCCAACACCCAAACACTCAACTAAACACCCCCCACACCCTACACTCAACTAACCTACCCCCACACCCAAACACTCAATTAAACTCCCCCCACTCCCAAACACTCAACTAAACTCCCCATACACCCTACACTCAAATAAACTCCCCCCTACACCCAAACACTCAAATAAACTCCCCCCCCCCACTCCCAGACACCCAAACACTCAAGTAAACTCCCCCCACACCCAAACACTCAACTAAACTCCCCCTACAGCCAAACACTCAACTAAACTACCCCCACTCCCAAACACTCAACTAAACTCCCCCTACACACAAACACTCAACTAAACTCCCCCGACACCCAAACACTCAACTAAACTCCCCCCACTCCCAAACACTCAACTAAACTCCCCCCACTCCCAAACACTCAACTAAACTCCCCTCACACCCTATACTCAACTAAACTCCCCTCACACCCTACACTCAATTAAACTCCCCCCACTCCCAAACACTCAACTAAACTCCCCCCAACACCGAAACACTCAACTAAACTCCCTCCATACCCAAACACTCAACTAAACTCCCCCCACACCCTACACGCAACTAAACTACCCCCACACCCAAACATTCAATTAAACTCCCCCCACTCCCAAACACTCAACTAAACTCCCCCCACTCCCAAACACTCAACTAAACTCCCCCTACACCCAAACACTCAACTAAACTCCCCCCACTCCCAAACACTCAACTAAACTCCCCCCACACCCTACACTCAACTAAACTCCCCCCACACCCTACACTCAACTAAACTACCCCCACACCCAAACATTCATTTAAACTCCCCCCACTCCCAAACACTCAACTAAACTCCCCCCACTCCCAAACACTCAACTAAACTCCCCCCACTCCCAAACACTTAACTAAACTCCCCCCACTCCCAAACACTCAACTAAACTCCCCCAACACCCAAACACTCAACTAAACACCCCCCTACACCCAAACACTCAACTAAACTCCCCCAACACCCAAACACTCAACTAAACACCCCCCTACACCCAAACCCTCAACTAAACTCCCCCGACACCCAAACACTCAACTAAACTCCCCCCACACCCAAACACTCAACTAAACTCCCCCTACACCCAAACACTATGAAACTAAACTCCCCCTACAGCCAAACACTCAACTAAACTACCCCCACTCCCAAACACTCAATTAAACTCCCCCCAACACCCAAACACTCAACTAAACTCCCCTCACACCCTACACTCAACTAAACTCCCCTCACACCCTACACTCAACTAAACTCCCCCCACTCCCAAACACTCAACTAAACTCCCCCCAACACCAAAACACTCAACTAATCTCCCCCTATACCCAAAAACTCAACTAAACTCCCCCCACACCCGACACTCAACGAAACTACCCCCACACCCAAACACTCAATTAAACTCCCCCCACTCCCATACACTCAACTAAACTCCTCCCACTCCCAAACACTCAACTAAACTCCCCCGACACCCAAACACTCAACTAAACTCCCCCCACTCCCAAACACTTAACGAAACTCCCCCCACTCCCAAACACTCAACTAAACTCCCCCCTACACCCAAACACTCAACTAAACTCCCCTTACACCCAACAAAACTCCCCTACACCCAAGCATTCAACTAACCCCCCCCCCCCCCCACACCCAAACACTCAACTAAACACCTCCTACACCCAAACACTCAACTAAACACCCCCTACACCCAAACACTCAGGTAAACACCCCCCTACAACCAAACACTCAACTAAACACCCCCCTACACCCAAACACTCAACTAAACTCCCCCTACACCCAAACACTCAACTAAACACCCCCCTACACCCAAACCCTCAACTAAACTCCCCCTACACCCAAACACTCAACTGAACTCCCCCTACACCCAAACACTCAACTAAACTCCCCCTACACCCAAACACTCAACTAAACTCCCCCCACTCCCAAACACTCAACTAAACTCCCCCCACACCCAAACACTCAACTAAACACCCCCCTACACCCAAACACTCAACTTCACTCCCCCCTACACCCAAACACTCAACTAAACTCCCCCTACACCCAAACACTCAACTAAACACCCCCCTACACCCAAACACTCAACTTCACTCCCCCTACACCCAAACACTCAACTAAACTCCCCCTACACCCAAACACTCAACTAAACTCCCCCTGCACGCAAACACTCAACTAAACTCCCCCTACACCCAAACACTCAACTGAACTCCCCCTACACCCAAACACTCAACTAAACTCCCCCTACACCCAAACACTCAACTAAACTCCCCCCACTCCCAAACACTCAACTAAACACCCCCCTACACCCAAACACTCAACTAAACACCCCCCGACACCCAAACACTCAGCTAAACTCCCCCTACACCCAACTAAACTCCCCCTACACCCAAACACTCAACTAAACGCCCCCTACACCCAAACACTCAACTAAACACCCCCGACACCCAAACACCCAACTAAACACCCCCCTGCACCCAAACACTCAACTAAACACCCCCCAACACCCAAACACTCAAATAAACACACCCCCTACTCCCAAACACTCAACTAAACTCCCCCTACACCCAACTAAACTCCCCCTACACTCAACTAAACTCCCCCACACCCCACACTCAACTAAACTCCCCCCACACCCTACACTCAACTAAACTCCCCCCACACAGACTCACAGTGGAATCACTCCACTGAAAAACCTCCACCAGGTTTGTCCCCATTGGTGCTGTTCCCATTGGTGTTATCCCCATTGGTGTAGTTCCCATTGGTGTTATACCCATTGGTGTAGTTCCCATTGGTGTTATCCCCATTGGTGTAGTTCCCATTGGTGTTATCCCCATTGGTGTAGTTCCCATTGGTGTTATCCCCATTGGTGTAGTTCCCATTGGTGCTGCCCCCATTGATTTTCCGCCATTGCTGTTGTCCCCAATGGTGCTGCCCCCATTGATTTTCCCCCAATGATGTTCCGCCATTGGTGTTTTATCCATTGGTGTTATCCACATTGGTGCTGTCCCCATTGGTGTTATCCCCATTGGTGTTATCCACATTGGTGATATCCCCATTGGTGCTGCCCCCATTGATTTTCCACCATTGATGTTCCCCCATTGGTGTTAGCCCCATTGGTGCTGCCCCCATTGATTTTCCACCATTGATGTTCCCCCATTGGTGTAATCCCCATTGGTGTTTTATCCATTGGTGTTATCCCCATTGGTGTTATGCCCATTGGTGTCGTTCCCATTTATTTCCCCCCATTGGTGTCGTTCCCATTGATTTCCCCCCATTGGTGTTATCCCCATTGGTGCAGCCCCCATTGATTTCCCCCCATTGGTGCTTCCCCCATTGATTTTCCCCCATTGGTGTTGTCCCCGTTGGTGTGGTGTCGTCCACATTTGTGTCGTGTCACCATCGTGCTATGCTCATCGCGTATTGTTTGACATTTACCTGGGTTATGTTGTTCGGTAAAAGCAGGTGTTATGAACTATTGATTAACTCTCCATTTGTGGAATGCATCACAAGTAATATCAACAGGATTGGGAATTCCATATCACCGGAACCATGTTGGTCGAGGAAACAAACACACATACACACAAACATACACACACACAAACACATACACACACAAACATACACAAACACATACACAAACACATACACACACACACACAAAAACATACACACACATACACACACACAAACACATACACACACACAAACACATACACACACAAACACATACACACACACACAAACACATACACACACACAAACATACACACACACAAACACATACACACACATAAAAACATACACACACATACACACACGGAAGCATACACACACACAAACATACACACACACAAACATACACACACACAAACACATACACACACATAAAAACATACACACACATACACACACGGAACCATACACACACACAAACATACACACACATACACACACAAACACATACACACACATAAAAACATACACACAAACACATACACACAAACACATACACACACATAAAAACATACACACACATACACACACGGAAGAATACACACAAACATACACACACATACACACACACATACACACACATAAAAACATACACGCACATACATACACACATACACACACATAAAAACATACACACACACGGAAGCATACACATACATAAAAACATACACACACACACACACACATAAAAACATACACACACATACACACACGGAAGCATATACACACAAACATACACACACATACACACACACAAACACATACACACATATAAAAACATACACACACACACGGAAGCATACACACACATAAAAACATAAATACACACATTCACACACATACATACATACACACACATGAAAACATACACACACACACACACACATACATACACACATACACACACATACATACACACACACACATGAAAACATACACACATACACACATAAAAACATACACACACATCAAAACACACACACATAAAAACATACACACACATACACATACACACATATACATTATACACATACATATATACATACACACACATAAAAACATACACACATATACACACACACACACACACATATAAAAAAACACACACACACACACACATAAACACACACACACATCGACATCGGGTAAACAGCACACACAGTTTGGCTTTATCCAACATCTCTTGGGTTTTCCGATAGATTTGGCGCGCATTACGTACCGGAAGCGCTGACTGTGCACAAAGCGGTGACCCTGGTTGGTTACCGGGCAGCGTGTCCAGATCACCTATAGTTCACCTAAATAAAGGTAAACGAGCTTATCACAAACTAAACTCGAAAGGTGAAAGCATTTTTGGACGAGTCTCCAGTGGCATCATCAGTGAACTCCTCCCAAAGCCGCAATGGCTGCTTCTGGCTATTTGCTAAACATTACGGAGATGGCTTATTACGTTACCATGGAAACAATGCCACATTATTGGGTTACTGTGCTGTGGCTCACAATGGGACCTCATCCACAGTCTTTCTTACCTGTCTGCTCGTCAGCCTTGCCTCGGGCTCCAGAAGATGCCCAAATTTCCCCAAATGGCGCTCGTTCAGTCGTAAACATCCCCTTCTCCAATCAGATTGTTTAACCACTCCAACCCCACACATTTATAACATCGTCACTCCATTCCGTGCAACAAATTCACCCAATTATCTCTTAGATCCATAAACTCCACAATAGCCATCATGCACCTCCTCCATTTCCTCCTCTATAACATCCTCATTTCACTCTCATCACCACCATAGCCATCATGCACCTCCTCCATTTCCTCCTCTATAACATCCTCATCGTCATCATCTCCATCTCATCTCCACAATAGCCATCATGCACCTCCTCCATTGCCTCCTCTATAACATCCTCATTTCACTCTCATCTCCACCATAGCCATCATGCACCTCCTCCATTGCCTCCTCTATAACATCCTCATTTCACTCTCATCTCCACCATAGCCATCATGCACCTCCTCTATTGCATCCTCTATAACATCCTCATTTCACTCTCATCTCCACCATAGCCATCATGCACCTCCTCCATTGCCTCCTCTATAACATCCTCATTTCACTCTCATCTCCACCATAGCCATCATGCACCTCCTCCATTGCCTCCTCTATAACATCCTCATTTCACTCTCATCTCCACCATAGCCATCATGCACCTCCTCCATTGCATCCTCTATAACATCCTCATTTCACTCTCATCTCCACAATAGCCATCATGCACCTCCTCCATTGCCTCCTCTATAACATCCTCATTTCACTCTCATCTCCACCATAGCCATCATGCACCTCCTCCATTGCCTCCTCTATAACATCCTCATTTCACTCTCATCTCCACCATAGCCATCATGCACCTCCTCCATTGCCTCCTCTATAACATCCTCATTTCACTCTCATCTCCACCATAGCCATCATGCACCTCCTCCATTGCCTCCTCTATAACATCCTCATTTCACTCTCATCTCCACCATAGCCATCATGCACCTCCTCCATTGCCTCCTCTATAACATCCTCATTTCACTCTCATCTCCACCATAGCCATCATGCACCTCCTCCATTGCCTCCTCTATAACATCCTCATTTCACTCTCATCTCCACCATAGCCATCATGCACCTCCTCCATTGCCTCCTCTATAACATCCTCATTTCACTCTCATCTCCACCATAGCCATCATGCACCTCCTCCATTGCCTCCTCTATAACATCCTCATTTCACTCTCATCTCCACCATAGCCATCATGCACCTCCTCCATTGCCTCCTCTATAACATCCTCATTTCACTCTCATCTCCACCATAGCCATCATGCACCTCCTCCATTTCCTCCTCTATAACATCCTCATCATCATCATTTCCCTCTCATCTCCACAATAGCCATGATTCCCCTCCTCCATTTCCTCCTCTATAACATCCTCATCCTCATTATCATTGTCTCCCTCTCCTCCTCTCATCTGCTACATAACATCTTCCTTCCATCGATCCCTTCCTTGATAACATCGTTTTTATCCCCGACACATTCCATTATCCTCCCTCTCTCTCCTCCTCTGTGTCCCATTCCCCTCTTTTTCAGTGCGAGATACGAAAATCAATACCAACCTCAGGACAAATGGACCAAGAGGCAATAATTTTAATTGCACGAAGCGGTGGCCATTCTAATCAATTAGCTCATGGATCAGGGAGCTTTGTTTGAAAAATAAAGTGCGATTCTGTCAACACACAAACACTGTGTGTGTATGTATGTGGTGTGTGTCTGTGTATGTGGTGTGTGTCTGTGTATGTGGTGTGTGTGTGTGTGTGTATGTGATGTGTGTGTATGTGGTGTGTGTGTGTATGTGGTGTGTGTGGGTGTGTGTGTGTGTGTGTGTGTGTGTGTGTGTGTGTGTGTGTGTGTGTGTGTGTGTGTGAACGTTTGAGTACATAAGTAAGTGTGTCGGTGTGCAAGTGCATCGATGTGTTAGTGTGTAAGTGTATTAGTGTGTACATGCATTTGTGTACATGTACAAGTGTATTGGTGTGTAAGTGTGTACATGTATACGTATATTAGTGTGTAAGTACATACATGTACAAGTGTATTCGTATGTAAGCATGTACATGCAAAAGTGTATGTGTGTACATGTGTCTAGAACTACGAGCTATACCCCCTGCACATGTAACCAACGGCCACTGGCATTTATGGGGTATGCCCATTGACCAAAGGCACAAAATTTCATGGGGTAAAACACTATTTCCGACACACACACACACACACACACACACACACACACACACACACACACACACACACACACACACACACACACACACACACACACACACATATGCACACACACATATATACACACACACACATATACACACACATATACACACACACACATATACACACACACACACACACACACTCGACAGACTGCGATCGATTGTTGCACATTTATTGACTCCAGATACAGGCCCGATTCACCTCAGCGCCGTCTGAGCTGAGCCGTAACTTCCAGAAACGGAAATAAACCCGCGGTCACGGTGTTGGGATAAAACGGGGAATGTTTGCACCTTCATACATGACATCCTCCCCTTTAAGTCCAAAATTACCAAGAGCAGCAATACGTGGTAGATTTCCAAAATTGACATCCCAAAACTTCTGTTTTTTTACCTTTTTTTTTCTTTGATCCAATATGGCTGCCAGACCACGTCATAAATTTATATTCTCTAATATAATTGTTGCATAAATCATGATCAATACATTTCAACTAATCAGGCTAAGCGTTGTCCCTGTCGAATTATGACGTCATAATTATGGCACCAATGACGTCATCGTTAACAACACCTATTCCCCATATGGAGTTCTTTACAATGAGCCATATTTAAATTTTTTCCATGCAGCGGTTTTGGAGATATAGAGGTGCAACACTTTTTTGGTTTATCCAAGATGGCGCCTGTACCACATGACTTGTGACGTCATGATTATCATTAAAATATTATAAAGGAGGAGGCGCTCCTATGGTGAAAATTTCATGTCCAGCAGACCAACAGTTGCTGAAAAAAACATAAACAATGATCGGATGAATAAGTGTTGTATTTGTCGAATTATGACGTCATAACGAAGGCACTGACGACATCATCATTAACATATCTTATTCCCAATGGGGAGTCGGTGACAATGAGCCAGGTCTCAATTTTTTCCATGGAGTGGTTTCAGAGATATAGAGGTGCGAAGTTTTTCCAAGATGGCGCCTGTACCACGTGACCAATGACGTTAAAATAATCGTTTAAAATTCCACAGGAGGAGGCGCTCCTCTGTTGAAAATGTAATGTCAATCGGACCAAGAATTGCAGAGAAAATTAATTTTTCTAATGCAGACACGGCACACGTATGCAACCGAATGCTTACCCTCACTTTTCGCTTCGCGGGCGCAGGGTAAAAATGTGTGCAAACAAAAGCAAGTGGACATGGGGATAATTTTGCCGCTGTGTGTGTCAACGCGAAAATAGAACATGTGTCATCGTGAAAAAACATCTTCAAAGATTCAAATGGTCGGGTGCTTTTTCTCTCGCAGATTGAGCATCGCGGTGTACCAGTGGATACAGAGTTCGAGGTGATCCCTTTGGGTGGCGGCGGACCAATGGATACAGAGTCCGAGGTGATCCCTTTGGGTGACGGTGGACCAGTGGATACAGAGTCCGAGGTGATACCTTTGGGTGGTGGCGGACCAGTGGATACAGAGTCCAAGGTGATCCCTTTGGGTGGTGGCGGACCAGTGGATACAGAGTCCAAGGTGATCCCTTTGGATGGTGGCAGACCAGTGGATACAGAGTCCAAGGTGATCCCTTTGGGTGGTGGTGGACCAGTGGATACAGAGTCCAAGGTGATCCCTTTGGGTGGTGGCAGACCAGTGGATACAGAGTCCAAGGTGATCCCTTTGGGTGGTGGTGGACCAGTGGATACAAAGTCCAAGGTGATCCCTTTGGGTGGTGGCGGACCAGTGGATACAGAGTCCAAGGTGATCCCTTTGGGTGGCGGTGGACCAGTGGATACAGAGTCCAAGGTGATCCCTTTGGGTGGTGGCGGACCAGTGGATACAGAGTCCAAGGTGATCCCTTTGGGTGGTGGCGGACCGGTGGATACAGAGTCCAAGGTGATCCCTTTGGGTGGCGGTGGACCAGTGGATACAGAGTCCGAGGTGATTCCTTTTGTCTCCATGAAGGGTGGAGCGTTCGCAGAGGTTTTCGGGGCATCCGAGCCGGCTGGAACGGTCACGACGATCTCCAGCAGTGGCGGGTCGAACTGTTGTCCTGACTGTGACGATGCTGCAGGCTCTATCGACTCACAGTGACGGTCGGTTATGTGGTCCTGATGTCGACGAATTTTGCGGCCGTCCTGCAGGCGAATCACGCAGGACAGTGGACCTGGCTTCTCGATGATGTCCCCCGGTAGCCACGTCACACCTGCACCAAAATTTCGGGCACACACTGGATCTCCGATGTTGATACAGCGACTGTTGGACGACTTATCGTGCCCCAACTTTTGATTAAGCTGGCTCTGATAAACGTTTGATGATATGTCTGGTTTGAGATTATCAAGTGTCGATCTCAGGTGTCGCTTCATCAATAACTCAGACGGAGCTGCACTGGTTGTTGATTGTGATGTGATGCGGTATTTGAACAGGAGACGAGACACCTTTGTTTCCAGGGTTCCCTCCTGAAGTTTCCGCAATCCGGATTTGATGATTCCCACGGATCGTTCGGCCAAGCCATTTGAAGCCTGGTGATGTGGGCTGACAAACTTATGTTTGATGCCGTTCCGACGTGTGAACTCGGCAAACTCGGACTGGAAAAACACGAACCGTTATCACTCACGATCATCCTGGGCAGACCATGAGTGGCGAAACAGCGTCTGAGTCTTTCGATGACAATGGCTGACGTAGTACCATGCGTCACATAGGCATCAATCCATTTTGTGTGCGCGTCTGTGATGATTAGAATCATGCTGCCGTTAATAGGCCCGGCATAATCGAGATGTCGGCGATGCCACGGTTCGCTGGGCCATTCCCAGGGATGCAGTGGCGCTTTCGCATGTGTATTCCGGGTGCTCTGCCAGGGGTAACAATGTCGAACATGATGTTCGATATCAGCATCAAGATTCGGCCACCACACATAGTTTCTAGCGAGTGACTTCATCCTCACAATCCCGGGGTGACAGTCATGGATTTCATCCATGACCCTGGAACGCAGATTTTCCGGGATCACGACACGACATCCCCAGAGTAGGCAACCATTTTCCACGATGGGTTCGTTTTTACGTGCTTTGAAAGCCGCAAAAGCTGGGTCACCCTCAGGTAGCAAATGCCATCCAAGCTGTACAGCCTGGACAATTCTGGACAGAACGGGGTCTCGTCGAGTATGGGTGCGGATCTGGCCGGAATCGACAGCACAATCTTCCAGATGATCCATCAGTGCGATAATGGATCCTGGTGTAGGCGAATCATCAACGGATTCTGGAAGGGGTAACCGACTCATGGCATCTGCATTTGTGATGGACGAACCGGGCTTATAACATATGGTGTAGTCATAAGCAGCGAGAAACAGGGACCAGCGGCTGATCCTGGGCGGTAGGGTGTCAGATGTCGCCTTAGTTGAACCAAACAGACTGATCAGCAGCTTGTGATCAGTGCGAATCGTGAAATGATGTCCAAGAAGGTACTGGCGAAATTTGCTGACGCCGAAAACGATTCCCAATCCTTCCTTGTCAAGTTGGGAATAGTTCTTCTCTGCCGGGGACAACGTTCTGGATGCAAATGCAACAGATCTTTCCGTACCATCAGGCATCACGTGTGATAATACACTCCCCACTCCATACCGACAGGCATCACATGTCAGCACAAGATCCTTCTCTGCATCAAAATGAACGAGAACATTGGACGATTTGAGCAGATCCTTAGAGGTCTGGAATGCTGATTGTTCAGTGGATCCCCAGCTCCAGGAGACTCCTTTCCTCAAAAGCCGATAAAGGGGGCCCAAAACGTCGGTCACATTCGGGATGTAACGACCATAGAACTGAAGCAAACCGAGGTATGACTTCAATTCGGTCACGTCTCGTGGAGCAGGAGCATCCTTGACAGCTCGGACCTTCTCATCTGTCGGGTGTAGACCCTCGGCATCAATCGTATGACCCAGGTACATGACTGATGGCACCATAAACTTGCACTTGTCTCGACGCAAACGTAGGCCGGAGTCCGAAATCCTCTTCAGAACTCTATCCAGGTTTTGTAGATGTTCCACGTCCGTACGACCAGTAACCAGAATATCATCCTGGTAACAAACGACGTTGCATTCGGCGGCAAACAAACTGTCCATGACACGCTGATAAATTCCAGGTGCAGATTTCATTCCAAAACTGAGTCGGTGGTACCTGTACAACCCACGATGTGTTGATGGTAAGATACTGTTTCGAATTCTCGTCTAAGCGGAGCTGTAGATAGGCGGATTTGAGATCGAGTTTCATCAAAGTCTTGCCTCCCGTGAGACGAGCATAGAGGTCTTCGATCCTCGGGATTGGATATTTATCCAATGAAGAACACTTGTTCAGGGTCATTTTATAATCTCCACATATGTGGATGGACTGGTCCGATTTTATGACCGGAACAATGGGCGCCGCCCATTCGGCATACTGTATTTGCTCGATGATCCCCAGATTTTAAAGATGATCCAGTTCCTTGTCAATCCGCTCCCGCAGGGCGAAAGGGACTGGGCGAGCTCTGCAAAATATAGGATTGGCATCCCGGTCAACACTGAGTTTAGCCATATGTCCTTTCAAGGTTCCAAGCTCATCCTTGAAGACATCCGGGTACGTATCCATCACATTTTTGAGTGTGTATGCTGCGGTAGGAGAAACGTTGGCTGCCTGGAGTTGATTAATGCTTTTCCACTTCAGTTGAATTATGCTCAACCAGCCCCTGCCTTGTAAGGAAGGGCCCTTTCCAGGAATGATGATCAGGGGTAGGTGGAGCTCAAGGTTATTGTAGCCCATCGTGACGTCACATGTACAGCAGGGAATAATCTTCTCACATGTATAGGTGGAGAGTCCATAGGTTGTAGGTTTCAGGTGGGGTCAGTCAGCATCACTCCACAGGTTTGTGAAAACAGCATGGCTGATGAGCAAGACGGCTGCACCAGTGTCGACCTCCATTTGCAATGGTCGATTGTTGACGACAACAGTGGCAAGAAGAGGGTCCCACTTATGGTGAGAATCAATATAAAGCAGGTCATACGATTCTGAGTTGTTGGAAACAGACGTCACCTGGTCAAGCTCCGGTTCCTCCGAACCGATAAACTGATGAATCTTCTTGTCAGCAGCTTTCTCCTTTCCCGATTTGCGAGTGATGAAAGCTGGAGCAATATGGCCAGTTTTTTAAACAGAAATGGCAGGTGGCATCTTTGAACCGACACGTCTCTGGAAGGTGCTTTCCGTTGCACCGAAAACATTTGTTGTGGGTTTGAGACTGCACTGGCTTCTGACGAGGAGCCTTGTTCCAACGTTTTGGCTGAACATGATCCAACCGATTCACAGCAGGGCTGGTACCAGATGAGCGAGTGGCACCGATGCTTGTAGCGTTGCGTTCAGCACTTTCCATGGAAATGGCGGCGTCTCTGGCATTTTGGAACGTCAGTCTTCTCTCAGCAAGACTGACGTTCCAAAAAAAAAGCAAGCAGGCGACTACGAGTGCGGTCATCGGACATGACAACCACCAGCAAATCACGGAGCATGTCATCAATCGTGTCCCCAAACTCACACAGATGTGACAGTTTTTTGATGTGTGCAATGAAGTCTGCGATCGACTGACCTTGCTGCTGTCTGCACATGTAAAAATTAAACCGACACAGGATGACTGAAGGAGATGGATTACAATGTTCCTTCAAAGCGGCCTTGAGCTCTGCATACGTGAGCTCCTGGATTGTCCGAGGACGAATCAGGTTTTTAACGAGTGTGAACGTCTCACCCCCGCAAGCGGACATGAAGACGGCCTTCATCCGGGCTTCGGACAGGAAGACGGCCTTCATCCGGGCTTCGGTCACGATGCCGTTCACCTCGAAGTAAAAGGACAACCGCTCAGAATACGTGTCAAAATCCCCCTCATGAGGGTCGAATTCATCGATATGGCCGAAAGAAGTCATGGTCTAGATGTTTATCCTCGTCGCCATGTAAGGTATCTCGACAGACTACGATCGATTGGAGCACACGTTTATTGACTCTGCAGATACAGGCCTGTTTCACCTCAGTGCCGTCGGAGCTGAGCCGTATCTTCCGGAAACGGAAATAAACCCGCGGTCACGGTGTCGGGATAAAACGGGGAATGTTTGCACCTTCATACATGACATAATCCCCAAATGTTTGCATGACATAATTCACACACACACACACACACACACACACACACACACACACACACACACACACACACACACACACACACACACACACACACATATGAGGGCTTGTGAGTGGATTGAGACACTGCGGCCTGTTCGAAGTAGCCTTGCGGTAAAGCATAAACACGCATCTTAAGTTCATCAACACGATAACCCCAAAAAAGGTTTACCTTTAAACAGACCTTTGTTCATCCTTCGGTGTACCTTTGTAGTTTTTAAAGGAAGGAAATAAATTAAATAGACTATAGGCATAGCAGGGGGACGGGCGCATTCTTTGAATTCGATCTTGAATTTGATTTATCTTGCCTTCGTCACTCAGCGATTTCCCATGGAGTAGGCCTACACAGGCACTATTGCAGAAGCCTTGCCGTTGATCCTGCTGGTTAATTATTTTCGTTTTACTCAATAAAGTTACACTTTGGGCACATTCCTTGATCTTTTCTTCACTCAATATAATTGTTGGAACAGGAGAAAAAGTTAAGTTTAATGCTTTGGTAAAGTGGAGAAGGAGGGGGACGGCCTTGCTGAAAGTTCAGTAAAAGATATGCACGTTGTTCTAAGAATTGCTAATGTGTTAAATTTTGTCAGATTGCACTCCAGATTTCGATACTTATTGAGTGTGTGGGATCCAATCATCAAATCCCAATCGAGATTTCAATTATATGCTTTAATTAGACCGTGTGAGTTTATAGTGTGTTCAAGCCAAGGCATGTTTCAATAGGCCTAAACAAAATGAAGGCTTAAGAACCCAGCGATGTGACAGTGGTCTGACCAAGATGGCGAACCAGCATTTTGGTAAGGCTTTTTTTTTTGTTCTTGTTATGAGCACTTCGCTAATCATCTTCAAAAAGGTTGTGTTAACACAGCCAAGCACCCAGGTTTCATTCATGCGCTCCCTTGGGGTTGAGAAGTATGCAAGCAAAGTTTGGGGCCTCCAGGTTTTATGGTTTTGGAGTTATGGAGGAGATGGACACACACACACACACACACACACACACACACACACACACACACACACACAAAGCCTTTTATTATTGCAAACTAACAAAAGTACCTGGCGTTGCCGGGCAATGCAGACGCTTTGTGCCGGGGATATGAAGAGAGGTGGGGAGATGGAGGGAGGGAATATGAAAACCTGTCAGTTAAAACACTGTACCATCAGTTCATCATGTAAGCATTAATGGCAGAATTCCCCTCTGCCCCTCTGCATTGTATTCTCCATATGTGAGGGTTGGCTGACTAATGTGATACAACGCTGTGACAACTCACTTGCAAAGCTACAGTTCAACATGGCAGAGATCCAAACAAGATGTTTGATGCGACGTTGTTTTTTTTTAACAAGGATGTTTTGATAGGTATATGAATATGACATATTGTTATGTGTGTGGGGGTAGGCAATGAAATACCTTAGTCGAGATAGAATTGTATGGATTTGCGTGCCACGAATGTCACGAAGAAGAAGAATCTTCATGTGTCTAAGTTAGGCCGACTGTCCGGTAAGATCGTGTATGTGTCTCCATATGAGGAGTGGAGCTATGCCAATTAGGTTGGGCTTAAGAATAATCCCCAGTGTGTAATTGCCCCTGTGATTTTTCCCTTTGTTCTAATAAAATTCACTTGGCCAGCCATGCAATCGGCACATTGCCACAACCACACCAAGCCCAACAGAAACCCGAACATTGGCCGATCAGCCAGGGAGACCCTCCCCCGAACATTCTCGATAGGCGGTCAAGAATGGCCGTGAGGTCATGCCCCGAATGAGGATTGGTTGAGGAACGATGGGGTGATTGAATCGCGCTTGGTGATTGGAGCGAGCGCGATGTCAGAGGGAACGATCTATAACGACGGAAGAAAAGTGAAGGGATCGCCATTGTTCTCTCTCTCTGGTCCTGGCTTTGATATTGGACAGTCACATTTTATAACGCTCTCCCTGTGCCTTTGGCGGAGGCGGCTGTGCTTTGAGCGGTACGAGCTAGCAAGGCGAGTGGTAAGAGCCCGGTGGATAATGACGGTCGGAGGAGGAGGGATTTCGGTGGATGCTACGGGCGCGATTGCACACCATCTTGTGCACTCTCCACGCGGTGACTCCCGTTCAATGGCCACCAGGCTTTCAAGGGCCATTTGGGGACACCAGGCTGAATACCGGCCAACGCACCACACAAACACATTTTCTTTTATTTGTCTTCCCTTGTCATGTCTCTGTGTCCGTGGGGAGGGTTCCTCAGTTAGAATTTAGTTTTACCTCACCATTTATTTCGTTATTATTCCTCTTGCATTTGTCTTCATTAAACCCATTATAAATTGCATTTATTTGTCGTGCCTGTATATTCGTTTCTGGGTCTGTGGGGATCGGATAACCCCTGCGTGTGTGTCCGATCAGATTAGGCCTCGCGCCCTCCCGCAGGAGATAACACCGCCATGCATCGTTTTGTGCCGGGATATAAAGAAAGGGAGGAAGGGGAGAAGAGGGGAATATAAAGAGAGGTGGAAGGGAGAGGAGGGGAATATAAAGAGGGAGGGGGGAGGTGAGAGAGGAGGGAAGGGGAGGTGAGGGCAGGGAAGGGGAGAAATGGAGGAAAAGGGGGAGGTGAAGAGAGGGAAAGGGGAGGAGGGAAGAGGAGGTGAGGGACGAGGGAAAGGGGAGGAGGGAGGAAAGGGGGGAGATGAGGGGAGGGAAAGGGGAAGAGGGGAAGGGAAAAGGAAGGCGGGTGAGAGCGGGAGGGAATGGAGGATGAGGGAGAGAGGGGGAGGGAAGGGGACAAGGGAGAGAGAGGGAGGGAAGGGGACAAGGGAGAGAGAAGGGAATGGGGAGGGGGAAGGGAGGAAAGGGTGAGGGTGGAAGGAGTGGGGTGAACAGGACCAGGGAGGGGAGGATAGGGGAGGGGAAGGGTAGTGGAGGAAAACGGTATCACCCAGGTTTGTGTGTGTTATGATTCACTGACCATCCCAACACCCCCATGCCCCTCACAACCCCAAGCCCTTCCAAACCTCACCCCCAAACTCAGATTCACTTGGGAGATAAGGTATCTCCCCCAATTCAGTTTCTACCCAAACGGAACCTCCAATCTCCCCTCACCAACCCCCTCCAGATTCCCCCCTCACCCCCCCCCCCCGATCCCACCCACACCCCCACTACCTCCCGTCCCTCACTCATTCACACCCTCCCCCACTCCCTTACACTCCCTCCGCTCCCCACACATACTCAGAATTCCATGGGCATAGAGCAGGTATCTCATATAGTTATATCAAAATGGCCAAGCATGTTCTATCACCGAGATGAATACTTCTACCAGAGAGGCCTCAAAATTCTACGATTCTCTGAAATTCTAGGATAGCATCGAGGTGTATAATCCCTCTAAAACTACAGATTTCCCCCAAACTTATTTTAGCGGAAGTGTAACAGCTTCAGGTACATCCATCCATAAGTACATTAGTACATCCTCAGGTACATCCATCCATTAGTACATCCTCGGGTACATCCATCCATTAGTACATCCTCAGGTACATCCATCCATTAGTACATTCTCAGGTACAGACAGTCATTATTGCATTAGTACATCCTCAGGTACATACATCTATGAGTACATCCTCGGATACATACATCCAATAGTACATTCGTACATCTTCAGGTACATCCAACCATTAGTACATCCTCAGGGACATACGTACATCTATTCGTACATCCTAAGTGTTACATATTACCTCCCCAAACTCCGGTTACGGTGCCCCTCAGAGTTTCGAGAGGGAACACGGCAGAAAGATTTGTTATTTTGAGTGTTCTAATAAACCATGGTAAAACCACTCCAATGCAATTGTAGAACAAAACAAGTAATTGTCGAACAAAACAAGTAATTGTATTAATAACTCTCACATACACAATAATAACACTCTTAAATAAAGTACAATGAAAATATCACTTGCATCAAATGAACAATACATATGATGGTACCATCATTCCCCAATTCTCTCAAAGCAATAAACTCACGACACGCCAAACGTGAATGGAATGTAACATTCCCAAAGTCCGTGCACAAATCCCCACGCGGGGTGAAGGTGGAAGTCGTGCCGAACAACAAGGTCAGGCAGGTATCGGAACGGCGGCAGCTCAGGAGTTACGAGGTGAGGGGTTTGCCTGCACAGGAAACACGTCATCTTGCTTGCACAGGAAATACGTCATCTTGCCTGCACAGGAAACACGTCATCTTGCCTGCACAGGAAATACGTCATCTTGCCTGCACAGGAAACACATCATCTTGCCTGCACAGGAAACACATCATCTTGCCTGCACAGGAAACACGTCATATTGCCTGCACAGGAAACACGTCATCTTGCCTGCACAGGAAATACGCCATCTTGCCTGCACAGGAAACACATCATCTTGCCTGTACAGGAAACACGTCACCTTGCCTGCACGGGAAACACGTCATCTTGCCTGCACGGGAAACACGTCATCTTGCCTGCACGGGAAACACGTCATCTTGCCTGCACAGGAAACACATCATCTTGCCTGTGCAGGAAACACGTCACCTTGCCTGCACAGGAAACATGTCATCTTGCCTGCACAGGAAACACGTCATCTTGCCTGCACAGGAAATACGTCATCTTGCCTGCACGGGAAACACATCATCTTGCCTGCACAGGAAACACGTCACCTTGCCTGCACAGGAAACACGTCATCTTGCCTGTACAGGAAACACGTCATCTTGCCTGCACAGGAAACACGTCACCTTGCCTGCACAGGAAACACGTCATCTTGCCTGTACAGGAAATACGCCATCTTGCCTGTACAGGAAATACGCCATCTTGCCTGTACAGGAAACACGTCATCTTGCCTGTACAGGAAATACGCCATCTTGCCTGTACAGGAAATACGCCATCTTGCCTGTACAGGAAACACGTCATCTTGCCTGCACAGGAAACACATCATCTTGCCTGCACAGGAAACACATCATCTTGCCTGTGCAGGAAACACGTCACCTTGCCTGCACAGGAAACATGTCATCTTGCCTGCACAGGAAACACGTCATCTTGCCTGCACAGGAAACACGTCATCTTGCCTGCACGGGAAACACATCATCTTGCCTGCACAGGAAACACGTCATCTTGCCAGTACAGGAAATATGTCATCTTGCCTGCACAGGAAACACGTCACCTTGCCTGCACAGGAAACACGTCATCTTGCCTGTACAGGAAACACGTCATCTTGCCTGCACAGGAAACACGTCACCTTGCCTGCACAGGAAACACGTCATCTTGCCTGTACAGGAAATACGCCATCTTGCCTGCACAGGAAACACGTCATCTTGCCTGTACAGGAAACACGTCATCTTGCAAGCACAGGAAACACGTCACCTTGCCTGCACAGGAAACACGTCATCTTGCCTGTACAGGAAATACGCCATCTTGCCTGCACAGGAAACACGTCATCTTGCAAGCACAGGAAACACGTCACCTTGCCTGTACAGGAAATACGCCATCTTGCCTGCACAGGAAACACGTCATCTTGCAAGCACAGGAAACACGTCATCTTGCCTGTACAGGAAATACGCCATCTTGCCTGTACAGGAAACACGTCATCTTGCAAGCACAGGAAACACGTCACCTTGCCTGCACAGGAAACACATCATCTTGCCTGTACAGGAAACACGTCATCTTGCCTGCACAGGAAACACATCATCTTGCCTGTACAGGAAACACGTCATCTTGCCTACACAGGAAACACGTCATCTTGCCTGTACAGGAAACACATCATCTTGCCTGTGCAGGAAACACGTCACCTTGCCTGCATGGGAAACACGTCATCTTGCCTGCACAGGAAACACGTCATCTTGCCTGTACAGGAAACACGTCACCTTGCCTGCACAGGAAACACATCATCTTGCCTGCATGGGAAACACGTCATCTTGCCTGCACAGGAAACACGTCATCTTGCCTGTACAGGAAACACGTCACCTTGCCTGCACAGGAAACACGTCACCTTGCCTGCATGGGAAACACGTCATCTTGCCTGCACAGGAAACACGTCATCTTGCCTGTACAGGAAACACGTCACCTTGCCTGCACAGGAAACACATCATCTTGCCTACATAGGAAACACGTCATCTTGCCTGTACAGGAAACACATCATCTTGCCTGTGCAGGAAACACGTCACCTTGCCTGCACGGGAAACACGTCATCTTGCCTGCACGGGAAACACGTCATCTTGCCTGCACAGGAAACACGTCATCTTGCCTGCACAGGAAACACATCATCTTGCATGCACAGGAAACACATCACCTTGCCTGCATGGGAAACACGTCATCTTGCCTGCACGGGAAACACGTCATCTTGCCTGTACAGGAAACACATCATCTTGCCTGCACAGGAAACACGTCACCTTGCCTGCATGGGAAACACGTCATCTTGCCTGCACGGGAAACACGTCATCTTGCCTGCACAGGAAACACGTCATCTTGCCTGCACAGGAAACACATCATCTTGCATGCACAGGAAACACATCATCTTGCCTGCACATGAAACACATCATCTTGCCTGCACAGGAAACACATCATCTTGCCTGCACCAGAAACCCATCATCTTGCCTGTACAGGAAACACGTCATGTTGCCTGCACAGGAAACACATCATCTTGCCTGCACAGGAAACATGTCATCTTGCCTGCACAGGAAACATGTCATCTTGCCTGCACAGGAAACACGTCATCTTGCCTGCACAGGAAACACATCATCTTGCCTGCATGGGAAACATGTCATCGTGCCTGCACAGGAAACACATCATCTTGCCTGCACAGGAAACACATCATCTTGCCTGCACAGGAAACATGTCATCTTGCCTGCACAGGAAACATGTCATCTTGCCTGCACAGGAAACACGTCATCTTGCCTGCACAGGAAACACATCATCTTGCCTGCACCGGAAACACATCATCTTGCCTGTGCAGGAAACACGTCATCTTGCCTGCACAGGAAACACATCATCTTGCCTGCACAGGAAACATGTCATCTTGCCTGCACAGGAAACGCATCATCTTGCCTGCACAGGAAACGCATCATCTTGCCTGCACAGGAAACATGTCGTCTTGCCTGCACAGGAAACACGTCATCTTCCCTGCACAGGAAACACGTCATCTTGCCTGCACAGGAAACACATCATCTTGCATGCACAGGAAACACATCATCTTGCCTGCACATGAAACATGTCATCGTGCCTGCACAGGAAACACATCATCTTGCCTGCACAGGAAACATGTCATCGTGCCTGCACAGGAAACACGTCATCTTCCCTGCACATGAAACACGTCATCTTGCCTGCACAGGAAACATGTCATCGTGCCTGCACAGGAAACACATCATCTTGCCTGCACAGGAAACATGTCATCGTGCCTGCACAGGAAACACATCATCTTGCCTGCACAGGAAACATGTCATCTTGCCTGCACAGGAAACACATCATCTTGCTTGCACAGGAAACACGTCATCTTGCCTGCACAGGAAACACGTCAACTTGCCTGCACAGGAAACATGTCATCTTGCCTGCACCGGAAACATGTCATCGTGCCTGCACAGGAAACACATCATCTTGCCTGCACCAGAAACATGTCATCGTGCCTGCACAGGAAACACATCATCTTGCCTGCACAAGAAACACGTCATCTTGCCTGCACAGGAAACATGTCATCTTGCCTGCACCAGAAACATGTCATCGTGCCTGCACAGGAAACACATCATCTTGCTTGCACAGGAAACATGTCATCGTGCCTGCACAGGAAACACATCATCTTGCTTGCACAGGAAACACGTCATCTTGCCTGCACAGGAAACATGTCATCTTGCCTGCACCGGAAACATGTCATCGTGCCTGCACAGGAAACACATAATCTTGCCTGCACCGGAAACATGTCATCTTGCCTGCACAGGAAACATGTCATCGTGCCTGCACAGGAAACACATCATCTTGCTTGCACAGGAAACACGTCATCTTGCCTGCACAGGAAACATGTCATCGTGCCTGCACAGGAAACACAACATCGTGCCTGCACAGGAAACATGTCATCTTGCCTGCACCGGAAACGCATCATCTTGCCTGCACAGGAAACACGTCATCTTGCCTGCACAGGAAACACATCATCTTGCCTGCACAGGAAATACGGCATCTTGCCTGCACGGGAAACACATCATCTTGCTTGCACAGGAAACACGGCATTTTGCCTGCCCAGGAAACACATCATCTTGCCTGCACAGGAAACACGTTATCTTGCATGCACAGGAAACACGGCATCTTGCCTGCACGCTAAACACGTCATCTTGCCTGCACGGGAAATGTGTCATCTTGCCTGCACAGGAAACATGTCATCTTGCCTGCACAGGAAACACGTCATGTTGCCTGCACAGTAAACACGTCATCTTGCCTGCACGGGAAACACGTCATCTTGCCTGCACGGGAAACACGTCATCTTGCCTGCACGGGAAACACATCATCAGAAACACATCATCATCGAAGACCCATAGACCCCGAAGACCCAAAACATCCCAAAAACCCAAAATACCCTTAAAGGCCCAGAGGTTCCAAAAGACCCTGAAGACCCTAAATGGCTCTGAAGACCCAAAACAACATGAAGACCCAAAATACCCTGAAGACCCAAAAGACGCTGAAGACCAAAAAGACACCAAAATGGTCAAAGATGCCTATCCCAAGGAAGCTGGCATCAGAAACGTCCACAGATTGCATGCCGGAAAAACTGCGAGCCTCGCTTCCCCAAGAAGGGGACGATCCACAACCGAGAAGCGTCAATAGATTGCATGCAGAAAAGACTGCTAGCACCGCTTCCCCAAGAAGGGGACGATCCACAATTCAGAAGCGTCCATAGATTGCATGCCGGAGAGACTGCTAGCTTCGCTTCGCCAAGAAAAGGGATGATCCACAATCGAGAAGCGTCCATAGATTGCATGCCGAAGACACTGCTAGTTTCGCTTCTCCTAGAAAGGGGTGATCCACAATCAAGAAGTGTCCATAGGTTGCATGCTGGAGAACCTGCTAGCATCGCTTCCCCAAGAAAGGGACAATCTACAATCGAGAAGCGTGCATAGATTGTATGCTGGAGAAACTGCTAGCTTCGCTTCCCCAAGAAGGGGACAATCCACAATCAAGAAGCGTCCATGGAGTGCATGCCGAAGAGACTGCTCGCATCGCTTCCCCACGAAAGGGCCGATCCACATTCAAGAAGTGTCCATAGATTGCATGCTGGAGAACCTGCTAGTATTGCTTCCCCAAGAAGGGGACGATCCACAATCAAGAAGCGTCCATAGATTACATGCCGAAGAGACTGCTAGCTTTGCTTCTCCTAGAAAGGGGTGATCCACAATCGAGAACCGTCCATAGATTGCATGCCGCAGTGGCTGCTAGCATCGCTTCCCGAAGAAGGGGACAATCCACAATCGAGAAGCGTCCATGGAGTGCATGCTGAAGAGACTGCTCGCATCGCTTCCCCAAGAAAGGGACGATCCACAATCAAGAAGTGGCCATAGATTGCATGCCGTCGAGACTGCTCGCATCGCTTCCCCAAGAAAGGGTCGATCCACATTCAAGAAGTGTCCATAGATTGCATGCTGGAGAACCTGCTCGTATTGCTTCCCCAAGAAGGGGACGATCCACAATCAAGAAGCGTCCATAGATTACATGCCAAAGAGACTGCTAGCTTTGCTTCTCCTAGAAAGGGGTGATCCACAATCGAGAACCGTCCATAGATTGCATGCCGCAGTGGCTGCGAGCATTGCTTCCCCGAGAAGGAGATGGTCCACAATCGAGAAGCATCCATAGCTTGCATGCCGAAGAGACTGCTAGCATCGCTTCCCCAAGAAGGGGACAATCCACAATCGAGAAGCGTCCATGGAGTGCATGCCGAAGAGACTGCTCGCATCGCTTCCCCAAGAAAGGGACGATTCACAATCAAGAAGTGTCCATAGATTGCATGCTGGAGAACCTGCCAGCTTCGCTTCCCCAAGAAGGGGACGATCCATATATTTAGCACCCTGTTGATGCTGCAGAAGTTTTCAGTCAAACTCACTTTTAGGGTTTTCATACCCAGGTCCACGTACGTAGTTTGTAGGTCACGACATCTGATAATAACAGAACTACTCTGACAGCTGGGATACATAAAATACCACACGCAGGCCGTAAATGAATATGTGAACCGGTGCTAGGAGTGGTATTTAAGGCGAAGGTAGACGTGTTTTGCGCAACAAAATCATCTCTTCTTTCCCCCCTTGGGGATCCAGTACTTTGTTTTACGGACTGTGTAATGCCTGCTCGTTGTGCCAATGGGTACCCAGCACGGCTGAGTTAGCATCTCGGACGGAGGCTCCAGGAACGCATGTGGACGAGCACTGCAGCAGTACGACCACCATGCATCACTGCCGGGTTGACATTGGAACGCACTGTTTGGAAAGGAAACGAAGCTAAGAGCTCCTTATGAGTCCGTACCGTGAGCAGTGTGACCGTCAATAAGGGATGGATACTGTGGGTTTGCAAAACGGAACATGGAACAACCATGCTTTAGGACGCAGGTCTTCCGTTCACTGCATCTGCAGTGCACACGATTGGTTGGTACTCGTGTTATACTTAGGTGTAGAGACGCACAGACACGCACAGGTGGAAGGAAGGGTATAGATGTAGTAAAGAAAGGGCAGAGAAAGCATGAATGCAGAAGGACAGAGAGGGACGAAATAGGGGGCTGGGAAGGGTGGCAGGGGGTGGGGGGTTCAACAGCAAGACGGTAACGGAGGCAGAGTGCAGGGAAGCATGAAATGAGGGTGACTGCATAGAAGTAGTTTTGCAGAATCAGCGGATCAACATGGCGGGAGCCTCGCTGGCAAGACCTCTGTGGATCGCACGGACGGCTTCATGGCGCATTACCATTTTTACATCCTTCCCTTATTTTTCATTCCCTTTGTCACGTTTCTTCCGTCCCCTTTCCCTTCATCGGTCGTCGTCGTGCCGTCGCAGCGAGTTCTCCATGTTCCGCTGTGTGGATGCGTGCCCGTGATTCATGACGCTTCGTCGCTTTTCCTTTCGCCGCAGCATCGGGTGCTCCAGTCGGTTGCGGAGCAATCCGCTCCACCGAGGGCCGATGCACATTATTGAGCAAACGAAAAAACTTCCAAATGCGTTTCAGGGAAACATCGAAAAAAGTTCGACGAAGACAAATGACATTTGGCCCGTGTCATAATTATTGTGATCAATGATATCGGCACTCGGATTTCTCTTTTAATCAATCCGTTTTTCTGAATGTCTATAATACTGATGATGATGAATGCCTCTTCAGCCAAGCAGTCTTGATCACCCCTCCAGGAGCGAGCGGTACTCAACCTTGGAGTGAATAAAATGAAGTGATCCTGCAGTTTTCGGCCACAGAAGCACTCTTGCGGATTCACTCGCGATGTTCCGACAGGAGAACAGGAAGCTTGAGACTGAGACGGTCAGCGAGGAGACAGGTGGGTGACTGAGGGGTCCAAATGCGAACATCCGAAGGGTGCCGGCGGCGTGACGGAGACATGTCACGAGAGATTTAGCGTCATGCAAGCAGACTAAACAGCCAGCTTAGTAGCCCCTTGAAAAGGCAGGATGCTCCATGCAAATTCCCTCCTGTGGAGCACCAGGACGACGCTACATTCTGTCAGGAACCGAACCCAGAGCAGACAACTTAAAGGTGAGTAAGGTACCGCTGAAGTCCCCGGTGACAAACTTCCTCTAAAGTTGTGTGGTAACTATCCTGGAAATGCAGCACCTTACACACGACAGAAGCCACCTCTGCGCATCAACTAGCTCAAGTGTACCTCAAGCCACATGGTGTTCCATCGATTTCCTATGTGATTGGGTTTGCAACAAAATACCATGGTTAGGGATTGTGGATGACTGAAGTTACACCGCTTGCTTTAATTGAACAGTCTCAGGAAGGAAGTTCCACAAATAGGTGAAAAGAGGGAAAGAGAGGTGTGTGGGAAGGATGCGTTTTGGGAGTTCAACCAGGTGGGAGTCACTGGAAGAATTATTTCAACTTGGAGGAGATGGGTCGTATTGGAGGGGTCAGAGAGCAGAGGGAAGTTCACCAGAGGAGAGAGGGGGTAAAAAAAAAGAGGAATAAAAGAGACCACTGACGTGTCTGCGATGTGAGAGTAAGGATGCTTGTGCTTCCCATGGTGTTTTCGTTTCTTTAATACAAGGTTTAGGCTCATGGAAGAGCGAGGACACGGAACCGATGAGGACACAACATGACAAAGGGAACAGCAGGAGACAGGGGAAACGCCAATAGCAGGGAGGATGGAGAAGGTAGACGGAGACGGACAAACAAGTGAAGCAGGTAACGATGAGGGGTATGGGAGAACGTAAGGGCTGGACAAGATAGATACATGAACATGGTTTAATGGGTGTAGAAAAGATCAGGGCTTTGGTTAGGGGATGACCTGAGATACACCTGGTGTTGGCCTAATGGTTAGGGCGGCAGGCTTATAATTATCATAAGGTCCTGAGTTCGAATCCCGTTCAGCTGTTGAATTAATACCAGGTGGGGTTGACTCAGCCTGTTCATGCCTTCCGATGTCGGCGAAATGAGTACCAGGGTACTTACGGGGTCCTCTCTCAAGGAGGTTGGTGGCAGGATTTGCACTCCGGCTGCTGAGCAACACCTCATTCCGTAGCACACACAGTGGTTTGTGTTGGGATGGTGCTGAGGAGTCGTCCAAGGACGCAGCGACGTGCTGATCCAGCGAACGCTCCCATATATACATACATATATATATATATACACCAGCTTGGCTCGGCCCGCTACGCTCCCCTCACCACGCGTCGTTACTGAGGAACGGGCTTGTTTTAGCTGAGGATAATGACTGTACCTGAGTTGCTGTGTTGTCATGATTTACACCAATCATAATACAAACAATTACTTTGCATAAATTTATTTGTAGTGTTTGTGATATGTGATATGTGTTTGTGAGTTTGTGAATTTGAAAAAAAAAAAATTCAAAACAGAACCCCTCAGCACATACATAGGGGAGGGTAGGTGCACAATGGAAGCTTGGGACAATTACACCTCACCACCAAGTATTTCAAAACACCTCACCACCAAGTCATCCAAAACACCTCACCACCAAGTCATTCAAAACACCTCACCACCACGTAATTCAAAACACCTCACCACCACGTAATTCAAAACACGTCAACACCATGTAATTCAAAACACCTCACCACCAAGTCATCCAAAACACCTCACCACCAAGTCATTCAAAACACCTCACCACCACGTAATTCAAAACACTTCACCACCAAGTCATTCAAAACACGTCAACACCATGTAATTCAAAACACTTCACCACCAAGTCATTCAAAACACGTCAACACCACGTAATTCAAAACACTTCACCACCACGTAATTCAAAACACTTCACCACCAAGTCATTCAAAACACTTCACCACCAAGTCATTCAAAACACTTCACCACCACGTAATTCAAAACACTTCACCACCAAGTCATTCAAAACACTTCACCACCACGTAATTCAAAACACTTCACCACCACGTAATTCAAAACACTTCACCACCACGTAATTCAAAACACTTCACCACCACGTAATTCAAAACACTTCACCACCACGTAATTCAAAACACTTCACCACCACGTAATTCAAAACACTTCACCACCACGTAATTCAAAACACTTCACCACCACGTAATTCAAAACACTTCACCACCAAGTCATTCAAAACACTTCACCACCACGTAATTCAAAACACGTCAACACCACGTAATTCAAAACACTTCACCACCAAGTCATTCAAAACACTTCACCACCATGTAATTCAAAACACTTCACCACCAAGTCATTCAAAACACGTCAACACCATGTAATTCAAAACACGTCAACACCATGTAATTCAAAACACCTCACCACCAAGTCATTCAAAACACTTCACCACCACGTAATTCAAAACACCTCACCACCACGTAATTCAAAACACTTCACCACCACGTAATTCAAAACACTTCACCACCACGTAATTCAAAACACGTCAACACCATGTAATTCAAAACACTTCACCACCACGTAATTCAAAACACTTCACCACCAAGTCATTCAAAACACTTCACCACCACATAATTCAAAACACCTCACCACCAAGTCATTCAAAACACCTCACCACCACGTAATTCAAAACACCTCACCACCAAGTCATTCAAAACACCTCACCACCAAGTCATTCAAAACACCTCACCACCACGTAATTCAAAACACCTCACCACCACGTAATTCAAAACACGTCAACACCATGTAATTCAAAACACTTCACCACCAAGTCATTCAAAACACCTCACCACCAAGTCATTCAAAACACCTCACCACCACGTAATTCAAAACACCTCACCACCACGTAATTCAAAACACGTCAACACCATGTAATTCAAAACACTTCACCACCAAGTCATTCAAAACACCTCACCACCAAGTCATTCAAAACACTTCACCACCAAGTCATTCAAAACACCTCACCACCACGTAATTCAAAACACCTCACCACCACGTAATTCAAAACACGTCAACACCATGTAATTCAAAACACCTCACCACCACGTAATTCAAAACACCTCACCACCAAGTCATTAAAAACACTTCACCACCACGTAATTCAAAACACCTCACCACCAAGTCATTCAAAACACTTCACCACCACGTAATTCAAAACACCTCACCACCAAGTCATTCAAAACACCTCACCACCAAGTCATTCAAAACACCTCACCACCAAGTCATTCAAAACACCTCACCACCACGTAATTCAAAACACCTCACCACCAAGTCATTCAAAACACCTCACCACCAAGTCATTCAAAACACCTCACCACCACGTAATTCAAAACACCTCACCACCAAGTCATTCAAAACACCTCACCACCAAGTCATTCAAAACACCTCACCACCAAGTCATTCAAAACACTTCACCACCACGTAATTCAAAACACTTCACCACCACGTAATTCAAAACATGTCACCACCAGGTGATTCAAAACACCTCACCACCAAGTCATTCAAAACACCTCACCACCACATAATTCAAAACATGTCAACACCATGTAATTCAAAACACTTCACCACCAAGTCATTCAAAACACTTCACCACCAAGTCATTCAAAACACTTCACCACCACGTAATTCAAAACACCTCACCACCAAGTCATTCAAAACACTTCACCACCACGTAATTCAAAACACCTCACCACCAAGTCATTCAAAACACCTCACCACCAAGTAATTCAAAACACCTCAGCATCACGTAATTCAAAACACCTCACCACCATGTGATTTAAAAACACCTCACCACCAGGTAATTCAAAACACCTCACCACCATGTGATTTAAAAACACCTCACCACCAGGTAATTCAAAACACCTCACCACTATATAATTCAAAACACCTCCCCACCAGGTAATTCAAAACACCTCACCACTATATAATTCAAAACACCTCACCACCATGTAATTCAAAACACCTCACCACCATGTAATTCAAAACACCTCACCACCACGTAATTCAAAACACCTCACCAACACGTGATTCAAAACACGTCACCACCACGTAATTCAAAACACTTCACCACCACGTAATTCAAAACACGTCACCACCAGGTGATTCAAAACACCTCACCACCACGTTATTAAAACACTTCACAACAACAGAAACAAAAGTTTGAGGGAGTAGTTCAATGACCACACAGACACTACCCAGATATGTAGACATATAGATAGATGACTGTACCTGAGTTGCTGTTTTGTTATGGTTTACACCAATCATAATCCAAACAATTCTTTTTCATAAATGTATTAGTAATATATGTGATGATGCATTTTATTTAAAAAAATTGAAGTTTGATTTAAGTTGACAAAAGACCTCACATGGTGGTTGTAGAAGATGTGGAAGGTGGTTCCACATATGGGAAAAAAAGGAATAAATGAGTAAATAAATAAGAGAGAAGCTCCATTTGAAAGTCCATGAATGCTGAGAGATTGAGATTCCAAATAATCCAGGAGAGACAGATGTGATGCTGGAGTGCCAGCCCATAGGAGAGAACAGTACTCCATTGAACCGTGGACAAAGGCCCTGTACACTGAGTAGCTTTGATTTATTTGAAGGAAAGACTTTGATCGACGGAGCATTCTGAATCTGCGGCTGGCTTTGGAGGCTTGCTTTGTTATGTGGTTGGCACAGGAAGGGTCACAACTAATAGCGAGACGGAGAAGTTCATGAGACCAAAACTCTTCCAGTGGCTGACATTGGAAGCGGATGGGTGGGTTCGTTTGATGATCCTTCCTGAACGAAACGGCGAGACCGAGATCTTCCAGGATTGAAGGACCTGCTGACCTTTGGCATTTGACCTCGTGACCCCAAAATCTACTCAGTTCATCTTTACCTCATTACACTTACCTGCACCAAGTTTGACTAAGATTCCTTCAGCCGTTCTGAAGTTATTCGCGGTAACGAAAAGCTATCATGGACGGAAGGACAGACGGATGGATAACCTGAAAACATAATGCCTCCGGCGACTTCGTCAATGGAGGCATAAAAATCACGATTTCTTACACGAACTACCCAGGACGGCAGACATAATGCACCGTCATCTGTGTGTCTGCAGATTGTCATCCCCACGGACCCCATCCCATCACATCTCTGATCATTTCCCCCCCAGAAGTTTCCAAAGTACCCCCAGATGGCAGCCTCAGAACGACCATCACGGCCGCTCCTCAGTGACACATCACAAGACCGCCCACTAAATGACGTCATCGAGCACCGCCCCTCCCTTCTCTCCAGTGAAGCCATGACCTGCAGGATGCATGCTATCGCATTCATAGAGAGCTTCATAAGTGAACCTCCATGGCAATTGCATGTATATGTAAATCCATTCAAAATTTCAATGTCATTCCCCATTCCCTTGGGAACAAAATTTCATGTTGTCATTTCAAATGTCCCATCCATGATCCGCCATCTTGTATTCGCAGTATGGCGATATATCTATTTCCGGTGACGTCAAACGTTTTATATACACTAGAATCCCACATTCTCTGATGTTATTTTTATTTAATTATAATAATAGAGAGCTTCGTAAGTGAACCTCTATGCCAATTGCATGTATATGTAAACCCATTCAGAATTTCACTTTCATTTCAAATTGCACAAAAAAAAAATTTCAAATTTTTCCCCATTACCTTGGGAACAAAATTTCATGTTGTCATTTCAAATGTCCCTTTCATGATCCGCCATCTTGTCCCTTCCATGATCCGCCATCTTGTCCCTTCCATGATCCGCCATCTTGCTCAAGTGATCTTGCTTTGGTCTGGCGCGACCGATAAATTATTTTCACCTGGTGATTAAAATCAATAAATTACAGTGCAGTACTGTACAGAACGGATTTTGAATTCGAAACCGCTCATCATTTACACCAGCTACACCGACTTCTTTTTTCCGCCAGCTACACCGACTTCAGTTTTCCGCCAGCTACACCGACTTCAGTTTTCCACTTCGTAAGCGAACCTCTATGGCAATTGCATGTATATGTAAATCCATTCAAAATTTCACTGTCATTCCCCATTCCCTTGGGAACAAAATTTCATGTTGTCATTTCAAATGTCCCTTCCATGATCCGCCATCTTGTCCCTTCCACGATCCGCCATCTTGCTCACGTGATCTTGCTTTGATCTGGCACGACTGATAAATTATTTTCACCTGGTGATTAACATCAATAAATTACAATACAGTACTGCACAGAACGGATTTTGAATTCGAAACCGCTCATCATTTACGCCAGCTCCACCGACTTCTTTTTTCCACCAGCTCCACCGACTTCTTTTTTCCGCCAGCTATACCGACTTCTTTTTTCCACCAGCTACACCGACTTCAGTTTTCTGCCAGCTACACCGACTTCAGTTTTCCGCCAGCTACACCGACTTCATTTAAGCCAGGTAAACCGATTTCAGTACGTACCTGCCAGTCGGACCTACGTACCTGGTCCAGTCGACTAGAAGTCTAGACAATATGGCCTACAGTAGGTAAGTCCTGCATTCTATCCCAATCTATCCATTCAATAAAATTAATTTGAATTTTAATTCTAAGCCCAAGATCAAACAACCTAGCCTAGCTAGGCCTAGACCTACAGATGTTTGCGATGGCTGCGTACTCGATCGACTGACCATTGTCGACGAAGCTCTCACTCTACGCAATGCGTATTCATATTAGGTATTGTTTTTAATGTTTACTTCATCTCTTGGCCTTGCTGTGTTTTAATTTGTTAAGTGTCGTGACTAAGGTAGTGTAGCTGGTGGTACCTCATGAGGTGGTTCATATATCTTAAGATTTTTAATAGAGAGCTTCGTAAGCGAACCTCTATGGCAATTGCATGTATATACTATATGTAAATCCATTCAAAATTTCACTGTCATTCCCCATTCCCTTGGGAACAAAATTTCATGTTGTCATTTCAAATGTCCCTTCCATGATCCACCATCTTGTCCCTTCCATGATCCGCCATCTTGCTCACGTGATCTTGCTTTGGTCTGGCGCGACTGATAAATTATTTTCACCTGGTGAATAAAATCAATAAATTACAATACAGTAATGTACAGAACAGCTTTTGAATTCGAAACCGCTCATCATTTACGCCAGGTACACCGACGTCTTTTTTCCACCAGCTACACCGACTTCAGTTTTCCGCCAGCGACACCGACTTCATTTAAGCCAGGTACACCGATTTCAATTTTCCGCCAGCTACACCGACTTCATTTACAATTCTAAGCCCAAGATCAAACAACCTAGCCTAGCTAGGCCTACAGATGTTTGTGAGGGCTGCGTACTCGATCGACTGACCATTGGCATTGATTGTCGACGAAGCTCTCAATCTACGCAATGCGTATTTTCATATTATTACACATCACAAATTGTATTGTGAGCTTCTCCATCAATACTCCAAAGCTGCGTTTACCGGTAATGCAAGAATCATCATGTTTATTCCCCATTGTATTTACCTGTCTGGATTTTTCAAGGAATTGGTCTTCCAGTGCAGTGTAACTGGCTGGAACCTGGAATTGTCAAAGGTGGTGTACACCTACATTTGAAGCTGGATTCTTCCTCTGTTCTGCTTCTGTGGATATATAAAAAAATTACCTCAGACGCAAAAATGTCCATTGGGCGTGCTAAACATTCTTTCGTAACACTAAAATATATTAAATATATAATACGGAACACCAGTCCAGGAGATACACTTCGCTCTGATCGTCTCGGACGATTATAGAACGGAATCTATTTGGGCGGTGTATGGGTGTCACAACGCACAGGAAATTCATTCTAGTTTTTTTATGAGCAAAATAGACTTTAAAATAAATCTTTTCGTGTGCAACAAATACCTAGGTTAATGTCAGACTGAACAAGTAGTACGCACGATTCTATTTAACGTCATTTAAATCGGATATGATTGTCATGGAAACCGTTAGTAAATTTTCATGGCACCCCAGCGTTGTTTTTTATTTAGTTATTTTCCGAAGCTGATGTTTTTTTTTTATTATCAATTAATGCCTGATTGTGAGGTTTATATTCAGCACTAAAATAGGGTTGAGGTAATAAAATCAAGTAACTTCAGCGAGAATTGTGCGATAATCGTCGATTACAACATGGGATTCCTCACGCAGTTAAATTGAGCGCTTTGCAAATAAGGTTAAAACGTTTCATTTTTCCTTTTCTACTTTCGTTCGATGTTGTTTTCATCGTTTCACCCTTAGTTTAGTGAAAATGATGCGAGTCCTCGTATCCAGGTGGTCCCAAAGGGACGCACATTTCGCGCCATCGCGACCGTTGCTATGCGCGATCATAACGTGGCGGTCGAACGGAGGGACGGAAGGCATCCCGCGCCTCCCTCCATTGGTCTCTCACTTTGACTGGCTCTCCGCTCTCGTTTGGAGCCGTTGTTTCTGTACAACTAAAATCCTCACACCGAGTCGAAGCTTCGCGCCGATCCGTTCACGACGGCAGAAGAAAAAGTCGCAAAAGATGAAAGTGCGGACATGGTGGAGGCTTCGTGCTTCGCGGTGGTGAGACCTTGTCTGTTGTCTGTACAGATGTCTCTGTGTCTCTCCGTTGTTCATTACGGACACATGGAGGCAAACGTCCGGGTTAAGCATGGAATTGCTGGTACGGTATCCTTGTTTGTCGAGGAATCCACAATGGTCAGCCCGGAAGGCATTGTCGACCACACGCAAGCCCTCAGGGCTGATTTAAATAGCGAGGTCGGACGATCAGACAGGTACCAACTTCAGTTTAACACGAAGAAACGAGAAGTATCGCGCATTGGCCATGGAAATGGGGAGGCAATGTACCACACACCTGGACATGATGTTCCACACACCTGGAATAAATGTTCCACATACCTGGACTGAATGTTCCACATACCTGGACTTAATGTTCCACATACCTGGACTTAATGTTCCACATACCTGAACATGATGTTCCACACACCTGGAATAAATGTTCCACATACCTGGAATAAATGTTCCACATACCTGGACTTAATGTTCCACATACCTGGACTTAATGTTCCACATACCTGGACTTAATGTTCCACATACCTGGACTTAATGTTCCACATACCTGGACTTAATGTTCCACATACCTGGACTTAATGTTCCACATACCTGGACTTAATGTTCCACATACCTGGATTTGAACTGCAAAGTGTAACCATGCTCCTTCAACCGACAGAACAAAGGCCATGGTGTCTCTCTTTATTGGGAGCTTCGCTCCCCTGAGTGCTTCAAGCTGTAGACCGAACAGCCAGACATCGGTAGTGCTTCAAGCTGTAGACCTAACAGCCAGACATCGGTAGTGCTTCAAGCTGTAGACCTAACATCCAGACATCGGTAGTGCTTCAAGCTGTAGACCTAACAGCCAGACATCGGTAGTGCTTCAAGCTGTAGACCTAACAGCCAGACATCGGTAATGCTTCAAGCTGTAGACCTAACATCCAGACATCGGTAGTGCTTCAAGCTGTAGACCTAACAGCCAGACATCGGTAGTGCTTCAAGCTGTAGACCTAACAGCCAGACATCGGTAATGCTTCAAGCTGTAGACCTAACAGCCAGACATTGGTAGTGCTTCAAGCTGTAGACCTAACATCCAGACATCGGTAGCGCTTCAAGCTGTAGACCTAACATCCAGACATCGGTAGCGCTTCAAGCTGTAGATCAAACAGCCAGACATCGGTAGTGCTTCAAGCTGTAGACCTAACAGCCAGACATCGGTAGTGCTTCAAGCTGTAGAACTAACATCCAGACATCGGTAGCGCTTCAAGCGGTAGATCAAACAGCCAGACATCGGTAGAGCTTCAAGCTGTAGACCTAACAGCCAGACATCGGTAGTGCTTCAAGCTGTAGACCTAACAGCCAGACATCGGTAGTGCTTTAAGCTGTAGACCTAACAGCCAGACATCGGTAGTGCTTTAAGCTGTAGACCTAACAGCCAGACATTGGTAGCGCTTCAAGCTGTAGACCTAACATCCAGACATCGGTAGCGCTTCAAGCTGTAGATCAAACAGCCAGACATCGGTAGTGCTTCAAGCTGTAGACCGAACAGCCAGACATCGGTAGTGCTTCAAGCTGCAGACCGAACAGCCAGACATCGGTAGTGCTTCAAGCTGTAGACCGAACAGCCAGACATCGGTAGTGCTTCAAGCTGTAGACCTAACAGCCAGACATCGGTAGCGCTTCAAGCTGTAGACCTAACATCCAGACATCGGTAGTGCTTCAAGTGTTCATGCTTAATGCTTAATTGATTAACTAACAGCAACAGGAGTAACAGTAAATGAGAACCTGAGGATGAGAAAGAGAACATGATATAGATTGAAGTAGCCAGAACCATCTGCGTATGCTAGATATAGGGCCTAATATTATAGGCATATACAGTAAGGGTGAAATTTCAATACTCAGGAGTCACCTCTAAATATTCTGGAATGTTCTGGGGAGGTGCTGCATTTAGATATTGGAACATCCAGTTTTTGGACCAGCCGAATAATATAAATTGTGTGTGTGTGTGTGTGTGTGTGTGTGTGTGTGTGTGTGTGTGTGTGTGTGTGTGTGTGTGTGTGTGTGTGTGTGTGTGTGTGTGTGTGTGTGTATGTTATGTATGTATGTGTATATATTGTAACGAATGTGGAAACGTTACAATGTGAACGTTACAAAAGTACGGTAACACCCTGTTAATGTAAATAATGGTCGCAGTCGGCGTCCTAGTTAATTGCATGAAACTTACACGCAGGTCACGATATATCTTTTAAATAGTGTATTTCCTTATTCCATGTAGGCTAAATATGTGTTTTCCCACTAGATTGACTTTGCATTGTATCAAACAAAATAAGCGTAGGCCCTTCCAATTTCCCCAAAACCTCCCTTCCAATTGCCTTCCGCATTTTGGCCGGTTTTCTTCAAACCACCATTGGCCACGAGGTAGGGTTGGGGAAGAAAGGCGTGTCTCCACCTCGTCATAAGAGGGAAGGAGTGAACCAGCCCTAACAGCCAATCAACACCATGGTGAGTGACCCGGTAGGCGTGCCCTCGGAGTCGGCGGCTTGATTTCGCTCGAGGTGATAAAAGCGACTGTAAGGGACTGCTTTATGAGATGACTTGGAGAGGCCTTGGGAGATGAGCAAAGAGACTGCACCAAGAGGCGGTGAGATGCGAAACGCTCCAAGCCAAAGAGGAGAGGTACTCGGCAAGGAAACCAGCTTTGGAGAGACGCGCTGAAAGGAGAGAGACGGCCCCACCCCAAGAAGAGGAGCAGGTGTGCCGAACCAGCGCGTGACGTCTACCGCAGTGGATACACGACGGAGGGTTTCCCGCCAAAACCGCGAGGCATTGTGAGCTGCGGCCTCCCGACTTTGCCTCCCTCTCAAGCAATCCACCTCAAGCCTTACCTGCCTGCATTATCCCCTGTGTAAGTGTGAACGTCCTGTCCTACTCATTGTCTTGGGGTTAAGTAAGAATGAATAGTGTAAGTTAACGATTCGCTGTGTTACTGCTTCTTCCATCCATTGCTTGTGTGTGTATAATAAAATCTGTTCTTCCTCCGTATTCTTCTTCTTCTTCTTTTTCATTCTCTTTCGGTCGCTTTAGAGATTTCCCGATTGAATATCTGTGGGGCGATCTGGTCAACGTCGGGTGGAATCGGGTTTTAATCGGGGAGTAACTGTTCAGACGCGGTTAAATACACCACCGCTCGGTCAATATAACATCTAAAAGCCGCGTCTGTAACAATATATATATATATATATATAATCGGGAGATTAAATAAGATGCGGACGTAGCTTCAGGACAGTCGATCTTTAACTCGACCTGAAGACCGATCGACCATCCTGAAGCTACGTCCGCGTCTTATTTAATCTCCCGATTATTTATTTAACACAAATGAGACGCCCTGCTTGTACTGTAGAGTTTCTACTATTTCTCACAGTTATATATATATGATATAGATTGAAGTAGCCAGAACCATCTGCGTATGCTATATATATATATATATATATATATATATATATATATACTAGCCCGAAAGCACCCAGCGTTGCCCGGGTTCTTTTTGAATGAATTTACTGCTATAATTCAGCTTTTACTCGCAGCCGTAGAAGATTGACTACTATAATTCAGCTCAGCTTTTAATTGCGAAATGGGCCCGGCCCGGCTGAGGTGGGCCTCGACCGGTCTCGCCACCTCGCCTAAAACCTTCGCGGGGTCTGTCCCGACATTTTTTGTATTAGAGGTTTCCTCCTATCTTTCACCGTTCAGGAGATTAGCTTGTGCAGACAAACAAACAAAAACTTTCTTTTGTAATGTAGAGAGAAGAGAAAAAGAAGAACCACCTTTAGAGGCCATTTTTCCCCGCAGAGCAGGAGTTGGCCTTTTTTTAGGCACCATGGTCCCCTTTTTGAAGCAATGTTTTATGGCCGGATGCCCTTCCTGCCGCCAACCCTGTTGGTCGTCTCTTGCGACACACAGGGAATTACCAGTGAGCTGGTACTCAATTTGCCGACCTCGGAAGGATGACAGGCTGAGTCAATCCACCTGGTGTTAATTCAGCGATCGACCGGGATTCGAACCCAGGATCCTAGGATCCCAAGCCGGCACCCTAACTGCTAAGCCAACACCAGGCCCTAATATGACTAGGGGAGATAAAATAAAATGTGCAGCACACTTTGAGACTTGAAGGCAACCAGGAAATTACTTCACTTGGTCGCATTAATCAATTGCCTCTGCCACAACGGTGAAGCGTCGTGAGAGAGAAGAGAGAGGATATATATATATATATATATATATATATATATATATATATATATATATATATATATATATATATATATATATATATATATATATATATACACACATACACACAGTCAAGTGTAAAAGTAAGCACACCCCATGTAAAGTTTTGACTTTTTCAACATACAGCTATTTGATCTTCATTTCAACAATATTGATAGATAAAGGTGATATAATATAACAAATATCATGAAACATTTACATTTTGTAGTCCATTGTATAATTTAAATAAACATAAATGCAAATTTCGCATGTGGAAAAAGTAAGTACACCCCGACATTTATCACTACTTCAAATACCTAAAATTAGAATCAGGTTCAAATACCTAAAATTAAATTCCACGTCTTTTCGAAGCTGCTCCATGCGCTCACGCTCTCGAAGCTAAGTGATCGTTCAAATCGTGTTTTTGTCGAGATTGTATCTATCTTTCGGTGTGTGTACCTATAGCGTATCTTTTGGAAAATTTTCGGTGCTAATTTTTCGTACATGTATACACAATCGTCGGTTAATACAACAGGCATTTTAAGGCCATTTTCCCTGCTAGAGCGGGGGTTAGCCTTGCGGTCCCCATGACAATCTTCTCCATTTTGCCCTATTTTCTGCATCTCCCCTTGTTAACCCCCTTTGCCCACATTTCTTCTTCCACCATCTTTAGCCAAGTCTTTCTCGGTCTTCCCCGTCCTCTACTTCCTTCTACATTAACTTCCATCACTCTTCTCAACCAGTCACTTTCATCCTTCCTCAATACATGACCAAACCATCTCAACCTGTTCCTCTTCACAGCATCAATCACAGGCAATATTCCCATCATCTTTCGCAATTCATCATTTGTCTTCCTCTCTCTCAACGATACTCCGCACATCCATCGAACCATTCGCATTTCCACCCTTTCCAGCCTTCGTTGCTGCTCTACGTTCATTACCCATGTCTCGCTCCCATAAATCATAACACTTCTCACACATGCAGCATACACCTTTCCCTTCAGCTTCAGCGACACTCTCCTCCTCATCAGCACGCCACTCAGTTCCCGAAACTTCTTCCATGCACATCTCACTCGAGCAACCGTTGCCGAGTCTGATCCACCTTCTCCATTCAGCATGTCTCCGAGGTAGCAAAATGTTTTCACACCTTCCAGCTTCACGCCATCTCCAAGATCCAACTCAACATTTCCTCCATCTGCAGCTCCCTCTGTGCACACCTTACATTTGAATGTAGCTGCCACACTGGTAAATGACCCTCTCAGACCACTACATTTTTGATGAACCCACTCAGCACACATTGTACATTGAATGGAGTTCACTCCGACACCCTTCCTGCACACAGCACACGGCCACTTCCCAGTTCTTTCCACCTCACCACATGCTTTACCACTTGCCATCACCTTTGTCTTTCCGATATTCACCTTCAGACCTTTTGTCTCCATACATTCCTTCCACTTGTTCATCTTTTCCTTCAGTCCATCCATACTTTCCGCAATCAACACCAGATCATCTGCATACAACAACTCCCACGGTAAACCCTCCTTTACGTCGGTTAATGTATCGTATCGTCGATAAATGATACGATCGTCGATAAATAAAACGTCGTCGTCGGTTAATGGTATCGATTATTCTGCGGCCTAGTACTCGTAGGCTTAGACGACCGTACCGTCTCCGACCTTGTGGTTTTGGTTTTCTCTCAGCGATTCGTCGAATGCGCTGAAATTATTTTCGTTCTCTGTTTCGTACCAGTCGTTCACCCCGTACCTCCTTGTTTAATATCTGTACTCACAAAAAAAAAAAAAAACCCCAAAAAAATATTTCCTTCCCAGGTCTTATTCGTTTATTTGTTGTTCTTTTTGTTCGTTCGTTCTTCGTTCGCGATCACGCGGTTAGAAATGTATAATCTCTCCCCTGAACAACTATTTTCTCTCATATATTATAACACCCTTTTCTTCTTTTCCTACAAAAGGATGCTTTCGTCTTGCTCACCAAATCTATTCATTCCAAAAAATATATATAATACCATCTCTTACAGTTCCTCCTTTCTAAATTCCCTAAACTATCCAGAACTCCACCCCTCCTCCAGTGTCCTCAAACGTATTTTTGACTCGAAGGTCTCAAACTCATTTTGCAAAAAATGTTCGTTTCCCATGAATCGTACACTTTTCAAAATCCAATCTCACCCCTCCCCTCCAAATCCTCCCCATCACCCATCCCTTTCAAATCTCCCCCCTTGCCCCTTCCCTCCCCTCCCTCCTAAACTCCCCCCACACCCCTCCCCTTCGAGACTCTCCCTCGCTCCTCCCCTCCTAGACTCCCCTCTCACCCCTCCTCCTCAAAGCATCCTCCCTGCTTCTTCCCCCTTCCAACTCTCACCTTCATGGCCCCAAACCTTCTGCCTCGCTCTTCCCCCTCCTCAAATAACACCTCACTGTGCCTCACCCAATCTCCATCAAACCTTTTGTCCGCCCCATTCTTCCCTTTCTCCAAGCTATTCTGAAATCTCTGACACACCTTCAACAGCTCTCCCTACCTCTTCCTCCTCTTCCACATCTTACCCTACCCCTCCCCCCCTGTTCTGGACCCGATGCTCCCCCTTCCTCTTCATTAACGGTATGGACCTCAAACATCCGGGGCCTTCGCTCAAACTTGACTGACCTCTCCATACAGGTTGCTTCTGACAAACCAGATGTGATCTGCTCAACAGAAACTTTCCTCCTTCATGATGTCTCTGATGCCTTGGTATCTCTCCCAGGTTACTCCCTCCTCCGGTATGATAGACCTGAGCCTCGTCCTGGAGGTGGGGTTGCTATCTTTATAAAAAACTCTCTTCCTCACTCGCCCTCCACTGCCCTCTCTCCACCTCACCCCCAGGAATACCTTTGGCTACGGCATCCCCTTCGCTCCCACCTTTTGTTCATATGTGTGTTGTACCGTCCACCAAACAGCGATGACTCCATCTACATCTCACTGTCTGATAATATGGACCAACTTCTATCTACCCATCCCAACTCTCTCTTCCTCATATGTGGTGATTTCAATTGTCACCATGCCAGTTGGCTGGGTGTGGGTACCTCTCTCACCAGCCATGGCTCTTCAGCAAAGGACTTCTGCGACTCACTGGGACTGACACAATCTGTCAATTTCCCGACCCGGATCTCAGTCAACGGAGCATCTTCTCTTCTGGATTTGGTTATGACAAACTTCCCTGAAAATGTCTGCTGCTCTTCTTCTGCTCCAATCGGCTCATCTGATCATGTGCTTGTCAAAGTGGACATCTCTCTGACCATTCTCAGAGAGCCTCCTCAGCGTCGACGAGTCTGGCATTTCACTCAGGCCAACTGGCACGGTCTTCAAGCAGCCATCAATCATCTGGACTGGTCTCCCATCTCTACCGCCTCTGACATCAACTCATCCTGGGAATTCTTTGAAAGTAAATTGCTCTCTCTCATGCACAGATTTATACCATCTCGTCTTCAGTTGTCATAACCTTCCTCCCGTCCATGGTACACGGAATCTTGTGCTGAGGCTGTTGCCCTGAAACAACTTGCTTTCGTCTCCTGGAAAGCAAATCCAACGGAAGGAAATCTCATTTCCTTTCACAAAGCCCGAAACAAGTGTGTGTCCACCCTCAGGAGAGCCAGGAAACAATATCTCACCATTCTCAAGACCGAACTCTCTTATCTGTCTCCCTCTTCCAAATCCTGGTGGCATCTGGTCAAATCTGTTTTTTTTTTTTTGTTTTTTTTTTTTTGCTTTTTTTTTGGTTTTTTTTGTATACAAGATCGAGGCTCGTGAAAGAGCGAACATTAATCACACAGAAAGACAAACCGACACATAAAACATATAACATAGGGAGCGGTAGACAAGATGGGGAGAGAGGGGGAAGGACACAAACACAACATTTGAGAGCAGGGACCGAGAGACATGGAGACATCGAGAGATCTGAGAGAGGGCGAGGGCTTTGGGGGGGGGGGGCGTGGGAAGGGGGCAGTGGGAGAGGTATAAAACATATGGACACTGCCAGGACTTCCAGGAAAGAAGTTGGAATTTCAAACAAGGTGGATCTGGGGTGAATTAGCGGGGGTAGAAAAGATCAAGGTTTTGGATGGGGGAAGATAAGAGATGGTGGTGAACAGCTGTTTTAAAGACCTGGAGGGAGGAGTGGGATTGAAGGGAGTGAGGGAGTTTGTTCCAGAGGCGGGAGAAAAGAGGAATGAAAGAGTGAAGGTGAGCGGAGAGCCGAGATTTCGGCAGTTTAACCATCAGAGGATTGCTGGCAGATCTTGTGCGACCTGTAGGAATATTTGGGGGGCAGAGCACAGAGAGAGCTGGGGGTGCAAGGCCGGAGAGGAGTCGGTAGAAGACAGAAAGACCACCTACCTGCCTGCGGTGAGTGAGTGAAAGGTGGTGTTCTGGTGTTTGTTCCCCCTCCATCCCCTCCCTCACCTCAAACGGCTTAACGGCTGACTCCGCACGTGAAAAAGCTGAATGCCTCAACTCTGTGTTTGCCTCTAAATCTTGTGTCCCAAACCCATCCCTCTCTGTACCCACTGTACCCAGTCGTACCCAGCTGCTCCTGGACTCTGTGTCCTTTCCTCCTGACAAGGTGGAAAAGTTTCTGTCAACCCTCGACTCTGATTCTGCAACTGGTCCTGACGGCATCAGACCACGGGTCCTAAAATCATGTTCTTCTGCTCTTTCACTCCCTCTTTCTGTTCTCTTCACCCTCTCTTTTGCTCAAGGTCATCTGCCATCTGCTTGGAAATCAGCCAACATCACCGCTTTGCACAAAAAAGGTGCAAAAACAGATCCCAGCAACTACAGACCAATCAGCCTTCTCCCAATTATCAGCAAAGTCATGGAATCCATCATTGCTTCAGATATTAAATCTTTCCTCTTCTCCAATGGCTTGATCTCTGATCATCAATTTGGTTTCAGACCTGGTCACTCTACTCTGGACATGCTGCTTCTGCTTTCTCAACAATGGATGGAGGTCCTCAACGCCAAACAGGAAATTAGAGCTGTCTCCCTTGACATTTCACGTGCCTTCGATACGGTCTGGCACCCTGCTCTGCTCACCAAACTCTCCTCCTTTGGTATCCATGGAAATCTCCACACATGGCTGGCGGACTTCCTCTCTGGTCGTAGTCAACGTGTGGCCCTGAATGGGTTTCTCTCATCTCCTCTTCCTGTTCAGGCTGGAGTTCCCCAAGGTAGTGTTCTGGGCCCTGTGCTTTTTCTGGTCTTCATCAATGATCTCTCTGACTGTCTTGAAAATCCTCTCTATCTCTTTGCTGACGACTCTACTCTCTGTTGCTCCATTCCTCATCCCTCAGATCGGCAGTCTGCAGCCTCCTCACTCTCTGCAGACCTGTACAAAATCACAGACTGGTCAAACAAGTGGAACATGTCTTTCAATCCTGACAAATCTCACACTCTTACAATGTCTCTCCGAAAGGACCGACTGGACAACCCTCCCATCTACTTTCTCAACAATCCTCTCCAAGAAGTTCTGTCGCTCAAGCTTTTGGGTCTCACTATCTGCCATGATCTTTCTTGGGAAAACCACATTTCCAAGCTGGCCTCCAAAGCCAGTCGCCGACTGGGCATCCTCCGTCGTGCGAAGTCCTTCCTTGGCACACCTGAGCTCCTCACCACATACAAGGCTTTCATCCGCAGCTCAATGGAATACTGTTCCCCCCTCTGGGCTGGTGCTCCTGCCTCACACCTTGCTCGGCTTCACGCTGTTGAGGCCAAAGCTTTCAGAATCATTGGAATCTCTTGCGATGTAGTCAACACCGAGGGCCTTTCACTCACTCACCGCAGGCAGGTTGGTTGTCTTTCTGTCTTCTACCGACTCCTCTCCGGCCTTGCTCCCCCAGCTCTCTCTGTGCTCTGTCCCCCCAATATTCCTTCAGGTCGCACAAGATCTGCCTGCAACCCTCTTATGGTTAAACTGCCAAAGTCTCGGCTCTCTGCTCACCTTCACTCTTTCATTCCCCTTTTCTCCCGCCTCTGGAACAAACTCCCCCACTCCCTTCAATCCCACTCCTCCCTCCAGGTCTTTAAATTCACCCCAGAGTTCACCCAGGTAATTCACCCCAGAGTCCTTGCAGTGTTCATATGTTTTATTCCTCTCCCACCTCCCCCCAAGTCCTCCCGATGTCCCTGCTCTCAAATGTTGTGTTTGTGTCCTTCCCCCTCTTCCCCCTCTCTTCTTTTGCGTCCTTCCCCCTCTCTCCCCATCTTGTCTGCCGCTCCCCTTGTTTTTTGTGTTTTGTGTGTCGGTTTGTCTTTTTGTGTGATTAATGTTAGCTCTTTCACGAGCCTCGATCTTGTATTCAAAAAAAAAAAAAAAAAAAAAAAGGTGCACCAGCTCAGGTGCAAATGATTAGAACATCGTCAGAGAGGATCTTGGAGGAACCTGTCTTATTTAAACCTCAGACATTTCGTTTGGTTTGCTCTTTGTTGTTCAAGTGTGTGACGTCACCATGCCTAGATCAAAAGAGCTCTCTGAGGCCTTCAGAAAGAAGGTTATATATGCCTACGAGTCTGGGAAGGGATTTAAAAAGATCTCCAAACAATTTGAAATCAATCATTCGAATGTCCGGAAGATCATCTACAAGTGGAGAAGATTCCAAACAACTGCCAACTTGTTCAAGCCAGGCCGCCCCAGCAAGTTCAGCCCGAGAGCAGACCGCAAGATGCTGAAAGAAGTCTCGAAGAACCCCAGAATGTCATCACGGAACCTACAGGTAGCTCTTGCCACTGTTGATGTCAAAGTGCACGAGTCTACCATTAGAAAGAGGCTGCACAAATTTGATCTACATGGGAGGTGTGCCAGGAGGAAACCTTTGCTGTCCAGAAAGAACATCAGGGCAAGACTAAAGTTTGCCAATGAACACCTCGGCAAAGACCAGCACTTCTGGAACAATGTGCTCTGCACAGATGAGTCAAAGGTAGAGCGATTTGGCCACAGTACCAGAAGACATGTTTGGCGAAAACCAAAGACAGCATTTGACCACAAGAATCTGATACCAACTTTAAAGCATGGTGGTGGAGATGATGTGGTTTGGGGCAGCTTTGCTGCATCAGGGCCTGGGCAGCTCACCATCATATAATCCACTATGAATTCTTCATTGTACCAGAGGGTGCTTGAGGATAATGTGAGGCCATCTGTCGGAGAGTTGAAGCTCAACCAAAGTTGGACCTTGCAACATGACAATGACCCTAAACATACCAGTAAATCCACCAAGGAATGGCTGAAAAGAAAGAAATGGAGGGTTCTGGAATGGCCAAGTCAAAGCCCGGATCTAAATCCCAGCGAGATGTTGTGGGGGGATTTGAAACGAGCTGTGCATGCAAGAAACCCCTCAAACATCGCACAGCTGAAAGAATTCTGCATCGAGGAGTGGGCAAAAATTTCTCCCAGTCGATGTCAGAGACTGGTAGACAGTTATAAGAAACGTCTACTTGAGGTTGTTTCTGCCAAAGGGGGAAATACCACCTATTAGAGCCAAGGGTGTACTTACTTTTTCCACAGAAGGAAATGGCATCTCTGTTAATTTTTTGTTGAATAAATTATTGCAAAGTCAATTTTTCATTGTTTTTTGTTCAATTAGATCACCTTTATCTATAGATACTGTTTAAATGAAGATCAAATATTGATATGTCCACATGTGTTAAAAAGATTTAAAAAAACATTTCATGGGGTGTACTTACTTTTTCACGTGACTGTATATCGAATGGAAGTTAGGGGGATCGAGGTAAGGGATGTGTATGGGGCAAATGCTGTGCTCGAAAATTCCACCATATTTGTGGACGTAATAAACAGATACCCACAAAGGGCTTTTGTCACTCGATCATGAACCAATGGAACCATCTGCAATTTCAATGTACAAGGTGATCACCACTTAAATGTGAAACCTTCTAAAGATGGAAACTTGTTCATGTGGCAAAGTTAATTAGCCATTTAGCTTAGGCCTGTTTAATCAAGGGAAAGTGTAACCAAGTTGAGCTTTTGGAGCATATTTAGTAGGTCCAAGTCCATCTGAGCAGCGATCAAACACAGCCAATGAGGAAACTAAAGGAGGTCTAATGCAGAGTATAGCTGATAGTTGTTTCTTCAGAAAAAATGCACTAGGTTGTTTGTCATTGTCCTTGTCTTTTGTCACCAGAGTCTGTGCGGCACTTTGTAAGGAGGCCAGGGTATGAGGAGCACGATGACCTACTCTTTTGAGGTCTTAGTAGGATCTTTAACATCCACTCATCAGCGAATGATGGAGTCCGAGACACTCGGCTAAAGGTCTCTCTGGAGGACGACGCACTCACCGAGGTGACCACCACCCGTGAAGCATCGGGACGACAATTTCTGTAGGATTTAGTTGGAAATCAAATCCAGACAAGTCGACTTCCCGGCAAGTTCAGTAATTGCGAGCTATCTTACCAACCCCTCTCTTCTATTCCCAATCCAAATTATATTCGAAAGCCCGGTGTTGGCTAAGCAGTTAGGGTGCTGGCTTGGGATCCTGGGTTTGAATCTCGGTCGGTCGCTGAATTAACACCAGTGGGGTTGACTCAGCCTGTCATCCTTCCGAGGTCGGCAAATTGAGGACCAGTTCACTGGTAATTCCCTGTGTGTCGCAAGAGGCGACTAACAGGGTTGGCGGCAGGAAGGGCATCCGGCCGTAAAACATTGCTTCAAAAGGGGACCACGGTGCCCAAAAAAGGCCAACCCCCGCTGTGCAGGGAAAAATGGCCTCTAAAGGCGATTCCTATGGAACACATTTCAGAGGGAATCCAAATCAAGGGTTCTAATAATACCAAGCAAGAGTGAAACGGGGTATGTATTATGGCAGCTGAGAGGACTTCTGTAAGGTTATTAAAGTGTTACTGTGACATAGTACATGTGATAACAAAGAATTAAATACTTTGCTGCCATAAATCGTCAGACCGAGTCATCCTTGCAACCCTCATGAAAATGATATGCTGTGAGATGTAAAATTACCCATCTCACTCTCATCAAACCTCTAGCATCTGTGTTCCTCTTCTTTTTCTTCCATCCCTGTCATCACTGAAATCCTCAGCAGCACCGTCGTTGTACAGGGACCTAATAATTTGCTCCTTTTCTCTTGCGCCTCTTAGAGGCCCGGCCGTGGAGGGGCGACGGCAGCCGAGAACTACTTTGCGGCACGCAGGCGTACGCTGCAGGTGGCTGCGAGCGCGCTGCTCACCGAAGCTGGATTTGAAGCAACCGAATATGCCGCTTTGGAGACGCTCACGGAAATGCTTCAAAGCTGTAAGGGTTTGTGTAGGTTGGTCCTTAAACTTGAATGAATTCTATTGTCAGATGTAGCTCGATTTTGAAGTTCTGACGAGTTTGTTAATGGGTTAAAATCCTCCCAAGTCCTTTTGTTGTTGTTTTTGTGCATTTCCTATGGTGCCTCGTGTTTAATCTTGTGAGGCCATTTGCGTGACAAGCACAACATGGCTATGTCTGCGACTCAGGCCACTCGAGCATCTCTATCTGTGCTGGTGCTTACAGACATATCGGAGGTGGGACGCAGTGCTCGAGCCCTCTGCGAGCACACGGCACGTACGCACCCTGTACCCAGCGACCTGCTGCTGTGTCTCTCCGAGATGGGTTAGTGCTCTCTCTTTCTCTCTCTCTCTCTCTCTTTCTCTCTCTCTCTCTCTGTCTCTCTCTCTCTCTCTCTCTATTTCTCTCTCTCTATTTCTCTTTCGCTTTCTCTCTCTCTCTTGTCTCCCTCTCTTTCTCTTTCTCTTTCTCTTTCTCTTTCTCTTTCTCTTTCTCTTTCTCTCTCTCTGTCTCTCTCTGTCTCCCTCTCTCTATTTCTCCTTTCTCTTTCTGTCTCTGTCTGTCTCTTGTTACAGATTCGTAACTTCCGTTATTGTGGTTTTCACCCACTTGACGTAGTTCTTATATTATGTACTATTATTATCTTCAAAAGGCTTATTATTCAGGAACGGTTATTTAAAGTTAAAAAGGCTAACTTTAAATGATTCAGGACACCGAACCGGAAAGACGAGAAGGTGAAGAGGAAGAAGCGGCATGAGCAAAGTCGGAGAAGACGCATGACGTCAGCGCTCCGGAACGAGCAAGGTTTACCGACAGCCGCGAGGGGATTTTGAGTTCCTGGAAGGGACATCCGGCGATAAGAATATTCGCTGGAGTGGAGAAATCTGCGTAGACAGATTTGGGGCGCTGAGATTCCGACGAATCCTCGCCTCGTTGCATCGGCTCAAGCCAGAGCCGTCGGCCATCTTGCACCCCATGCGTCGGACACCTGTGAAGGTTTGCTTCGTGTCATCTTCACCCCAACATTCTAGCGTCTGCCGGGGATGGGTGTGTGCGACCGCTTCGTCTCCAATGACATTACGGTTTGCTGAGGGAGCGGTGAAGGTGCGCCTCTGGAGGGCGCCATTGTACAGTTTGGCGGGAAGAGCACCCTTGCCCACTGTACACGCTTCGGAGATCGACTGGAGAGCGAGATTCGGGCTTCGACCGGATTTCGTCCCATCGACCGCTGGAGCGAATCCCATTCGCCTTGGGAAAAGTCATAGAGACATTGAGGAGTGTCGTTGCACTCGCTGACCGCTCCGTGAGTGACCTGACTGTATACAAGAGATATATAGAGTGCACTCTTAATGGCCATTTGCTGTACCATTATACCTGTGTGTGATTTATAATACAAGTTTGTTCATTTATAATATCATTGGTGTGGTTTCACGATTGATTTTCAACACAGGGTAATATATTTTTCTGCCGGGGTTCCTCTCGGGGTTCGGAGGTTACCGAGACCAGGAGATTGTAGAGGACTCCGTAACAGAAATTGGGGGCTCGTCCAATTGAAACTTGTGGGCTCGAAATTGGGTCTTCGTCCGGGATATAAACTTCCTTAAATATCTCCCGGGATAGAATTCCCTAGCATTCCCAAATTTTCCAATTTTGGAAATTTTTCAACATTCCCAAATTTAAAAAAAAAAAAAAAAAAATTGGGGGGAAATTTCTTGTGTGAATGTTAACAGGTGTTAACGGATAGTCACCATGGAGTTTGACGCAGAGAAGTTTACAGCGACCCCTAGTGAGGCACAGTTTTGAGCGTTACTATAATCGGAATTCTTGATATTGGGCAAACATTTTAGCTTGGAGGTCCGAGCTAAAATGAAGAAACCAGAGATGCAGACAGTGGTGATAGAATCTCTAGTGGAACTAGGAACATGTGGAGCTCCAGAAAGTGGAGATGCAATTGCAGAGCCAGGAAAGGTTAAAAGCACAAGAAAGAGAACTCCAGGAAAGGTTAGAAGACAAAAAAACAGAGGAAAGGAGAGCTGCCAGGGAACTCGAAGAAAGAAGAGAAAAGGAACAAGCAGAGGAAATGAGAGCTACAAGGGAACTTGAAGCAGAGGAGAGAAAAGCCGAAAGGGAGTTAAAGGACCGTGAATTGGCGCGTCAGCAGGAAATTAAAGTCAAGGAGCTGGAGTTAATGAGAGAACAGGGAGAGGTACCACCCATGCCGACTGGTTCGACAACTAGTCAAAACAACTGGGATGTTGGCAGACATGTGAGGCTGGTTCCACCCTTCAATGAAAAGGAGGTAGCCAAGTTTTTTTTACACTTTGAGAAAGTGGCTCGAATGCTAAAATGGCCGGAGGAGTCCTGGACCATATTAGTGCAAAGTGTTCTGGTCGGTAAAGCTCAAGATATTTATTCGGCTTTACCGATTGAGCAATGTGCAGATTATGAGATAGTGAAGAAAACCATTCTCAAGGCCTATGAATTGGTCCCTGAAGCTTACCGGCAAAAATTCCGGAACGCCAGGAAGAGGGAGAATGAGACCCATGTGGAGTTTGCCTGAATGAAGGAAACCATCTTTGATCGGTGGTGTGATTCAAAAGAAGTCAGGAAAGACTTCAAACTATTGGGACAATTAATCCTGGTGGAGGAATTCCAACAGTGTGTCCATGAGGACATTAAAGTACATTTGGAGGAAAGGAAAGTACCAAAGTTGTATGAGGCGGCAACCATGGCAGATGACTATGCCTTAACACACAGGATGAGGTTCCATAAACCTAACTTCCCGCCTAGAGTTCGCACGGAGAGTTATGATACATCTGGTGCGGAGAATGAAGATTCAGGGGGGCGGCCTCGAGATGACTATGAGGACCACTCTGATACTACGATTTCTAGAAATCAGAAGACAACAGTTCCAAGGCAGACTTATCCTCCGGGGGGCCGAGGCAAACCACGAGGTTCTCCTCCGGGCCTACTTGCGCTTTTTGCCATAAACCTGGACACTTGATGTCCCACTGTTATGCTCTGGGAAAGGAAAATCAGGAGCAGAGTTCGACTAGTACCACTCCGAATGCAATGGCAAATGTGAGTGGTCGCCCTCAAAAGGGTTACCAACCAATTATTTCAGAGGGGTTTGTGTCACTGGATGGAGCCTCGACTAGCCGGAGACCTGTTAGGGTATTGAGGGACACCGGAGCACATCAATCTTTAATGCTTCAAGGCATCTTGCCATTCTCAGAGGAGACGCAAACTGGTGATAGTGTTCGTTTACACGGGATTGGTGGCTGTGTTAGAGCTCCACTTCATGCCATCCATTTGGAGTCCGATGTGGTGTCAGGACCGGTCACCGTAGGTTTACAAGCCACTCTTCCTGTAGAGGGAGTATCTGTTGTTATCGGGAATGATTTGGCCGGTGGTCAAGTTTATGGTAACCCGATGGTTGTTAAAAAGCCTAGTAGGGAATATAACTCCACACCAGTTAGGGATGGCAACAAATTTAGCAAGTTATTTGTAGGTGGACTGAACTTCAAAACAAAGGAAGATGTTCTGGAGTCTGCCTTCAGCAAATATGGACCGCTTTTGGAAGTGCTGCTGATAAGACAGGGAGACACAAAAGTCAAGAGGGTTTGGCTTTGCCACGTTTGAAAACTCAAAGGACGCCAGAGAGGCAGAAAAGGATCTGAATAGCAAGGAGTTGGAGGGTCGGACCATAACAGTAGGGAAGGCATTTCATAGGTGTCGTGGGATCTACAGAGGACGACCACGGAGTAGTAGTTGTGGTGGTGGCCACAATCGATATTATTATGGAGGCTCCCAGAGTTACGGCAGCTCCCGAAGGAAGGATTGGCAGAGTAGTGGCCGAGAAGGAGACTGCTATTCATATGACGACTGCGACAAGCGGTCCCACTGTCATTATTATGAAAGTTCGGAAAAATTGAAGCACTGAATGCTGCGGAGCCGACGAGCCAAGATTCCTACACGGATTAACCGTGAACGCCACGTTCCTAAATGCGTCCATGTAGTGAACTTTCTTGCACGGACTAACCGTGAACTCCACGTTCCTAAAGGCGTCCATGTAGTGAATACTTCCAGGTCTCACCACCCCAACCATCATGGAACCTGTCTTTCAGCTCGGCCTCCCGGGAAAAGTGTTGTAGTTTTGCTTGACTTGGGATTTTAATTACTACCCCTTAACCTTCATGCAAGAAACTAAAAGTGAAAAATCAGAGGTTGATGAGATGGAGTTTGGCTTTGCAGGAGTTCAACTTGGAAATTTAACATGTAAAGGGCAGGGACAATGTCGTTCCTGATGCTTTGTCCAGAGTGAATTAACTTTGGAAATCTCTGTGGGTTGTGTGAAATATTGTTGCTTTATTTTTTGGGGAATGTTGAATATTGTTGCCCACGGGAATTGATGATTTGGGTTGGGAATTTACTTGCTTGTTTAAAGAGTTTGTATGCAAAGAAAGTTTTTGTTGTGTTCAAACTTTCTTTCTTGAGAGGGGGAAGTGTTATGGATTCGTAACTTCCGTTATTGTGGTTTTCACCCACTTGACGTAGTTCTTATATTATGTACTATTATTATCTTCAAAAGGCTTATTATTCAGGAACGGTTATTTAAAGTTAAAAAGGCTAACTTTAAATGATACAGGACACCGAACCGGAAAGACGAGAAGGTGAAGAGGAAGAAGCGGCACGAGCAAAGTCGGAGAAGACGCATGACGTCAGCGCTCCGGAACAAGCAAGGTTTACCGACAGCCACGAGGGGATTTTGAGTTCCTGGAAGGGACATCCGGCGATAAGAATATTCGCTGGAGTAGAGAAATCTGCGTAGACAGATTTGGGGTGCTGAGATTCCGACGAATCCTCGCCTCGTTGCATCGGCTCAAGCCAGAGCCGTCGGCCATCTTGCACCCCGTGCGTCGAACACCTGTGAAGGTTTGCTTCATGTCATCTTCACCCCCAACATCCTACCGTCTGCCAGGGATGGGTGTGTGCGACCGCTTCGTCTCAAATTACGTTGCGGTTTGCTGAGGGAGTGGTGAAGGTGCGCCTCTGGAGGGCGCCGTTCTACAGTTTGGCGGGAAGAGCACCCTTGCCCACTGTACACGCTTCGGAGATCGACTGGAGAGCGAGATTCGGGCTTCGACCGGATTTCGTTCCATCGACCGCTGGAGCGAATCCCATTCGCCTTGGGAAAAGCCATAGAGACATTGAGGAGTGTCGTTGCACTCGCTGACCGCGCCGTGAGTGACCTGGCTGTATATAAGAGATATATAGAGTGCACTCTTAATGGCCATTTGCTGTACCATTATACCTGTGTGTGATTTATAATACAAGTTTGTTCATTTATAATCATTGGTGTGGTTTCAGTATTGATTTTCAACACAGGGTAATATATTTTTCTGCCGGGGTTCCTCTCGGGGTTCGGAGGTTACCGAGACCAGGAGATTGTAGAGGACTCCGTAACACTCTCTCTCTCTCTCTCTCTCTCTCTCTCTCTCTCTCTCTCTCTCTCTCTCTCTTTCTCTTTCTCTTTCTCTTTCACTTTCTCTTTCTCTTTCTCTTTCTCTTTCTCTTTCTCTTTCTCTCTCTCTCTCTCTCTCTCTCTCTCTCTCTCTCTCTCTCTCTCTCACATCATGGTGGCTGTGTGCATTGAGCTGTGAGTACTGTGTTGTGTTAGTGTCTCTCCTATCCCCCTTTCACTCCATTTGTGTCCTTGTACGTGTTTGTGAAGTTTCCCCCGTGTTTCCCTTCCTTGTTGAGAAGAGAGAGAGAGAAAGAGAGCACACATGGTAGGTGCTTCGCGTATTCTTCTTGAAACCCTTGGTTTCCAGTCCTGTGTTTCATCTGCCATGTTCTTATAGCCTTGTATGCCGCTCATTGGTGGTTTATCTTCCTCATTATACCTCTTCTTTTTTTTCCTTAGTTTCATTTTCCTCCACTTTCTGGTTGCTTGTGGCAGGTTTCTTTTGTTTAACTTAAACTTCCCTCGTTTTGCTTTAAGCTATGGCAAACAAAAGTTTGCACAATAGTGTGTACGAGTCACTCACTCGTAAGAACGGAGTGACGATTGCTCCACCTGACGGAGTCAGTGTTGATAATGTGGTGATTGCTCTAGGAGAGCTTGTTGGAATTGAGAATGTTCTCGCAGCTTCAAAAATGAACCAACGTATCATGGTTTTCCTGTCGGAAGAGCGACACGTGGCTCAGGCGGTTGAAACTGGTCTATCCGTACTGCTGGACGTCTTTGTTCACGTTAGTCCTTTGGACACGACGGTAGTTAAGTTAATCATGTCCAATATTCAGCCCTTCTTCTCAAGTGAGGAGATTGTGGCTGCTTTAAGCGTTTTTGGCATGGTTGTGTCACGAATCTCGATGATTCCGCTTGGTCTGCGCTCTGATGCTTCTGTTCGCCACATCATGTCATTCCGACGTCATTGTTACATTTTTCTAAAAGACAACGCTCAATCGCTCAATGCAGTGATGACGTTAAAAAACAAAAATCGCAATTACCAGAATTATATTCCGACGGAGACCACGACTTGTTTTATATGTGGTCAATCTGGACATGAAAAGAACGCTTGCCCCAAGATTACATCGAGTGGCGCATCTAGGCCGGTAGAGCCCATTGAGGCCAACAGTGGTCCATCTAGAGTTGGGCACGCTGGTGACGCCTCAAACTCGAACAATCTGCCTGGACCGTCAGAGGTGGGGGTAAATCAACCCCAGGCAGATAAATGAAGGCTTTACTGTTGTTCCTTCAAAAAGGAAACATAAATTGAAACATCTAACCGACAATAGTCAAGATGTGACGACGAGCTGTGCAAAAAGGATGGTGCCGGCTGCGGAAAACAATGACTCGTGTTTAGAAACAGCAATATTTGCTGTTTTTAAAACTCTAAATCGTTTTGATGTTCTTGCTCGGAGAATGATGACATTCCTGCTTGTGGGGCCAGTGAACACGAGCAGGAAATTGGTCTTGTGCATCAGGAAGCACACGTGACCGCTCCCGTAGTCACAAGCCCCATGGATATGAACATCGAATCCACTATAATCCCCCTCCCTGCTGAGAGTGAAGTGCGTTCAATTTCTGAGTCATGAATAACTCCGGACCTGGTTGAATCGGTATGCAAAGCTTCAACTGGTGAAATACCAGGTTTGGCACAAGCGGAATGCAAAGCTCCTTCCATTAACATACCTCCTCCTCCCCACCCTCCTCTTCATCCTCCCTCTCCTCCTCCTCTCACCCCTCTTCCCCTCACCCCTCCCAATCCTCTTCCTCCTCCCACCCCCCTCCTCCTCCCACTCCTCCTTCCACTCCTCCTCCCCCTTTGGAAACAGAACATGAGGCCTCCTTTATTAAACCACCAGCTCCGCCTTTGGAGCATGACATTGATGTAATGGACATGGATCGGTGCTCAGACTATGATTCGGACGGAGCCTCGTCGCTTGCTTCTACTGGCAGCATCGAAGTGTGGAACGATCCAGTCTTTCCCAAGATTCGGAGAGTGTTCCCAGTGTTCCACCTGCCGATATCATAAAGTTTCTCCATGACACCTATCGCAAGAAACATGTTAAAATTAAAGACTTTTTCCCTGACCTGTCCAGCTTTATAATCTCTGCAAAGCGATTGCTCCTTAAAACCGGACAGCTTGGCGTGACCGATTCACAAGTGTATCGCCTCCGGAAATGCATCCTTAAAGCAAAGAAGGAGCTGCAGACGTAGACTCTTCCTTCACTGTTCCTCATCGACACCAAGCAAGTGGATATTGCATCAGTCCCCCTGTTCTACAGGAGTGTGCTGGAGGCATGGCAAGCGGTTACCGTGTGCCGTGATAACCGAAACTACTCCCTTGAAATGTTTTTAAACTAGCCAATCTTTTAAAACCCCATTTTTGAAGGGGTCTGCAGTGATCGTACCTTTATGCAAAAGTTTATTGACGTTGGATGCACCAAGGTTAAAGATTTTAGAACCCCTCCTCCTTACAAGTGGAAGCCAGCTGCTGACGTCGCTGTGGCCACTGGAGTTAGGTCCATTCGGGTCATTGGGAGGATATTTTCTGTGATTCTGCGCTTTTGGGGAAAATGTACACAACGATTCCTTCCCTTGTACACAACGATTCCTAGCAATAAAGAGGAACAAAATGTTTCTCTTTCTCTTTCTCTTTCTCTTTCCCTGTCCCTCTTTTTCTGTTTCCTGCCGCTTTGTGTTGCATCTCTATTAGTTAGTTTGCCGTTCTACTGTATTAATCAAAAACGTGATCTACTTGTAGGTGTTTCATTAACACTCTTCCCCCCTGTCGCATTCCTTTAGGGTTTGATGTGGAAGCTCTCCCAGCGTACGCCAAACGGACACATCGCATTGCTCTTTCTGCACGTATGTGGCCCAGACTTCCTCCCTTGCACCCTCCCCTCTCGTGTAGTGTCCTATTTGTGGCAATGTTTACCATCGTAATAGGGATGGTGAATGAAGCATCATACTATATCTAATTTGAGAAGTGTCTCTTTGTTTGTCTCTCTGTTTATTTGTTTGTTTAGATGTTTATGTGTGTGTTTATTTCTTTGATTTCTATACATCCCTAAACTGCTGGACGGAATGTGTTTAAATCTGGTGCTTGTACTCTCTTATTTTTGTGGTTAAATAAAACATAGCCCCCAGAGTTTGGGATGGGGTTGGTGGGGGAGACAGCGAGGAGGGAGGACGACAATTCTCCCTGTGTAAATGTGTATTGATTAGCGGCACCTGGTGCAGGCCGGTTATAACCAGTCACAAAATCCATCATAGAAGTGTGGGAATTAACCCGTCCAAAAGGACGGATTCTTCGCAGGTTTCTATCATTTTTACCAAGTGGGAAAATCTGAGCACTGTTGTATATTTCCAGCACCTACATCCCACCTGCCAAATACTCCAAAGGGTCTCCCAACTGGCCAAAGGAGGGCACGACCTCAATATATTCCAGCTCATTACCCAGAGTTCCCCGATCCTCATACATACATCCGCACCCCGGTGAGCATTTTTTTTTTTTTTTTTTTACAAGTGTGTGGAATGCGGCAGATGCAGTGGAAGATGGGGTTGTCACGCGAGCGAGGGGGAGATTTTCTCACCCAATTCTCTGTTGTAGACTTACAGGGAGCCGTTGACGGAATACCAGGTTCTACGAGAGCGCTCTGCGGCACAGCGGAGGGACGTAGAGCGTGCTCTCACTCGATTTGTGGCGAAGACCGGACCGACGTACAGCCTGTTTGACCCTGACCCTGCAGCTTTTCCATGTACGAAACACCTTCCTTTTTCCTCACGATCTGCATCGTTACATTTTTTAAACATTGAAACAAAACTTTGTGTTGATTTATTTCAATATATCCCCTTAGCAGCATGGTTAATTTATTTTCCAGTGATTTCTTGTCAACCCAGTGCCAACGCCTACCTGTCCGCTCTACTGCCTTCTCATCTGGCAGAGGAAGCGGCATCCTTGGACAACAGGGACGACGACATCACCACCATGGTCAGACAATTTGCTGACTCTTTCACTCGATCACTCTGTAGCGGCGGTTTTCAGGGCACACGCGAGTCAAGTGCAGTGGGTGGGGGTGAATTCCATTCCATTTTGGCAATGCCTGCCTTCCTACAACGAGAACCATCAGCAAATTGCACATTCTTTAAATCCCCGAATGCCAAATGTTTTATCCTTTTGATGTAATTCTGCTGATCTATATTTGTACCAATTTATTCATGTGCATTTTCACTTATCGCATGTGACATTTATCAGATAAATACCTTGGTGAGCTAAACATCTGATGCACGAGCAGAGCCATTATTGATCCTACCGAGCATGCTGTTTTCAGCTTTGAATCTTCCAACGGGAACGGTGCACGGAAAACAGCTCCGATGAGCTTTCACTTAAAGCAGCAGAAGCTTTATGTCGGATCGCTCGGCTTTTGTAAAACATTCCCTGGGTAACGACACTCTAATGGGGGCAAGGGAAGGTCTGAGCTTGCCAGGGGTGCGGTTTCCCCGTGTTCCCGGCACACTCCGACATGGTGCAAATCTCATGCAACATCGTATCCCATGCATGTGGATCATGAACCTTGATGTCCAAACGTGCTGGAGTCGGGTCGTCGTGGTTGAGCGTACTGTTACTCTGGCGAGCAGTTTGATGAAGCCCAGTGTTGTACGGTGCTCAGCATGACACTGCTTTTGATGTGAGGTTCAAGCAGGAACCAGCATGACACTGTACTTTGATGGAAATGTAATATCCAGAATGACTGTGCTTTTGAGGCATGTACAGTGCCTGGCATGACACTGTAAATTTTGATTTGAGGGAATGTACATACAGTAACCCATCTGAAGTCGACCTTTTGCTTGTAATGTTGTATTTTTGAGGCAGGTACAGTGCCTAAAATGACTGCTTTTGAGGCTTGTACAGTGCCAAAGTTCACTGTCCTTTTGAGGCATGTACAGTGCCAAAGGTGACTGTGCTTTTGAGGCATGTACAGTGCCTGGCATGACACTGTAAATTTTGATTTGAGGGAATGTACATACAGTAATCCATCTGAAGTCGACCTTTTGCTTGTAATGTTGCATTTTTGAGGCAGGTACAGTGCCTAAGATGACTGCTTTTGAGGCTTGTACAGTGCCAAAGTTCACTGTCCTTTTGAGGCATGTACAGTGCCAAAGGTGACTGTGCTTTTGAGGCATGTACAGTGCCTGGCATGACACTGTAAATTTTGATTTGAGGGAATGTACATACAGTAACCCATCTGAAGTCGACCTTTTGCTTGTAATGTTGTATTTTGGAGGCAGGTACAGTGCCTAAAATGACTGCTTTTGAGGCTTGTACAGTGCCAAAGTTCACTGTCCTTTTGAGGCATGTACAGTGCCAAAGGTGACTGTGCTTTTGAGGCAGGTACAGTGCCAAAGTTCACTGTGCTTTTGAGGAATGTGCAGTGCCAAAGCTGACTGTCCTTTTGAAGCATGTACTGGGCCAAGGATTACTGTGCTTTTGATGCATGTACAGTGCCAAAGGTGACTGTGCTTTTGAGGCATGTACAGTGCCAAAGGTGACTGTGCTTTTGAGGCATGTACAGTGCCTAAGATGACTGCTTTTGAGGAATGCACAGTGCATAAGATGACTGCTTTTGAGGAATGTACAGTGCCAAAGCTGACTGTCATTTTGAAGCATGTACAGTGCCAAAGCTGACTGTCCTTTTGAGGCACATACAGTTCCAAAGATGACTGCTTTTGAGGCATGTACAGTGCCAAAGTTGACTGTCCCTTTGAGGCATGTACAGTGCCAAAGGTGACTGTGCTTTTGAGGCATGTACAGTGCCTAAGATGACTGCTTTTGAGGCATGTACAGTTCCAAAGATGACTGTCCTTTTGGAGCATGTACAGTGCCAGTTTTGTACAGTTTTGAAGCATGTACAGTGATATTTGTGTTCAGAATATTTATTCGATTCATGCTTTAGCTTTTTACTGTGATGCAAGTTACCCTGTTATCACTGGTCTGACTCACCCTTGAACCTCAATGCTCTTTTTGCTTCTTCTTTTCAGGGAGTCTCTGAGACCGGGCATGGATTAGAGTCTGCACTGTCCTCCGGTTCTTTGCTGCCGGGCATGGGGGCCAACCGTCCGGGAGAAGAGCCTCCTATTGATAACCCCTATCTTCGTCCTGTCCGCAAGCCCAAAGTCCGCCGCAGAAAATGATTCGTGCGGAAAAACCATATACGCACACCATCAGGACTTTTCTTCCGTGATATGGGTTGTGTTATTACTTATGACCCACACTAAGGGGTGTTTATCAATTATTCATTGTATCCAAACTCATGGAGCAAGCGGTCAGTCCCGTGAGAAGACGGTAAGCTCGCGAAGCAAACTTCACCTTACCTAATCGGCAAACAATAAAGCATCTGTTCCTTAACCTCTGTATCACTATTGTAACGATAACTACTGTATGAAAGTTGCCATATTTGTTTACATTTTGGATCTCGACATTCACAGCGTTTGTCCGTCCCAGAGGCGGATTTAGAGGGGGCGCAAGCGGCGCACCCCCCCCCCCCCCCTTATTTTGATTTTAGAAAGTACCGTTTTTGCCTAGCTGCCTAAGCTTTGATTTCGCCGCTGGCGCTGCGCTTAACCGAGTTGTGCTTAACCGGAGCATGATGTCGGAGGATCGCTTTAACGCCCTTGTCCTGCTCTCCATCCATCGTGACATCCGACTTGACTACAACAAAATCATTGACGCCAATAGATATCCACGGAGGATGCTCTTCATAAATCCACTCGGTGAAAAGTAAAATAAAACTAGACAGTTGCGACAACGACGCATTTGAGTTGATGAATCAGTGGTGATTTTAAAACTGGTCCCATTGTATTGTTCCATGGGTAGAGGATTTCAGTGACTGTGGATTAATTATTTCCATAATGTGATGCTCTGGATAATAATTCAAAAACCCTCATGACTGAGCACGTCTGCTAAATAAATCTTTCTGTTTTATCACTCACACAAGTACTTTTTCAGCCTGACTGTGTATGTTTTCCGTCTAATTTCGAATCCCGTTTTTCAAAATCAATCCGCAAAATCAAAAGATACGGGGATAAAATGCCTAAAATTGAGGCATGAATATTTCTCCCCAGATTGCAGGAAAACGCATCTAGAGCAGGATAATTTTCAAGTTTTCCTGGGAGAGGACCCCCAGACCCCTCGCTATAGGCTTCGGGCCGTCGGCCCTCACGTTAGAGTTTCGGCCTCATCAGTTGCGCCCCCCCCCCCCCCCCCCTTATTCACTATATTCGTCATGTGTGTCTGTGTGTCTGTCTGTCCACAGCATAACGACCCGATGATATCATCCGATCTTGGTGAAACTTGGGTGGGAGGTTGATATCATGATCTAGTTGTGTCCTGCCGAGAGTGGGTGTATTGCGCCCATTGTGGGCGGAGCCACGCCCGAAAAAGATGTCTTTTTAGGGGTAATCGAGTTCAAGCTACATCTTCTCCGAGGGGTTTGGTGGAATCTGACAGGGGTTTCGATATTTGGTTCAGCCAATGTCATGTGTCTAGCCCCACGGGGCTCGATTTTTCATTTTCGTCCCAAGGTGAAGGTCACAAAATTTAGAAAAGTCGATTTTTGATGGTTTTATTACATTGTTCGCTTCCTGATAGGGTGAAATGACGTACATGATCTTATATTATCACATACATCATGAAATACAAGTTTCCCAACAAATTTCAGAATCTTCGACCTTTGACCTTTGAAGGTCACAAAGGTCAAAGTTTCAAAGTTGTCGGAATCGAACCGAATTTTCGGTATTGTGTAGCTAACTAGTCTTAAAGTTCATTTTCTCTACAACCGTTGGGCCGATCGACACTACATTTTCACCATAGGAGCGCCTCCTCCTGAAGCCTCGGCCTCGTGTCAGGTGTGCTTAAATCTTTTCTTTTCTTTTTTGTATACAAGATTTGAGGCTCGTGTAAGAGCTAACACTAATCACAAAAAACATACAATAAAGGGAGCGGGAGACAAGATGGGAAGAGAGAGGGAAGCACACAAGTACAACAGCAGAGAACAGGGACATCAGGAGATCTGTGGGAGGGAGAGGACTTGGGGGGAGGAGGCATGGGAAGGGGGTGGGAGAGGTAAAAAAAAACACGGATACTGCTGGGACTTCCATGAAAGAAGTTGATATTTCAAAAAAGTGGATCTGGGGTGAATTAATGGGGGTAGAAAAGATCAAAGTTTTGGATGGGGGAAGATAAGAGATGATAAGATAGATGATAAGAATTTAAGAGAAGATAATCTTTTTTACTATGTCTGCGCCAACGAAGTCACCGGAGGCATTATGTTTTCAGGTTGTCCGTCCGTCCGTCCATCCGTGATAGGTTTTCGTTACCGCGATAACTTGAGAACGGCTGAAGGGATCTTAGTCAAACTTGATGCAGGTAAGTATAATGAGGTAAAGATTAACTGAGTAGATTTTGGGGTCAGGGGGTCATATAAGGTAAAAATCCTGTTCCCGTGATAACTTGTGAGCCAGTGATGGGATTTTACCCAAACTTGGTATTAGGACCAAGTATAAGTACCAAACTTGGTATAAGTATATATATTATGATGCAAAGATGAACTGATTCCATTTTGGCATTAAAGGTGGGGAGTGAGGTGATGATGTGATTTTGGTGAGGTCAAAGGTCATGCCAGGTAAAAATGTGATGAGAACAGCTGAATAGATTTAAATCAAACTTGATATAAGTATGTATTGTGATGCAGTAATGTGGCGGAGGCATATCGGTCGATGCTGTGACGTCGAAGTGTTGTTCTAGTTTAATGATGATTTATGACATCACAGGTCATGTGGTACATGGGCCATCTTGGAAAAACTGAAAAACTTTGCCCCAAACATCGGTTTCATATCTCCGAAACCACTTCATGGAAAAAAAAATTGAAAGGTGATTCATTGTAAAGTACTCCTTATGGGAAGAAGATGTGTTAATGATGATGTCATAAGTTCTTTCATTATGACGTCATAAATCGACAAGTGGAATGCTTAATCTGATCAGTATGAAATTTATTGAGCTTGATCTAGGGATAAATTGGTCGAGAAAAAACAAAATTGATGACTCCATCGGTCACGTGGTTTGGCAGCCATATTTTTATGGCGTGGCGTGTGGGGCAATGCCGTCTGCAACAGCGTGTCTGTCCGTCAGGTGTATGTATGTACAGTCACGTGAAAAAGTAAGTACACCCCATGTAAAGTTTTGACTTTTTCAACATATTTCAACTTACAGCTATTTGATCTTCATTTCAACAATATTGATAGATAAAGGTGATATAATATAACAAATATCATGAAACATTTACATTTTGTAGTCCATTGTATAATTTAAATAAACATAAATGCAAATTTCGCATGTGGAAAAAGTAAGTACACCCTTGGCTCTAATAGGTGGTATTGCCCCCTTTGGCAGAAACAACCTCAAGTAGGCGTTTCTTATAACTGTCTACCAGTCTCTGACATCGACTGGGAGAAATTTTTGCCCACTCCTCCATGCAAAATTCTTTCAGCTGTGCGATGTTTGAGGGGTTTCTTGCATGCAAAGCTCATTTCAAATCCCCCCACAACATTTCAATGAGATTTAGATCCGGGCTTTGACGTGGCCATTCCAGAACCCTCCATTTCTTTATTTTCAGCCATTCCTTGGTGGATTTACTGGTATGTTTAGGGTCATTGTCATGTTGCAAGGTCCACCTTCGGTTGAGCTTCAACTTTCCGACAGATGGCCTCACATTATCCTCAAGCGCCCTCTGGTACAATGAAAAATTCATAGTGGATTATATGATGGAGAGCTGCCCAGGCCCTGATGCAGCAAAGCTGCCCCAAACCATAATATTTCCACCACCATGCTTTGCAGTTGGTATCAGGTTCTTGTGGTGAAATGCTGACTTTGGTTTTTGCCAAAACATGTCTTCTGGTACTGCTGTGGCCAAATAGCTCTACCTTTGACTCATCTGTCCAGAGCACATTGTTCCAGGAGTGCTGGTCTTTTCCAAGGTGTTCATTGGCAAAATTTAGTCTTGCCCTGATGTTCTTTCTGGACAGCAACGGTTTCCTCCTGGCACACCTCCCATGTAGATCAAATTTGTGCAGCCTCTTTCTAATGGTAGACTCGTGCACTTTGACATCAACTGTGGCAAGAGCTACCTGTAGGTCCCGTGATGACATTCTGGGGTTCTTAGAGACTTATTTCAGCATCTTGCGGTCTGCTTTGTGGCTGAACTTGCTGGGGCGGCCTGGCCTGAACAAGTTGGCAGTTGTTTGGAATCTTCTCCACTTGTAGATGATCTTCCGGACAGTCGACTGATTGATTTCAAATTGTTTGGAGATCTTTTCAAATCCCTTCCCAGACTCGTGGGCATCTATAACCTTCTTTCTGAAGGCCTCAGAGAGCTCTTTTGATCTCGGCATGGTGACGCCGCACACTTCAACAACAAAGAGCAAACCAAACTAAATGTCTGAGGTTTAAATAAGACAGGTTCCTTCAAGATCCTCTCTAACGATGTTCTAATCATTTGCACCTGAGCTGGTGCACCTGATTCTAATTTTAGGTGTTTGAAGTAGTGATAAATGTAGGGGAGTACTTACTTTTTCCACATGTGGAATTTGCATTTATGTTTATTTAAATTATACAATGGACTACAAAATGTAAATGTTTCATGATATTTGTTATATTATATCACCTTTATCTATCAATATTGTTGAAATGAAGATCAAATAGCTGTATGTTGAAATATGTTGAAAAAGTCAAAACTTTACATGGGGTGTACTTACTTTTTCACGTGACTGTATGTCCCTCACAAACGTCCACCTATCAGAGCTGAGGATCTGGTGACATGACAGGAGGACAGCAGATCCTCCACTCAGCAGATCCAAGGCCGGCTACGCTGTTGTTAGACTATCGGTCTTGTTTTTCATCGCGTCCGTGTTTATTTATTTACCATTGAGTTTCAATGTCTGTCCAGGCCATACCATTTTACCAATTGAGCTTTAGTCATCATGGTTAGGTTTGCTAAGGTGTGTGTTATGCATGATTTATTTAATTATTTGTCCTCCATCTCTGCTTTATTTCCTTCTCGTTTTTTTGTTTATGGGGGGTTTAATCTTTTAAATCGTTTTGTTGGGTTCACCTGACTGCATCTGGATGGGCTTGAGGGTAGACGAGTATCAGTTGAAACCCCAATCCTATTCAGGTTTCATCCTGATGACTCCATCTTTGTCTTTTTGCCTTCCTCCTGATACTCCAGTGCAGCACTTGGTCAGTTATTCAACTTAGTTCAAGTACAAAGCTGATGCAGACGGGCTTTCCATTTTGAGAAGCTTTCTAGTTAACGATTTGTTTTCATGTCGTGTCCTCCGATACATTGAAACCTGTGATTCCCAAACACCCCATATCCTCAAACCACCCATTTTCTGGCCGCACTAATGGATTCGAATAGCTCGTAGGTTTGGATCAAATAGATGGGACATCCACTCGTTGGCCGCTTATAAAGGGGTTCCACCTGCTGCCGCAAAGCACAATTGCAGTTTGGTCACATCACAAACCACGTCCAACACAACTTAAAGCCATCGGTTTCATGTTCACATTTTCAAACAATGTTTTTGCATCTCATCGAATATTCCTCACAAATTATCAGACGCTTTGCCTCAGATTGTTTCCCAGCACTTTTTTTTTTTTTTTTTTTTTTTTACAATTTCTATACAGTACTGTAAATAAAGTTTTAATCATTTTCGTTAAAAAAAAATTTTTTTTTATCGATAAAGTTGTATTGTCTGTCTGCCTGTGCATCAAAAGAATCGGCCCCACCAGTAATAACCCCATCATATAATATAAAATTGTATTTTCTGTCTGTCTGTTTGTCCATCAATAGAATAGGCCCCACCCGTAATAACCCCATCATACAATATAAAATTGTATTTTCTGTCTGTCCGTCTGTTTGTCCATCAATAGAATCGGCCCCACCGGTAATAACCCCATCATATAATATATAATGGTATTTTCTGTCTGTCTGTCTGTTTGTCCATTGATGGAATCGGACCCACCCATAATAACCCCATCATATAATATAAAATTGTATTTTCTGTCTGTCTGTCTGTTTGTCCATCGATAGAATCGGCCCCACCGGTAATAACCCCATCATATAATATATAATGGTATTTTCTGTCTGTCTGTCTGTTTGTCCATTGATGGAATCGGACCCACCCGTAATAACCCCATCATATAATATAAAATTGTATTTTCTGTCTGTCTGTCTGTTTGTCCATCGATAGAATCGGCCCCACCGGTAATAACTCCATCATATAATATAAAATTGTATTTTCTGTCTGTCTGTCTGTTTGTCCATCGATAGAATAGGCCCCACCAGTAATAACCCCATCATATTGCATACTGTTTGAATCCTCTTGGCAAATGGAGATGCAAAAAAACATTTTCAAACATACAGAGTAGTGGTTCAAATGGGGGCAAAAACCTCAATTCTCTCTATGGAAATGTAAAGATTAGCTCCCTTCCCATTGCATAGTAATTAAAGCAAATATGCATTGAGTTTAGGCAGGATTCAAACCTTCGTATAGTGGAAGGAAGAAGCTGGTTCATGTGCAAGGAGGCGTGCCTACAAGCACAGTCCACGTGATCAACCCGACTGTGGTAGGCGTGGCTAAAAGAACCGCCCACGTCACCAGCAGGTAACCAATGAGAGGGCGTGGACACGTCACCAACAAGCAGCCAATGAGAGGTCGTGGACGCGTAAGCAGCCAATGAGAGGTTGTGGACACGTAAACAACCAATCAGGTCTGGACTCTTCCCCAGCAAAACTCACGAGCAAACTTCGACCAATGAGAGATCGTGGACACGCAAAACAACCAATGAGAGGCCATGGAACATTCTAGGGAGCTTTTACACCCAATATAAATCCCATGTCCATCGCACTTCTCTCTGCTCACTCTCTCTGCTCTCGTCGTCCTTCGACCTGGTGTCCCCCATGCTGGTTCGTCCTTCCTACGCTGAATACATCCGTCTTGGATCGTCGTTCGTGCTGACTTCGAAGCGGCGGTTCATCCTGCGGACCTTCTTCAAGCTGCGTGTCCTGAACGGGCCGTGAGCTGCGTGCGGAAGCTAGAGAACCCAAGTCTGTGGCTGCACGCTGCTCAGTACGAGTTTAACCTGTGCGATTCATTCCCAGTGTGTGTGTGTGCAAGGCGCCTGTCGGGATTTAGGCTAGGTAAGAATTGATAAGCCTGCCTCTCGTCCTTTATCTGTGCTTTTTGTAAATAAAATGTGTACATTTTGTTTCCTTTCAACCTCTTCGAGTACGTCTTTTCCCCCATTGGCCCAGCATCGTTCGAAACCAAATCCGGTTGCTCAATTAGGCCCATAAATCACGCAGGATAATGCCGTGACCCACACCGTATGATCCGTTCGGCGCACCATAAGGTCTGGGAAGCATACGTTCATAAGGTTCATTTCCCGGTCTTTCTAACCACATGGTCTTGAAGGTATTTGGGTGGTGACCAATAACCCTTCACCCGTGGTTGGGGGATTGGCATTTGAAGTTGCTTAGCAACCCGTCAACCGTGGGTTTGGTCGTGGCCGGTGGCCTGTGGACCCGGTGTCTGAGGGGAACCGGGGACTTCACCCCCCCACCCCCACCCTTAGTACGTCGACAGAACCGGGGATCCGCAACAATATATATTGTTGCGGATATGGGATTTGCATCCATCCATATCCGCTTGTAAATATTCCCCTATTTCCTCAATACTTCCCAACTATCCCCAATCCCCCATTCCCTAGTCCCATTTTCTGTAAACAACACTCTGTAGACCCGACCTCCCCCTATTTCCCCCATTAAATGTCGTGCCCAGATTCACCACATCTCATGTAAGACAACTATAGGACATCTTGCTAGTTATTCTTAGTCTATGTCAGTTAAGGACTCGTTTCCATTAATTCTGACCCTTCGTTGCACCAGAATGTGATTGTATGGCACCGTTAGGAAGTTTAGGACCTCCCAATACCTCCCCGCAGCTCTTCCTCACGGTTCAGCAACAACAACAACAGCAACGGCGGCGGCGTGCACAGGGAGTGCGCGTCCTCACTCCGGCTTGGTTAGTAGGGGGTGTTGGGAGGGCACGAGGCCTTCCCAACGAGCCGCCATCGAACATGTGCTCGACGGGGTTACCAAATAGGGGCTCCCTGTCAGCTCCTCGTCAAGGGCGGAGCCCGGTAACCCCCGCACCCAATGGAAGCGGCGGACCGGTCCCATCTGGGGCGGAGCCAACCAGCCGAGGGCGTGTGACTCCCCGCTGAGCATGCGCAGGAAGAGGGAGGTGACGTCAGATGCGCGCTGAGCTTGAAGCAAGAGAGACGTCCCTTCCGAGCGCTGTGAGGCCTCCCCGCATCTCTGGACTGGACCGTGCTTTATCCTGTCCCCGAGCCAAGGTGCACCTTGTGCTATCGACTACCTGTCCTCCCTGCCATCAATCCCTGTGTAAGTCAGCCTTGTTCCGTTTGTCTGTGGTCTGTCTGGGATAAGATAAGACTGTAATTAAGTGCCTATCTCTTCTGTGTCTTTACCTCACTACCTTGTAATCTACCCCTTTTCTCCACCACTGTAATTATATCCTCCTCCGGAGGTCTTGAGAACTGTACCCCTTGCGTCGTTTCATCTATCCCAGTCGTTGTGTCCTTTCCATCATTGATTTAGCATAGCGCGATTTGGCCAACGTTTGGGTGGAATCGGGTGAGTTGGGGAAGAATTGGGGGAACTGTTAGGTCGCGGCAATACCATCGCTCGGTAAATAACATCCTAACCGCGTCCGTAACAATATATTGTTACGGATTCGTCACTTCCGTTGTTGTGGTTTTCATCCACTGTAAACATTGTTGGTTCCATGTACTATTATTGTTGTCGTTTAAGGGAAATAGAGATTACTATTTTCAAAAGGTAAAAAAGTTAATGTTTTAAATGAAACCGGAACCGGACGAAGAGGAAGAGGAGGAAAAAGAAGGCGGAGCGAGTGAGTCGGACAAGAAGCCTGGCTGCTTCGAGGTCTGGAGCGAACGTTGGCGAACGAGGGTCATGAGTGAACTTTGGGTTTCCCGGGAAAGGGATTCGTGCGACAGAGTTGTTATCGCTGAGACCGATAAACCTGCGTGACAGGTTTTGCGGTCGATTCCGAAGAGAATCGTTGGAGTGCCATTACGTCTCGAGAACGGGCCGTTTGCCATTTTGACTCGTGCCCGATTTTCGCATCGCTCTAGGTTTTTCACCTCGCTTCAAACATTTTCACCACATCTAGACGTTAACCTGGTGTGTGTGTAACGTGGCTTTTGAGTGGGAAATCTGCGGTTCGCCGATTGGGAGCCATGGAACGTCCATACCCGAACGTGTGATTTCCCAGTCGCCTGGAGGGCACCTTTACACATCTTTGGCAGCGTGACTGTCACTCAACCGAACGGGATTCTGGTCTCGATTAGACATCGTTCTGACGATCACTGGAGCGGATTGACTTTGGCTTGATGCCGGAATAGAGACATTGGGAATGTTCTTGTTTCACTCACTTGGAGCACAGTGAGTTATATTGTACGAAACTGATGGTACCATCATAGGAAGGATATATTGGTTGTACAATTGATTACTATTGTTATTGTACTGTTATTCTTGTGTGACCTTTAATACAATACTTGTTTGTTGGTAACAATTGGTGTGGTTTCACCATTGATCTTTGACATACAGAATAACACATCTTTCTGCCGTGACTCCTCTCGAGGCTCGGAGGTACACCATGACCGGGGTTTGGGAAGGAGCACGTAACAGAAATTGGGGGCTCGACTTTGCTGATTAAATTACCGAACATCCTCGTCCGGGATTAAATTCCCTAACATCCTGGTCCGAGATTAAATTCCCTAACATCCTCGTCCGGGATAGAATTCCCTAACATTCCCAAAATTCCCAAGTTTGGAATTTTCTAACATTCCCAAATTTTTTCAAAAATTGGATTTTTTTTGTGTGAAGGTTAAAAGGTGCTAACTGATAGTCACCATGGTGTTTGACGCAGAAAGGTTTGCAGCGTCCCCTAATGAGGCACAGTTCCAGGCGTTAAAAAGATCGGAACTCATGATATTGGCCAAATATTTTAACTTGGAGGTCCGAGTTAATATGAAGAAAGCAGAGCTGCAGACATTGGTGGTAGAATCTCTGGTGGGACAAGGAACATGGAAAGAGGTAGCCTTGGATTGATTACCCGAGGAAATCTGCCATGATCTTTCCTGGAAAAACCACATTTCAAATCTGGCCTCCAAAGCCAGTCGCCGACTGGGCATCCTCCGTCGTGCGAAGTCCTTCCTTGGCACACCTGAGCTCCTCACCACATACAAGGCTTTCATCCGCAGCTCAATGGAATACTGCTCTCCCCTCTGGGCTGGTGCTCCTGCCTCACACCTAGCTCGCCTTCGCGCTGTTGAAACCAAAGCATTCAGAATCATTGGAATCTCCCGCGATGAAGCTAACTCCAAGGGCCTCTCACTCACTCACCGCAGGCAGGTTGGTGGTCTTTCCGTCTTCTACCGACTCCTCTCTGGCCTTGCCCCCCCCAGCTCTCTCTGGGCTCTGTCCTGCAAATATTCCTACAGGTCGCACAAGATCTGCCTGCAACCCTCTTTTGGTTAAACTGCCAAAATCAAGACTCTCTGCTCACCTTCACTCCTTCATTCCTCTTTTCTCCCGCCTCTGGAACAAACTTCCTCACTCTCTTCAATCCCACTCCACCCTCCAAGTCTTTAAAACAGCTGTTCACAAGCATCTCTTATCTTCCCCCATCCAAAACCTTGATCTTTTCTACCCCCGCTAATTTCACCCCAATTCCACTTTTTGAAATACCAACTTCTGTCCTGGAAGTCCTTGGTGTCCTTGTGCTTTATACTTCTTCCTCCCCCCCCCCCCCCCTTCCCATGCCTCCTCCCCCCGGGCCCTCTCCCTTCCACACATCTCCCTGCTCTCGGATGTTGTGTTTGTGTGCCTCCCCTTTTCTCCCCATCTTGTCTTCCGCTCCCTCTTTTTGTGTATTTTGTTTGTCTGGTCGATTTGTTTGTGAAGTAAATGTTAGCTCTTTCACGAGCCTCGATTCAGTATACAAAAATAAAATAAAATAAATGTGGAGCTCCGGAAAATGGAGATGCAACTGCAGAGCCAGGAAAGGTTGAAAGCAGAAAAGGAAAGAGCAGAACAGGAAAGAGAAATCGAGGAGAGAAGAGCAGAGAAAAGGAGAGCTGAAGAAGAAAGAAGAGCAGAGGAAAGGAGAGCCGAAAGGGAGTTAAAGGAACGTGACATGGAGTATCAGAAGGAACTTAAACTCAAGGAGCTGGAATTACTGGGAGAACGGAGAGAAGTAGTATCCATGCCGGCTAGTTTGACAACTAGTCAGAACACTTGGGATGTTGGAAGGCATGTGAGACTGGTTCCACCCTTCAATGAAAAGGAGGTAGCCAAGTTTTTTTTGCACTTTGAGAAAGTGGCTCAAATGCTAAAATGGCCTGGACTATGTTAGTGCAAAGTGTTCTGGTGGGTAAAGCTCAAGATATCTATTCGGCTTTACCGATTGACCAATGTGCAGATTATGAGAAAGTGAAGAAAACCATTCTCAAAGCCTATGAATTGGTCCCTGAAGCTTACCAACAAAAATTCAGGAATGCCAGGAAGAGGGAGAGTGAGACCCACGTGGAGTTTGCCAGAATAAAGGAAACCATGGTTGATAGGTGGTGTGACTCGAAGGAGATTGGGAAAAACTTCAACCTGTTACGACAATTGATCTTGGTGGAGGAATTCAAACAGTGTGTCCACGTGGACATTAAAGTACATCTGGATGAAAAGACAGTACCAGAGTTGTATGACGCAGCAACCGTGGCAGATGACTATGCCTTGACCCACAGGATGGGGTTCCACAAACCTAACTTCCTGCCTAGAGTTAGCCAGGGGAGTTATGGTAAATCAGGTTCGGAGAACAGATTTTCATGGAGGCGGCCTAGAGATGACTATGGGGACAAATCTGTTACCGCGACTTTTAGGGATCAGAAGACTGCAGTTCCAAGACATACTTATCTTCCACGGGGCCCGAGGCAGACCACGAGTTTTTCCTCCGGGCCTACTTGCGCTTTTTGCAAGAAACCTGGACATTTTATGTCCCAATGTTATGCCCTGAAAAGGAAAAATCAGGAGCGGAGTCAAACTAGTGCAACTCCGAATGCGTTGGCCAATGCGAGAAATCATCCTTGGAGGACAGTGCCTTGTGAAGGTTCCCGTGCCAAAGTTACGGCATCACAGAACGACCTTGTTCAAGAGGGTTACAAACCTTTTATTTCAGAGGGGTTTGTGTCACTGGATGGAGATTTAATGAACCAGAGACCTGTTAGGGTATTGAGGGACACAGGAGCACATCAATCTTTGATGCTTGAGGGTATTTTGCCATTGTCAGAGAAGACGGCAACTGGAGTTAGTGTTCTTTTACAGGGGGTTGGTGGCGATGTTAAAGCTCCTCTTCATGTCATCCATTTGAAGTCTGATTTGGTGTCAGGACCGGTCACCGTAGGTTTACAAGCCACTCTACCTGTAAAGGGAATCTCTTTTGTTATCGGCAATGATTTGGCCGCTGGTCAAGCTTCTGGTAATCCGATGTTGGTTGAAAAGCCTAGTATGGAAAATAACACCGCACAGTTAGAGCAGGAGATTCCGGGTATCTTTCCATCCTGTGCCGCGACTCGTGCTATGGGAAGGAAGCGCTCTGAAGAGAAGGAGAAGGTACTGACGTCACACTTTGCACAGGCACTTCTTGTCGATTACTCTGAAGCTAAGTGTCAGCACACACAAGTCATGGATGGAGGCAATGTTGGCAAGCTCTTTGTAGGTGGACTGAACTTTGACACAAGTGAAGATGTTCTGGACTCTATCTTTGGCAAATATGGACCACCCTTGGAAGTGCTGCTGATAAAAGACAGGGAGACGCAAAAGTCGAGAGGGTTTGGCTTTGTCACGTTTGAAAACACAAAGGATGCCAAAGATGCAGAAAAGGATTTGAATGGCAAGGATTTGGATGGTCGGACCATACTGTAGAGAAGGCAGGCCATGGGTGTCGAGGGGGCAACAGAGGAGGAAAACGTGGAGGTAGTTTCAGGGGTGGCTATGGCTCCCGGGGTGGGAGTAGTAGTTTTGGTGGCGGCCGCAGTTGTGATTACAACGGAGGCTCCCAGCAGCAGCAGCGCAGTTTTGGCAACTCTCGACGGGATGACTATAACAGTGGTAGCCGAGATGGGGACCGCTACTCACGTGACTACAGCACCCGACGCTACAACCGTGATTATGATTCTTATGATCAAGAGAAGAGTTGGAAGCACTGAGTGCTCAGGAGCAGCCGAGCCAAGATTCCTACATGGATTAACCTGTGAACTCCACGTCCCTAAATGCGTCCATGCAGTGAATACTTCCAGGCCTCACCACCCAACCACCATGAAACCTGGCTCTAAGCTCGGCCTCCTTCAGAAAGTGCTATAGATTTGCTTTGCTTTGGATTTTTGATCACAACTCCTTAACCTTCATTCAAAAAATGAAAAATAAAAATCAGAGGTTGGTGAGATGGAGTTTGGCTTTGCAGGAGTTCAACTTGGAAATTGAGCATGTAAAGGGCAGGGACAATGTCGTTGCTGATGCTTTATCCAGAGTGAACTAACTTTGGAAATTCCTGTAGGTTGTTTGGAAGTTTTGTTGCTTTATTTTGGGGAATATTAATTATTGTGGCTCACATGAATTGATTATTTGGGTGTGAGTTTTACTTTTGTTTGTTAAAAGGGTTTTTGCAGGAAAATAAATTTTCACTATGTTCAAACTTTCTTTCTTGAGGGGGGGAAGTGTTATGGATTCGTCACTTCCGTTGTTGTGGTTTTCATCCACTGTAAACATTGTTGGTTCCATGTACTATTATTGTTGTCATTTAAGGGAAATAGAGATGACTACTTTCCAAAGGTAAAAAAGTTAATGTTTGAAATGAAACCGGAACCGGACGACGACGCGGTTCGCCGCGTCTGCGGTTCGCCGATTGGGAGCCGTGGAACGTCCATACCCGAAGGTGTGATTTCCCAGTCGCCTGGAGGGCACCTTTACGCATCTTTGGCAGCGTGACTGTCACTCAACCGAACGGGATTCTGGTCTCGATTAGACATCGTTCTGACGATCACTGGAGCGGATCGACTTTGGCTTGATGCCGGAATAGAGACATTGGGAATGTTCTTGTTTCACTCACTTGGAGCACAGTGAGTTATATTGTACGAAACTGATGGTACCATCATAGGAAGGATATATTGGTTGTACAATTGATTACTATTGTTATTGTACTGTTATTCTTGTGTGACCTTTAATACAATACTTGTTTGTTGGTAACAATTGGTGTGGTTTCATCATTGATCTTTGACATACAGAATAACACATCTTTCTGCCGTGACTCCTCTCGAGGCTCGGAGGTACACCGTGACCGGGGTTTGGGGAATAGCACGTAACAGAAATGTGTATATATATATATATATATATACAGTTCTTTCTAACCAATGACTGACTGATATTAATGTTTTGTACCTTCTGGGTGCCGTAGAAAGCTGAAATTTGGCGTGCCGACAGACATCAAAGCCGGTACACCGGAAAAAATTCCAGAACTATCGGAAAGTGTCCATAAATGAAAATTTATGTTAAAAACTGTACACGCATACGTAAATAAAAAAACACCAAAAAAACCTGTCAATATCTAGCATTTCAAAATTGTAATTTCTATAACTGTGAAATAAAAATCTCAATGAAAATGTTCGTAAAAACTGAACTCGTCCATAAAAAATAAATAAATAAACCTAAATTGATATCTAGCAGTAGGTTGGTGATGCTTGCCTACAATCATAAAGCTTTTATTTATGATGTACCTATGTACTAAGCGTGGATTGTTATTGATTACCCCACTGGGATATATATATATATATATATATATTGCATCACGACTCCGAGATGAGGTATTTCTCATTGGTTGTAATAATCTCCCAGACCGGATTTCTGAAGGTTAAACGAAATCCCCCATTGGCCCAAAACATCTTTCCACCGGAATCATGTCGGAGACAAAGTTGTGACGTTTTGATTTTGTTCTCGTATCTTTGTTCCAAGGACCGAAGGATTTCCACCTAACCCGGGATTGCGAATCGTACCTGGTCACGTGCTGCAGACGTGCCGGTGCAGTTCTTCTCTACTGGTGCAAAACTACATTTCTGCAAAAACTGCGACTGCTGCTGCTCATAGTGAAAATGAAATGCGGAACAACATTTACCCGGTTCCCAGCAAGTGTGCATTTGCTGATAAGTATCGACGAGAGCGGTAACTGATGAACCCGGTCACGAGCATTTCAATATAATGTTTGATGCACAATGTTCTTTCGTGCCACATGATGGGGATGGGGGGCATCCTGGATGTGGAGAAAGCCTCCCAACAAGCTGGAGAGGAGGAAGGAAGGTAATTGATGCTTGCAGGTAAAAAAGCATCAATGGCCGAGGAAGGAAGGTAATCTGTCATCCTGATTGGACGGGAAAAAAATCTAAAAGGTGTTTGTAGCATCATTATCCATCAGGAGAAGGGAACGCAGTTTGCTGGTGGCTTCCTGCCTCTTCCTCTTCAGCAGCACCACCATATCTAATCACTTTGTCTAATCTAACATCATGTCTAATATAACATCATGTCTAATCTAACATCATGTTTAATCTGTCACATGTAATCACTCTGTCTAATCTAATATCATGTCTAATCTAACATCATGTTTAATCTGTCACATGTAATCACTCTGTCTAATATAACATCATGTCTAATCTAACATCATGTTTAATCTGTCACATGTAATCACTCTGTCTAATCTAACATCATGTCTAATCTGTCATGTAATCACTCTGTCTAGTCTAACATCATGTCTAATCTAACATCATGTTTAATCTGTCACATGTAATCACTCTGTCTAATCTAACATCATGTCTAATCTGTCATATGTAATCACTCTGTCTAATCTAACATCATGTCTAATATAACATCATGTCTTATCTGTCACATCTAATCACTCCGTCTAATCTAACATCATGTCAAATATAACATCATGTCTAATCTAACATCATGTCTAATCTAACATCATGTCTAATCTGTCATATATAATCACACTGTCATACCTAATCACTCTGTCTAATCTAACACCATGTCAAATCTAACATCATGTCTAATCTAACATCATGTCTAATCTGTCATATGTAATCACTCTGTCTAATCTAACATCATGTCTAATATAACATCATGTCTTATCTGTCACATCTAATCACTCTGTATAATCTAACATCATGTCTAATCTAACATCATGTCAAATATAACATCATGTCTAATCTAACATCATGTCTAATCTGTCATACCTAATCACTCTGTCTAATCTAACACCATGTCAAATATAACATCATGTCTTATCTGTCACATCTAATCACTCTGTCTAATCTCACATCATGTCTAATCTAACATCATGTCAAATATAACATCATGTCTAATCTGTCATATATAATCACACTGTCATACCTAATCACTCTGTCTAATCTAACACCATGTCTAATCTAACATCATGTCTAATCTAACATCATGTCTAATCTGTCATTTATAATCACACTGTCACATGTAATCACTTTGTCTAATATAACATCATGTCTAATATAACATCATGTCTAATCTAACATCATGTCTAATCTAACATCATGTCTAATCTAACATCATGTCTAATCTAACATCATGTCAAATATAACATCATGTCTAATCTAACACCGTGTCAAATATAACATCATGTCTTATCTAACACCGTGTCAAATATAACATCATGTCTTATCTGTCACATCTAATCACTCTGTCTAATCTCACATCATGTCTAATCTAACATCATGTCAAATATAACATCATGTCTAATCTGTCATATATAATCACACTGTCATACCTAATCACTCTGTCTAATCTAACACCATGTCTAATCTAACATCATGTCTAATCTAACATCATGTCTAATCTGTCATTTATAATCACACTGTCACATGTAATCACTTTGTCTAATATAACATCATGTCTAATATAACATCATGTCTAATCTAACATCATGTCTAATCTAACATCATGTCTAATCTAACATCATGTCTAATCTAACATCATGTCTAATCTAACATCATGTCTAATATAACATCATGTCTAATCTGTCATTTATTATCACAATGTCACATGTAATCACTCTGTCTAATACAACATCATGTCTAATATAACATCATGTCTAATCTAACATCATGTCTAATCTAACATCATGTCTAATCTGTCATTTATAATCACACTGTCACATGTAATCACTCTGTCTAATATAACATCATGTCTAATATAACATCATGTCTAATCTAACATCATGTCTAATCTAACATCATGTCTAATCTAACATCATGTCTAATCTAACATCATGTCTCATCTAACATCATGTCTAAACTAACATCATGTCTAAACTAACATCATGTCTAATATAACATCATGTCTAATCTAACATCATGTCTAATATAACATCATGTCTGATCTAACATCATGTCTAATATAACATCATGTATAATCTGTCATATATATATATATAATCACACTGTCACATGTAATCACTCTGTCTAATCAAACATCATGTCTAATATAACATCATGTCTCATCTGTCATCATATGTATATAATCACACGGTCACATGTAATCACTCTGTCTAATCTAACATCATGTCTAATATAACATCATGTCTAATCTAACATCATGTCTAATATAACATCATGTCTATTCTGTCATATATATAATCACACTGTCACATGTAATCACTCTGTCTAATCGAACATCATGTCTAATCTAACATCATGTCTAATATAACATCATGTCTAATCTAACATCATGTTTAATCTGTCACATGTAATCACTCTGTCTAATCTAACATCATTTCTAATCTGTCATATGTAATCACTCTGTCTAATCTAACATCATGTCTAATCTAACATCATGTCAAATATAACATCATGTCTAATCTAACATCATGTCTAATCTGTCATATATAATCACACTGTCATATCTAATCACTCTGTCTAATCTAACACCATGTCGAATATAACATCATGTCTAATCTAACATCATGTCTAATCTAACATCATGTCTAATCTGTCATTTATAATGACACTGTCACATGTAATCACTCTGTCTAATATAACATCATGTCTAATATAACATCATGTCAAATCTAACATAATGTCTAATCTAACATCATGTCTAATCTAACATCATGTCCAATATAACATCATGTCTAATCTAACATCATGTCTAATCTGTCATTTATAATCACAATGTCACATGTAATCACTCTGTCTAATACAACATCATGTCGAATATAACATCATGTCTAATCTAACATCATGTCTAATCTAACATCTTGTCTAATCTGTCATTTATAATCACAATGTCACATGTAATCACTGTCTAATATGACATCATGTCTAATATAACATCATGTCGAATCTAACATCATGTCTAATCTAACATCATGTCTAATCTAACATCATGTCTAATCTAACATCATGTCGAAACTAACATCATGTCTAATATAACATCATGTCTAATCTGTCATATATATAATCACACTGTCACATGTAATCACTCTGTCTAATCGAACATCATGTCTAATATAACATCATGTCTAATCTAACATCATGTCTAATATAACATCATGTCTAATATAACATCATGTCTATTCTGTCATATATAATCACACTGTCACATGTAATCACTCTGTCTAATCGAACATCATGTCTAATCTAACATCATGTCTAATCTCACATCATGTCTAATCTAACATCATGTTTAATCTGTCACATGTAATCACTCTGCCCAATCGAACATCATGTCTAATATAACATCATGTCTAATCTAACATGTCTAATCTAACATCATGTCTAATCTAACATCATGTCTAATCGAACATCATGTCTAATCTAACATCATGTCTAATCTAACATCATATCTAATCTAACATCATGTTTAATCTGTCACATGTAATCACTCTGTCCAATCTAACATCATGTCTAATATAACATCATGTCTAATCTAACATCATGTCTAATCTAACATCATGTCTAATCTAACATCATGTCTAATCTGTCACATGTAATCACTCTGTCTAATATAACATCATGTCTAATATAACATCATGTTTAATCTGTCACATGTAATCACTCTGTCTAATATAACATCATGTCTAATATAACATCATGTTTAATCTGTCACATGTAATCACTCTGTCTAATCTAACATCATGTCTAATCTAACATCATGTCTAATATAACATCATGTCGAATCTAACATCATGTCTAATATAACATCATGTCTAATATAACATCATGTCTAATCTAACATCATGTCTAATCTAATATCATGTCTAATATAACATCATGTATAATCTAACATCATGTCTAATATAACATAATGTCTAATCTAACATCATGTCTAATCTAACATCATGTTTAATCTGTCACATGTAATCACTCTGTCTAATCTAACATCATGTCTAATATAACATCATGTCTCATCTAACATCATGTTTAATCTGTCACATGTAATCACTCTGTCTAATCTAACACCATGTCTAATATAACATCATGTCTAATCTAACATGATGTCTAATCTAACACCATGTCTAATATAACATCATGTCTAATCTAACATCATGTTTAATCTGTCACATGTAATCACTCTGTCTAATATAACATCATGTCTAATCTAACATCATGTCTAATCTAACATCATGTCTAATCTAACATCACGTCTAATCTAACATCATGTTTAATCTGTCGCATGTAATCACTCTGTCTAATCTAACATCATGTGTAATATAACATCATGTCGAATCTAACATCATGTCTAATCTAACATCATGTCTAATCTAACATCATGTCTAATCTAACATCATGTTTAATCTGTCACATGTAATCACTCTGTCTAATATAACATCATGCCTAATCTAACATCATGTCTAATCTGTCATATATAATCACACTGCCACATGTAATCACTCTGTCTAATCTAACATCATGTCCAATCTAACATCATGTCTAATATAACATCATGTCTAATATAACATCATGTCTAATCTGTCATATATATATATATATATATATATATATATATATATATATATATATATATATATATATATATATATATATATATATATATATATATATATATATATATATATATATATATATATATATATATATATATATATATATAATCACACTGTCACATGTAATCACTCTGTCTAATCTAACATCATGTCTAATATAACATCATGTCTCATATAACATCATGCCTAATCTAACATCATGTCTAATCTAACATCCTGTTTAATCTGTCACATGTAATCACTCTGTCTAATATAACATCATGTCTAATCTAACATCATGTTTAATCTGTCACATGTAATCACTCTGTCTAATCTAACATCATGTCTAATCTAACATCATGTTTAATCTGTCACATGTAATCACTCTGTCTAATATAACATCATGTCTAATCTAACATCATGTTTAATCTGTCACATGTAATCACTCTGTCTAATCTAACATCATGTCTAATCTGTCATGTAATCACTCTGTCTAGTCTAACATCATGTCTAATCTAACATCATGTTTAATCTGTCACATGTAATCACTCTGTCTAATCTAACATCATGTCTAATCTGTCATATGTAATCACTCTGTCTAATCTAACATCATGTCTAATATAACATCATGTCTTATCTGTCACATCTAATCACTCCGTCTAATCTAACATCATGTCAAATATAACATCATGTCTAATCTAACATCATGTCTAATCTAACATCATGTCTAATCTGTCATATATAATCACACTGTCATACCTAATCACTCTGTCTAATCTAACACCATGTCAAATCTAACATCATGTCTAATCTAACATCATGTCTAATCTGTCATATGTAATCACTCTGTCTAATCTAACATCATGTCTAATATAACATCATGTCTTATCTGTCACATCTAATCACTCTGTATAATCTAACATCATGTCTAATCTAACATCATGTCAAATATAACATCATGTCTAATCTAACATCATGTCTAATCTGTCATACCTAATCACTCTGTCTAATCTAACACCATGTCAAATATAACATCATGTCTTATCTGTCACATCTAATCACTCTGTCTAATCTCACATCATGTCTAATCTAACATCATGTCAAATATAACATCATGTCTAATCTGTCATATATAATCACACTGTCATACCTAATCACTCTGTCTAATCTAACACCATGTCTAATCTAACATCATGTCTAATCTAACATCATGTCTAATCTGTCATTTATAATCACACTGTCACATGTAATCACTTTGTCTAATATAACATCATGTCTAATATAACATCATGTCTAATCTAACATCATGTCTAATCTAACATCATGTCTAATCTAACATCATGTCTAATCTAACATCATGTCAAATATAACATCATGTCTAATCTAACACCGTGTCAAATATAACATCATGTCTTATCTAACACCGTGTCAAATATAACATCATGTCTTATCTGTCACATCTAATCACTCTGTCTAATCTCACATCATGTCTAATCTAACATCATGTCAAATATAACATCATGTCTAATCTGTCATATATAATCACACTGTCATACCTAATCACTCTGTCTAATCTAACACCATGTCTAATCTAACATCATGTCTAATCTAACATCATGTCTAATCTGTCATTTATAATCACACTGTCACATGTAATCACTTTGTCTAATATAACATCATGTCTAATATAACATCATGTCTAATCTAACATCATGTCTAATCTAACATCATGTCTAATCTAACATCATGTCTAATCTAACATCATGTCTAATCTAACATCATGTCTAATATAACATCATGTCTAATCTGTCATTTATTATCACAATGTCACATGTAATCACTCTGTCTAATACAACATCATGTCTAATATAACATCATGTCTAATCTAACATCATGTCTAATCTAACATCATGTCTAATCTGTCATTTATAATCACACTGTCACATGTAATCACTCTGTCTAATATAACATCATGTCTAATATAACATCATGTCTAATCTAACATCATGTCTAATCTAACATCATGTCTAATCTAACATCATGTCTAATCTAACATCATGTCTCATCTAACATCATGTCTAAACTAACATCATGTCTAAACTAACATCATGTCTAATATAACATCATGTCTAATCTAACATCATGTCTAATATAACATCATGTCTGATCTAACATCATGTCTAATATAACATCATGTATAATCTGTCATATATATATATATAATCACACTGTCACATGTAATCACTCTGTCTAATCAAACATCATGTCTAATATAACATCATGTCTCATCTGTCATCATATGTATATAATCACACGGTCACATGTAATCACTCTGTCTAATCTAACATCATGTCTAATATAACATCATGTCTAATCTAACATCATGTCTAATATAACATCATGTCTATTCTGTCATATATATAATCACACTGTCACATGTAATCACTCTGTCTAATCGAACATCATGTCTAATCTAACATCATGTCTAATATAACATCATGTCTAATCTAACATCATGTTTAATCTGTCACATGTAATCACTCTGTCTAATCTAACATCATTTCTAATCTGTCATATGTAATCACTCTGTCTAATCTAACATCATGTCTAATCTAACATCATGTCAAATATAACATCATGTCTAATCTAACATCATGTCTAATCTGTCATATATAATCACACTGTCATATCTAATCACTCTGTCTAATCTAACACCATGTCGAATATAACATCATGTCTAATCTAACATCATGTCTAATCTAACATCATGTCTAATCTGTCATTTATAATGACACTGTCACATGTAATCACTCTGTCTAATATAACATCATGTCTAATATAACATCATGTCAAATCTAACATAATGTCTAATCTAACATCATGTCTAATCTAACATCATGTCCAATATAACATCATGTCTAATCTAACATCATGTCTAATCTGTCATTTATAATCACAATGTCACATGTAATCACTCTGTCTAATACAACATCATGTCGAATATAACATCATGTCTAATCTAACATCATGTCTAATCTAACATCTTGTCTAATCTGTCATTTATAATCACAATGTCACATGTAATCACTGTCTAATATGACATCATGTCTAATATAACATCATGTCGAATCTAACATCATGTCTAATCTAACATCATGTCTAATCTAACATCATGTCTAATCTAACATCATGTCGAAACTAACATCATGTCTAATATAACATCATGTCTAATCTGTCATATATATAATCACACTGTCACATGTAATCACTCTGTCTAATCGAACATCATGTCTAATATAACATCATGTCTAATCTAACATCATGTCTAATATAACATCATGTCTAATATAACATCATGTCTATTCTGTCATATATAATCACACTGTCACATGTAATCACTCTGTCTAATCGAACATCATGTCTAATCTAACATCATGTCTAATCTCACATCATGTCTAATCTAACATCATGTTTAATCTGTCACATGTAATCACTCTGCCCAATCGAACATCATGTCTAATATAACATCATGTCTAATCTAACATGTCTAATCTAACATCATGTCTAATCTAACATCATGTCTAATCGAACATCATGTCTAATCTAACATCATGTCTAATCTAACATCATATCTAATCTAACATCATGTTTAATCTGTCACATGTAATCACTCTGTCCAATCTAACATCATGTCTAATATAACATCATGTCTAATCTAACATCATGTCTAATCTAACATCATGTCTAATCTAACATCATGTCTAATCTGTCACATGTAATCACTCTGTCTAATATAACATCATGTCTAATATAACATCATGTTTAATCTGTCACATGTAATCACTCTGTCTAATATAACATCATGTCTAATATAACATCATGTTTAATCTGTCACATGTAATCACTCTGTCTAATCTAACATCATGTCTAATCTAACATCATGTCTAATATAACATCATGTCGAATCTAACATCATGTCTAATATAACATCATGTCTAATATAACATCATGTCTAATCTAACATCATGTCTAATCTAATATCATGTCTAATATAACATCATGTATAATCTAACATCATGTCTAATATAACATAATGTCTAATCTAACATCATGTCTAATCTAACATCATGTTTAATCTGTCACATGTAATCACTCTGTCTAATCTAACATCATGTCTAATATAACATCATGTCTCATCTAACATCATGTTTAATCTGTCACATGTAATCACTCTGTCTAATCTAACACCATGTCTAATATAACATCATGTCTAATCTAACATGATGTCTAATCTAACACCATGTCTAATATAACATCATGTCTAATCTAACATCATGTTTAATCTGTCACATGTAATCACTCTGTCTAATATAACATCATGTCTAATCTAACATCATGTCTAATCTAACATCATGTCTAATCTAACATCACGTCTAATCTAACATCATGTTTAATCTGTCGCATGTAATCACTCTGTCTAATCTAACATCATGTGTAATATAACATCATGTCGAATCTAACATCATGTCTAATCTAACATCATGTCTAATCTAACATCATGTCTAATCTAACATCATGTTTAATCTGTCACATGTAATCACTCTGTCTAATATAACATCATGCCTAATCTAACATCATGTCTAATCTGTCATATATAATCACACTGCCACATGTAATCACTCTGTCTAATCTAACATCATGTCCAATCTAACATCATGTCTAATATAACATCATGTCTAATATAACATCATGTCTAATCTGTCATATATATATATATATATATATATATATATATATATATATATATATATATATATATATATATATATATATATATATATATATAATCACACTGTCACATGTAATCACTCTGTCTAATCTAACATCATGTCTAATATAACATCATGTCTCATATAACATCATGCCTAATCTAACATCATGTCTAATCTAACATCCTGTCTAATATAACATCATGTCTAATCTAACATCATGTCTAATCTAACATCATGTCTAATATAACATCATGTCTAATCTAACATCATGTCTAATCTAACATCCTGTCTCATATAACATCATGTCTAATCTAACATCATGTCTAATCGAACATGATGTCTAATCTATCATGATGTCTAATCTAACATCATGTTTAATCTGTCACATGTAATCACTCTGTCTAATCTAACATCATGTCTAATATAACATCATGTCTAATCTAACATCATGTTTAATCTGTCACATGTAATCACTGTCTAATCTAACACCATGTCTAATATAACATCATGTCTAATCTAACATCATGTCTAATCTAACATCATGTCTAATCTAACATCCTGTCTAATCTAACATCATGTTTAATCTGTCACATGTAATCACTCTGTCTAATCTAACATCATGTCTAATATAACATCATGTCTAATCTAACATCATGTCTAATCTAACATCATGTCTAATCTAACATCATGTCTAATCTAACATCATGTTTAATCTGTCACATGTAATCACTCTGTCTAATATAACATCATGTCTAATCTAACATCATGTCTAATCTAACATCATGTTTAATCTGTCACATGCAACCACTCTGTCTAATATAACATCATGTCATATCTAATCACTCTGTCTAATCTAACACCATGTCTAATATAACATCATGTCTAATCTGTCACATCTAATCACTGTCATATCTTTGTGTGGTACACGGAACTTTCATGGGGATTTTATTTTTCCCCCACACTACCTCAATGGCCTTTGACTTGTTTGGGGCGATTTCCATGAAAAAATTATCTTACTATAATTCACCAAATGTCCGTCTGTCTGTCCGTCTGTTCGAAGGTACCGCAAAAACGGCTGAACCGATCGCAATGATATTCTGGGTGGGTAATCCTGGGATCTCCTGGAGTAAAATAGGCTATACTAGCAGAAGTACCCGGCATTGTCGGGTGGGGGAGGGGAGGGGAACAGGGGGGAGGAGAGGGGGGGAGGGGGAGGGGAGGTGGGGGAAGGGGAGGGGGAAGGGGGGGAAAGGGAGGGGGGGAGGGGGGAGGGGAGGGAAGGAGAGGGGGAAAGGGAGGGGAGGAAGGGGAGGGCCAGTCAACAATGACGTTGCAGTTCTCATGGTTGGAGAGCAGCACAACAATCGCGACATCGTTCTGCATCTTCGCAACAACGGCACGAAGCGGATTTTGGAGACTCACCAATCCTGTGACGCCCTCCAATACCGGCGTTGCCGGGCAGGGGAAGGGAGACCCGTACATTCCCAACCCGTACATTCGCCCTCTCGACTCAAGCTCACTTGGACAAAAGCCTCGCACAAATTACACCGTGAAGGCCCAATAGCCATGTCTATGCCACAAATCAAGCACGTGAGCGAGTCTGGTGCACTGAATTGAAAATATATAGAACACTCATACTCCGTGAAAAGTGAAGCCGCCGTGTCGCCATCTTGGTTAGCACGACTCGACCGACTCGCTTCGCGGATCTCGTTTGTTTTGAACATGTCCCAGATTTTAAAAGCCAGACAACTGTTAAAATGCCATTTTATGCGGCAATAAACTGCTCCAATCGGTTAAGGAAGGGTTGTGGAAAGACGTTTCACAGCTGTTTCAAAGACGTTTAATTCATATCGCACAAAATCGACAAAAATCGACACAAAACACGATCTCACAAAAGGTGAAAACGCAATCGCTTTTCGCTCTGAATTACGTGCAAACGCGTGACGGAAATCACCATCGCCCAGCATCGAGTGCCAACCAAGATGGCGCCCGGTAGCTGCATCTCCACCTATGTGGTGTGAATTGCAATGGTCATTCTATATATTTTCAGTTCAATGGTCTGGCGGCGAGGATGGAACATCACGTGATCGCTCTGAGCGAATCAGCGAGCTGCTCTGGCACAGGCTGAGATTCAGTGTATAATGTTCTTCGCTGAAATGCGCTGAGGTAAATATGAATAAAAAATATGGATCTCGTCAAATATTTTTCGGTAGGCCATGTCCTTCGCAGGCTCAATGGCCATGTCTATGCCAAATATCAAGCACGTGAGCCTCTCCGTTTAGGAGTCTATCCGTAACATACATACACACACACATCTCGTTTTTTCATTTCTGTTCCTTACAATTCTATCCCTCTCTTTCACTCTCACACACACACACACACACACACACACACACACACACACACACACACACACACACACACACACACACACGCACACACACACACAAACACAAACTGTGTTTTATTTATATAGATTGTTTTTCCAATTTCAGCTTTGGCCTCCAGCATTTTCAGGTTTGGACTCCCGCATAACGTTCTTTTCCCGGGTGCCGCACAAACGGCTGCACTGGTGCACCGATCGGCTGCACCGATCGGACTCGGTGACCTCGGACAAAGACCTTTTATAAGGACACGGGTTGAATCCCTGCTTGAGAGAATGCCAACCCCCTCCCCGCCATCTCGGCCGTCTCTCCAACTCACAATCCCACGAGATATGCGGAAAGGACGACCAAAAACCAACTATCTTCTTTTTGATTCGCATATAAAAATCATTAAAGTAAATAATGACCTCGGCCAAAGTTCAAACGACGTGGGTTTAATCTCCACATGAGAGAATTCCACATAGCTATTTGGGCGGTGTATAAGCTAACAGATCGCTGTCTCCATCGATCTTGCCGAGGCCGTAACACCTATCGGCTCAAAATCCTTTTAACTGTTGACTTGGTAGTTTTTACAATGAAGGAAACATTAACAATGTTGTTAAAAGTTTATTTTGTGATTAATTTGTGATTGGAGATATGTTGTTTGGAATGAAAAAAGAGATATCGAGTTCAAGTGAATGACGACATGCCGTGATGGTTTCTACCTTCTGAACGTGAACTTCACGGATCACCATATGCAGATTCGCCACGGACCCACGATCGATGTTTCTATACGTGAACGTACCCGTTTGTTTGCCAACGGGTACGTTTTTCATGGAAATCCTTCACGAACTTGCTGTCCATGTCTGACGTGCGACTGAAGGTGCTACACGAATGTGGAATTTATTGGTTTCATGCTTTAGCATTCGCCGTATCTGCATTGCCTGTTTGCTTCTGGCCTGCCACCCGTGCGTAGCACAGGTATCTCACTATATCATTAATCACTTCTTGAGTTTCAGGTGTGCCCATTTCTACCTTGATTCCATCAAGTCCACATTCAACGTGATGGTCCTTGAACACGTCATCTATGGATCTGCACTGGACATGTGATATTCACATCTATTAGTGATCCACATGAAGCTCTAATCGCATGTAAAATGGATTAGCCTCCTGTGCCCCCATACTCCCCCACCCTCCTGTGCCCCCATACTCCCCCACTGCCCCCACCCTCCTGTGCCTCCATACTCCCCCACCGCCCCCACCCTCCTGTGCCCCAATACTCCCCCACCGCACCCACCCTCCTGTGTCCCCATACTCTCCCACCGCACCCACCCTCCTGTGTCCCCATACTCTCCCACCGCCCCCACCCTCCTGTGCCCCCATACTCCCCCACCCTCCTGTGCCCCCATACTCCCCCACTGCCCCCACCCTCCTGTGCCTCCATACTCCCCCACCGCCCCCACCCTCCTGTGCCCCAATACTCCCCCACCGCACCCACCCTCCTGTGTCCCCATACTCTCCCACCGCACCCACCCTCCTGTGTCCCCATACTCTCCCACCGCCCCCACCCTCCTGTGCCCCCATACTCCGCCACCCTCCTGTGCCCCCATACTCCCCCACTGCCCCCACCCTCCTGTGCCTCAATACTCCCCCACCCCCCCCCCACCCTCCTGTGCCCCATACTCCCCCACCACCCCCATGCTCCCCACCGCACCCACCCTCCTGTGTCCCCATACTCTCCCACCGCCCCCAATCTCCTGTGCCCTCATACTGCCCCACCGCACCCACCCTCCTGTGTCCCCATACTCCCCCACCGCCCCCAACCTCCTGTGTCTCCATGCTCCCCCACCCTCCTGCGCCCCCATACTCCCCCACCACACCCACCCTCCTGTGTCCCCATACTCCCCCACCGCCCCCACCCTCCTGTGCCCCCATACTCCCCCACCGCACCCACCCTCTTGTGTCCCCATACTCTCCCACCGCCCCCACCCTCCTGTGCCCTCATACTGACCCACCGCACCCACCCTCCTGTGCCCCATACTCCCCCACCGCCCCCACCCTCCTGTGCCCCCATACTCTCCCACCGCACCCACCCTCCTGTGTCCCCATACTCCCCCACCCTCCTGTGCCCCCATACTCCCCCACCACACCCACCCTCCTGTGTCCTCATATTCCCCCACCGCCCCCACCCTCCTGTGCCCCCATACTCCCCCACCGCACCCACCCTCCTCTGTCCCCAAACTCCCCCACCGCCCCTACCCTCCTGTGTCCCCATACTCCCCCACCCTCCTGTGCCCCCATACTCCCCCACCGCCCCCCACCCTCCTGTGTCCCCATACTCCCCCACCGCCCCCCACCCTCCTGTGTCCCCATACTCCCCCACCGCCCCCCACCCTCCTCTGTCCCCAAACTCCCCCACCGCCCCTACCCTCCTGTGTCCCCATACTCCCCCACCCTCCTGTGCCCCCATACTCCCCCACCGCCCCCCACCCTCCTGTGTCCCCATACTCCCCCACCGCCCCCCACCCTCCTGTGTCCCCATACTCCCCCACCGCCCCCCAACATCCTGTGCCCCCATACTCCCCCACCGCCCCCACCCTCCTATGCCCCCATACTCCCCCACCGCCCCCCCCCACCCTCCTGTGTCCCCATACTCCCCCACCACCCTCCACCCTCCTGTGTCCCCATACTCCCCCACCACCCCCACCCTCATGTGTCCCCATACTCCCCCACCACCCCCCCCCCCACCCTCCTATGTCCCCATACTCCCCCACCACCCTCCACTCTCCTGTGTCCCCATACTCCCCCACCGCACCCACCCTCCTGTGTCCCCATACTCCCCCACCACCCTTCACCCTCCTGTGTCCCCATACTCCCCCACCGCACCCACCCTCCTGTGTCCCCATACTCCCCCACCGCCCCCACCCTCCTATGCCCCCATACTCCCCCCACCGCCCCCCCAACATCCTGTGCCCCCATACTCCCCCACCGCCCCCACCCTCCTATGCCCCCATACTCCCCCACCGCCCCCACCCTCCTGTGTCCCCATACTCCCCCACCCTCCTGTGTCCCCATACTCCCCCACCGCCCCCCCACCCTCCTGTGTCCCCATACTCCCCCACCGCCCCCACCGCCCCCACCCTCCTATGCCCCCATACTCCCCCACCGCCCCCCCAACATCCTGTGCCCCCATACTCCCCCACCACCCCCATCCTCCTATGCCCCCATACTCCCCCACCGCCCCCACCCTCCTGTGTCCCCATACTCCCCCACCCTCCTGTGTCCCCATACTCCCCCACCGCCCCCCCCCCCACCCTCCTGTGTTCCCATACTCCCCCACCACGCTCCACCCTCCTGTGTCCCCATACTCCCCCACCACCCCCACGTGTCCCCATACTCCCCCACCACCCCCCCGCCCCACCCTCCTATGTCCCCATACTCCCCCACCACCCTCCACTCTCCTGTGTCCCCATACTCCCCCACCGCACCCACCCTCCTGTGTCCCCATACTCCCCCACCACCCTTCACCCTCCTGTGTCCCCATACTCCCCCACCGCACCCACCCTCCTGTGTCCCCATACTCCCCCACCGCACCCACCCTCCTGTGTCCCCATACTCCCCTATACGCCCCCACCCTCCTGTGTCCCCCATACACCTCCACCACCCCCCACCCTCCTGTGTCCCCCATACACCTCCACCACCCCCCACCCTCCTGTGTCCCCTTACACCCCCACCACCCCTACCCTCCTGTTCCCCCACCCGATAATGTTCAAACTCGGCAAACAGATAATGAATGATGGCTTACATATCCACGTCATTTCTTTTCGAGATCAGATCCAAGATGGCCGACTTGCGGCCATTTTGTTTCTTAAACGTGGCCCCAACCATTTATCGTACATGCATGGACCAATTTCGTTCAAACTTGGCACCAAGACAATACATGAGAGTGTACATATGCAGAAGGTTTTGTTTTGTAATCTGACCAAAGGTGGCCGACTGTCGGCCTTTAATTCCGTACAGCAAAATTACTAAAACCACGGTGGCTCTGACATTTTCCGCTTCTTCTGTCTGACTGTCTATTTATATGTCAATCGCTGACATCACAATTTGAAACCGATCTTCACAAAACTTCAGGAAATGGTAGAGTTGGACATAAGGAAGAGGCCTATTGATTGTGAGGTCAAAGGTTCAAAAGGTCAACAAAGACCAAAGGTCAACAACTTTGTCAAATTTCTAAAATTGGCAATTTTAATCAGATTTATTTGAAATTGGAAGAGGATTTGCATATCAAGTCACTTAATTCAACCACCAATTATTTCTGAGGTCAACATAGGCCAAATGATCAACATAGGCCAAAGGTCAACAACTTAGGTGACGTTTCTAAAATCGTCAATTTTTATCCAATTTACTTGATATTTGAAGAGGATTTGCGTACTTGATCATTTATTTCAAACACCAATATTTTTTAGGGCAACATATGTAAAATGGTCAACATAGGCCAGAGGTCAACAACCTATTTTAATGATTCCGCAAGTATCTTGCTATGCATATTTCTTGTTTTTTGGTTCATTTTGAGCTCACCTGAAACAGTTCAAGTGAGGTATTAGCATCACGTGGTGTCAATCAGTCATTGAGTCAGAATGATCATCCTCTCTCCGCAGCAGGTGAACACTCGGATCTTCTTCTCTGAAACTTGACTTGACAAAATCTTGATTCAAAACTCCACTTGACCTGAGCTAAACCACGTTTGGGCGCTGGACCCGAGGTACACAAGGTGTGATGGTTTGGCCTCTCAACCTGAGTTAAACAAGGTGTGGTGGTTTGGCCTCTCAACCTGAGTTAAACAAGGTGTGGTGGTTTGGCCTCTCAACCTGAGTTAAACAAGGTGTGGTGGTTTGGCCTCTCAACCTGAGTTAAACAAGGTGTGGTGGTTTGGCTTCTCAACTTGAGTTAAACAAGGTGTGGTGGTTTGGCCTCTCAACCTGAGTTAAACAAGGTGTGGTGGTTTGGCCGCTCAACCTGAGCTAAAGAAAGTGTGGTGGTTTGGCTTCTAAACCTGAGTTAAACAAGGTGCGGTGGTTTGGCCTCTCAACCTGAGTTAAACAAGGTGTGGTGGTTTGGCCTCTCAACCTGAGTTAAACAAGGTGTGGTGGTTTGGCCTCTCAACCTGAGTTAAACAAGGTGTGGTGGTTTGGCCTCTCAACCTGAGTTAAACAAGGTGTGGTGGTTTGGCCTCTCAACCTGAGTTAAACAAGGTGTGGTGGTTTGGCTTCTCAACTTGAGTTAAACAAGGTGTGGTGGTTTGGCCTCTCAACCTGAGTTAAACAAGGTGTGGTGGTTTGGCCGCTCAACCTGAGCTAAAGAAAGTGTGGTGGTTTGGCTTCTAAACCTGAGTTAAACAAGGTGCGGTGGTTTGGCCTCTCAACCTGAGTTAAACAAGGTGTGGTGGTTTGGCCTCTAAACCTGAGTTAAACAAGGTGCGGTGTTTTTGGCCGCTCAACCTGAGCTAAAGAAAGTGTGGTGGTTTGGCTTCTAAACCTGAGTTAAACAAGGTGTGGTGTTTTTGGCCTCTCAACCTGAGTTAAACAAGGTGTGGTGGTTTGGCCTCTAAACCTGAGTTAAACAAGGTGCGGTGTTTTTGGCCGCTCAACCTGAGCTAAAGAAAGTGTGGTGGTTTGGCTTCTAAACCTGAGTTAAACAAGGTGTGGTGTTTTTGGCCTCTCAACCTGAGTTAAACAAGGTGTGGTGGTTTGGCCTCTAAACCTGAGTTAAACAAGGTGCGGTGTTTTTGGCCGCTCAACCTGAGCTAAAGAAAGTGTGGTGGTTTGGCTTCTAAACCTGAGTTAAACAAGGTGTGGTGTTTTTGGCCGCTTTACCTGAGCTTTTGAACTATGGGGAAACATCTCCACGTACATCTGTGTAGTTCATTTGAAGATTGGCCATGTCGGCCCAATACTTTTCATAACTGTGTACAATGTACATGCATATATATCCACAGGTGTGGTCTCATTCGTGCACCTGCACACTCACGCACTTGTACACAGATGGCTGTGCAGACGTGTGTCCACAAATGTCCTCACCGCACAGGCATATGTGTCCGACCTACCCACACCCGGTCTTCCTCTTACCTCCTACTCTTTCCTTTTATTCCCACTGTTTTTGGATTAACCCACTAGGCCCCTCCCCTCACTCCCCCACCTTCCTCCTCCATACTACCCATGCCCCTCTGGCACGAGATAAGCCTTCGTTGAGGAAAAGGGTTACCTCAGCTTCCTCAAATCTGTTACTCAATTTGGATGTGTAAATGGCATCAACATGCAAGACAGACAAAAATGGCCGCCAAGTCTCAGAAGCTTTGAAAAGGATGCAAACCCCAAAATTCAGCTCCGTGTTATAGTTTATGCTTCACAAGTAAAATAAGAAAGTAACCTCCCGGCAAATCGCACAAGGAAACACAGAAATAAAGGAAATAACAAGAATAATGGAATTTCCGTATCATCACCTGAGGGATTGAGATGTCGCAATAGGCCTCATGGCCGCTCAACATTGAGCGAGGACACCAGCTCACTCGACTTGGAGTTCGCTCCACAAGTATTGGTAACCCCGAGTCGTTGCGCGGGGGAGGGATGAAGTTAGGCCTAAGGTAGAGACCTATCCGACGATGCTCGCCCGGGCGGCTTGCCCACTACGGCCTAGTGCCTCACTGTCGGGCCTTGTTCTGGGGCCAGAAAATGGGAACGATTCGATGCAGAATTATTTTCGGGTCAACGTGTCCTTGCTAAAAGAGACGAAGAAGAGAGGAACATGGACAATTTCCAAACACATCACTTCTGCACCATGTCCCTCTACTTCCCCAGATCTCTTCCACTCTCCACTTGCTATATAACCTCAGAAAGGGAAACTCTCCACAAGATACAGAATCTGTCGTCGTCTTCGTGTCCTCGGCCTCTTGGAAAGCCCGAGACTCTCTACCTCTCGGTAAATCGTTTGTCGTCGTTGTTTGTGTCTGTTTTATCGTTTGAGCTCCAGCTCGGCCCAAACCTTTCCAGGTCGTTACCGTATTCATCATTCGGCAAACTTTGGCTTTGCCGACTTGGGATCTCTATCGTGCGATGGACTTTATTCACGCAAGGCCTTCACGGTCTCTCTGAGGATGGAGCAAATGTGAACTCGGGAATATTCATGTCACCTTTGTACACTGCTCCTTTTGGGTAGTGGTCCGTGGTCATGTTTCAGTGATCTTTCTCAACATTTCTTTTCCTCATCTTCTCTTCTTGCCAGTATGAGGTAACACGACCTTTTAGGAGGTGAGGAGAAGCTCTCTTGCTGCTGTGAACAAGTACGTATTTTGAAAATGTTGTGATAATCCTCACCCGAACAACCATAACCCGAACAACCTGAACCCTAACTGTAACCCTAACGACCATAACCCGAACAACCTGAACCCTAACTGTAACCCTAACGACCATAACCCGAACAACCTGAACCCTAACTGTAACCCTAACGACCATAACCCTAACAACCTTAACCCTAACAACCTTAACCCTGACGACCATAACCCTAGCCCTAACAAACTTAACCCTAACGACAATAACCCGAACAACCTTAACCCTCACAACCTTAACCCTGACGACCATAACCCTAGCCCTAACAACCTTAACCCTAACGACCATAACCCGAACAACCTTAACCCTAACGACCATAACCCTACCACTAACAACCTTAACCCGAACAACCTTAACCTTAACCCTAACCCTAACAACCTTAACCCTAACCCTAACAACCTTAACCCTAACAACCTTAACCCTAACGACCATAACCCGAACAACCTTAACCCTCACAACCTTAACCCTGACGACCATAACCCTAGCCCTAACAACCTTAACCCTAACGACAATAACCCGAACAACCTTAACCCTAACGACCATAACCCGAACAACCTTAACCCTCACAACCTTAACCCTGACGACCATAACCCGAACAACCTTAACCCTAACGACCATAACCTTAACCTTAACCCTAACCCTAACAACCTTAACCCTAACCCTTACAACCTTAACCCTAACAACCTTAACCCTAACGACCATAACCCTAACCCTAACGACCATAACCCGAACAACCTTAACCCTCACAACCTTAACCCTGACGACCATAACCCTAGCCCTAACAACCTTAACACTAACGACAATAACCCGAACAACCTTAACCCTAACAACCATAACCCTCACAACCTTAACCCTGACGACCATAACCCTAGCCCTAACAACCTTAACCCTAACGACAATAACCCGAACAACCTTAACCCTAACAACCTTAACCCTCACAACCTTAACCCTGATGACCATAACCCTAGCCCTAACAACCTTAACCCTAACGACCATAACCCGAACAACCTTAACCCTAACGACCATAACCCTACCCCTAACAACCTTAACCCGAACAACCTTAACCTTAACCCTAACCCTAACAACCTTAACCCTAACCCTAACAACCTTAACCCTAACAACCTTAACCCTAACGACCATGACCATAACCCTAACCCGAACGACCATAACCCTAACAACCTTAACCCTGACCCGAACAACCTTAACCTAACCTTAACCTTAACCCTAACCCAAACGACCATAACCCTAACCCTAACGACCATAACCCTAACCCGAACAACCTTAACCCTAACGACCATAACCCTAGCCCTAACAACCTTAACCCTGACGACCATAACCCGAACAACCTTAACCCTAACGACCATAACCATAGCCCTAACAACCTTAACCCTAACGACCATAACCCGAACAACCTTAACCCTAACGACCATAACCCTAGCCCTAACAACCTTAACCCTAACGACCATAACCCTAACCATAACGACCATAACCCGAACAACCTTAACCCTAACAACCTTAACCCTGACCCTAACAACCTTAACCCTAACCTTAACCCTAACCCAAACGACCATAACCCTAACCCTAACCCTAACGACCATAACCCTAACCCGAACAACCTTAACCCTAACGACCATAACCCTAGCCCTAACAACCTTAACCCTAACAACCTTAACCCTAACAACCTTAACCCTAACGACCATAACCCTAACCCGAACAACCTTAACCCTAACGACCATAACCCTAGCCCTAACAACCTTAACCCTAACAACCTTAACCCTAACAACCTTAACCCTAACGACCATAACCCTAGCCCTAACAACCTTAACCCTAACAACCTTAACCCTAACGACCATAACCCGAACAACCTTAACCCTCACAACCTTAACCCTGACGACCATAACCCTAGCCCTAACAACCTTAACCCTAACGACAATAACCCTCACAACCTTAACCCTGACGACCATAACCCGAACAACCTTAACCCTAACGACCATAACCTTAACCTTAACCCTAACCCTAACAACCTTAACCCTAACCCTAACAACCTTAACCCTAACGACCATAACCCTAACCCGAACAACCTTAACCCTAACGACCATAACCCTAGCCCTAACAACCTTAACCCTAACAACCTTAACCCTAACAACCTTAACCCTAACGACCATAACCCTAGCCCTAACAACCTTAACCCTAACGACCATAACCCTAGCCCTAACAACCTTAACCCTAACAACCTTAACCATAACCCTAATCCCCTAACCCTAACAACCATAACCATAACCCTAATCCCCTAACCCTAACGACCATAACCCTAGCCCTAACAACCTTAACCCTAACAACCTTAACCCTAACAACCTTAACCATAACCCTAATCCCCTAACCCTAACTACCATAACCATAACCCTTTTGAAAATGTGGTTGATCAAACTTGAATTGATTTGTGCATAATGGAGTCTCATAATCCGTGTCAATTCGATCAACAACAATTTGGGAGAAACAAAAGGGGTTTATGGAATGTGGAGTCACTGTGCTCCGAGTTATTTAGATGCACGTCCCACATAGTGCAGATCGAGTAATTGGTGGATCTTCCAAGTCCCACATAGTGCAGATCGAGTAATTGGTGGATCTTCCAAGTCCCACATAGTGCAGATCGAGTAATTGGTGGATCTTCATTATTTTTCATCCATTGGATCCTGACTTGTGTCACTCAAGAAATCCCATCTGAAACACGTAGAAAAGTACAATCTGATTGTATAGGGAGCTAAGGATTTCTAGGATATCTGTAAAAGTAACATCCTGCTCATTAATGGAGGTGTTGTTGAGGACTTCGTCCGAACGGCACAATGTGTACACTCCAGCGCCGTACCAGCACCACTCGATGATTGTTGAGTGGGAGCGGCTGGCAGGGCCACGATTGTCCTTGTAGAGAAAATGGCCATCACAGCAAACCGCAGGAAAGAGGAAATGGTGAAAGGCAATTGTTACAAGTGATGGTGTAAGCCATTTCGGGTGGTGTGCTGGGAGCTGCAGCTGGAGCTCGGACGACCTGAGGTTGTACTTTGGGTTGAGATTGTGTTAGGGTCTATAAACACTATGAGGACCTCAGGTTGTACTTTGGGTTGAGATTGTGTTAGGGTCTATCAACACCATGAGGACCTGAGGTTGTACTTTGGGTTGAGATTGTGTTGGGGTCTATCAACACCATGAGGACCTGAGGTTGTACTTTGGGTTGAGATTGTGCCAAGGTCTATAAACACAATGAGGACCTGAGGTTGTACTTTGGGTTGAGATTGTGTTAGGGTCTATGAACACGATGAGGACCTGAGGTTGTACTTTGGGTTGAGATTGTGTTGGGGTCTATAAACACGATGAGGACCTGAGGTTGTACTTTGGGTCGAGATTGTGCCAAGGTCTATAAACACAATGAGGACCTGAGGTTGTACTTTGGGTTGAGATTGTGTTGGGGTCTATAAACACGATGAGGACCTGAGGTTGTACTTTGGGTCGAGATTGTGCCAAGGTCTATAAACACGATGAGGACCTGAGGTTGTACTTTCGGTTGAGATTGTGTTAGGGTCTATCAACACCATGAGGACCTGAGGTTGTACTTTGGGTTGAGATTGTGTTGGGGTCTATCAACACAGCGACAAAACCACAGCAGTTATCAGGTGAGTGTGCTGTCCCCAGAGTTAGCAACAAAACCACAGCAGTTATCAGGTGAGTGCGAGGTCTCCAGAGTTAGCGACAAAACCACAGCAGTTATCAGGTGAGTGTGCTGTCTCCAGAGTTAGCGACAAAACCACAGCAGTTATCAGGTGAGTGTGCTGTCTCCAGAGTTAGCGACAAAACCACAGCAGTTATCAGGTGAGTGTGCTGTCTCCAGAGTTATCGATACAAACCACAGCAGTTATCAGGTGAGTGTGCTGTCTCCAGAATTAGCTACAAAACCACAGCAGTTATCAGGTGAGTGTGCTGTCTCCAGAGTTAGCGACACAACACAGCAGTTATCAGGTGAGTGTGAGGTCTCCAGAGTTAGCGACAAAACCACAGCAGTTATCAGGAGAGTGTGCTGTCTCCAGAGTTAGCGACAAAACCACAGCAGTTATCAGGTGAGAGTGAGGTCTCCAGAGTTAGCGACAAAACCACAGCAGTTATCAGGAGAGTGTGCTGTCTCCAGAGTTAGCGACAAAACCACAGCAGTTATCAGGTGAGTGTGCTGTCTCCAGAGTTAGCGACAAAACCACAGCAGTTATCAGGTGAGTGTGCTGTCCCCAGAGTTAGCGACAAAACCACAGCAGTTATCAGGTGAGTGTGATGCCTTCAGAGTTTGCAACAAAACCACAGCAGTTATCAGGAGAGTGTGCTGTCTCCAGAGTTAGCGACAAAACCACAGCAGTTATCAGGTGAGTGTGAGGTCTCCAGAGTTAGCGACAAAACCACAGCAGTTATCAGGAGAGTGTGCTGTCCCCAGAGTTAGCGACAAAACCACTGCAGTTATCAGGTGAGTGTGCTGTCTCCAGAGTTAGCGACAAACCACAGCAGTTATCAGGTGAGTGTGCTGTCTCCAGAGTTAGCGACAAAACCACAGCAGTTATCAGGTGAGTGTGCTGTCTCCAGAGTTAGCGACAAAACCACAGCAGTTATCAGGTGAGTGTGCTGTCTCCAGAGTTAGCGACAAAACCACAGCAGTTATCAGGTGAGTGTGCTGTCTCCAGAGTTAGCGACAAAACCACAGCAGTTATCAGGTGAGTGTGAGGTCTCCAGAGTTAGCGACAAAACCACAGCAGTTATCAGGAGAGTGTGCTGTCTCCAGAGTTAGCGACAAAACCACTGCAGTTATCAGGAGAGGGTGCTGTCTCCAGAGTTACCGACAAAACCACTGCAGTTATCAGGTGAGTGTGCTGTCTCCAGAGTTAGCGACAAACCACTGCAGTTATCAGGTGAGTGTGCTGTCTCCAGAGTTAGCGACAAAACCACAGCAGTTATCAGGAGAGTGTGCTGTCTCCAGAGTTAGCGACACAAACCACAGCAGTTATCAGGTGAGTGTGAGGTCTCCAGAGTTAGCGACAAAACCACAGCAGTTATCAGGTGAGTGTGAGGTCTCCAGAGTTAGCGACAAAACCACAGCAGTTATCAGGAGAGTGTGCTGTCTCCAGAGTTAGCGACAAAACCACTGCAGTTATCAGGAGAGGGTGCTGTCTCCAGAGTTACCGACAAAACCACTGCAGTTATCAGGTGAGTGTGCTGTCTCCAGAGTTAGCGACAAACCACTGCAGTTATCAGGTGAGTGTGCTGTCTCCAGAGTTAGCGACAAAACCACAGCAGTTATCAGGAGAGTGTGCTGTCTCCAGAGTTAGCGACACAAACCACAGCAGTTATCAGGTGAGTGTGAGGTCTCCAGAGTTAGCGACAAAACCACAGCAGTTATCAGGTGAGTGTGAGGTCTCCAGAGTTAGCGACAAAACCACAGCAGTTATCAGGTGAGTGTGAGGTCTCCAGAGTTAGCGACAAAACCACAGCAGTTATCAGGTGAGTGTGAGGTCTCCAGAGTTAGCGACAAAACCACAGCAGTTATCAGGTGAGTGTGAGGTCTCCAGAGTTAGCGACAAAACCACAGCAGTTATCAGGAGAGTGTGCTGTCTCCAGAGTTAGCGACAAAACCACAGCAGTTATCAGGTGAGTGTGCTGTCTCCAGAGTTAGCGACAAAACCACAGCAGTTATCAGGTGAGTGTGCTGTCTCCAGAGTTAGCGACAAAACACAGCAGTTATCAGGTAGGTGTGCTGTCCCCAGAGTTAGCGACAAAACCACAGCAGTTATCAGGTGAGTGTGCTGTCTCCAGAGTTAGCGACAAAACCACAGCAGTTATCAGGTGAGTGTGCTGTCTCCAGAGTTAGCGACAAAACACAGCAGTTATCAGGTGAGTGTGCTGTCTCCAGAGTTAGCGACAAAACACAGCAGTTATCAGGTGAGTGTGCTGTCTCCAGAGTTAGCGACAAAACACAGCAGTTATCAGGTGAGTGTGCTGTCTCCAGAGTTAGCGACAAAACACAGCAGTTATCAGGTGAGTGTGCTGTCTCCAGAGTTAGCGACAAAACACAGCAGTTATCAGGTGAGTGTGCTGTCTCCAGAGTTAGCGACAAAACACAGCAGTTATCAGGTGAGTGTGCTGTCTCCAGAGTTAGCGACACAAACCGCAGCAGTTATCCTGTGCCCAGTTATGTTCCTGTGCCCAGGTGTCACAGGGTGTTTTATTTTTGTTCCTGTGCTCAGGTGTCACAGGGTGTTTTATTTTTGTTCCTGTGCCCAGGTGTCACAGGGTGTTTTATTTTTGTTCCTGTGCCCAGGTGTCACAGGGTGTTTTATTTTTGTTCCTGTGCCCAGGTGTCACAGGGTGTTTTATTTTTGTTCCTGTGCCCAGGTGTCACAGGGTGTTTTATTTTTGTTCCTGTGCTCAGGTGTCACAGGGTGTTTTATTTGTGTTCCTGTGCTCAGGTGTCACAGGGTGTTTTATTTTTGTTCCTGTGCTCAGGTGTCACAGGGTGTTTTATTTTTGTTCCTATGCCCAGGTGTCACAGGGTGTTTTATTTTTGTTCCTGTGCCCAGGTGTCACAGGGTGTTTTATTTTTGTTCCTGTGCTCAGGTGTCACAGGGTGTTTTATTTTTGTTCCTGTGCCCAGGTGTCACAGGGTGTTTTATTTTTGTTCCTGTGCCCAGGTGTCACAGGGTGTTTTATTTTTGTTCCTGTGCCCAGGTGTCACAGGGTGTTTTATTTTTGTTCCTGTGCCCAGGTGTCACAGGGTGTTTTATTTTTGTTCCTGTGCCCAGGTGTCACAGGGTGTTTTATTTTTGTTCCTGTGCCCAGGTGTCACAGGGTGTTTTATTTTTGTTCCTGTGCCCAGGTGTCACAGGGTGTTTTATTTTTGTTCCTGTGCCCAGGTGTCACAGGGTGTTTTATTTTTGTTCCTGTGCCCAGGTGTCACAGGGTGTTTTATTTTTGTTCCTGTGCTCAGGTGTAACAGGGTGTTTTATTTTTGTTCCTGTGCCCAGGTGTCACAGGGTGTTTTATTTTTGTTCCTGTGCCCAGGTGTCACAGGGTGTTTTATTTTTGTTCCTGTGCTCAGGTGTCACAGGGTGTTTTATTTTTGTTCCTGTGCCCAGGTGTCACAGGGTGTTTTATTTTTGTTCCTGTGCCCAGGTGTCACAGGGTGTTTTATTTTTGTTCCTGTGCCCAGGTGTCACAGGGTGTTTTATTTTTGTTCCTGTGCCCAGGTGTCACAGGGTGTTTTATTTTTGTTCCTGTGCCCAGGTGTCTGTCACAGGGTGTTTTATTTTTGTTCCTGTGCCCAGGTGTCACAGGGTGTTTTATTTTTGTTCCTGTGCCCAGGTGTCACAGGGTGTTTTATTTTTGTTCCTGTGCTCAGGTGTCACAGGGTGTTTTATTTTTGTTCCTGTGCCCAGGTGTCACAGGGTGTTTTATTTTTGTTCCTGTGCCCAGGTGTCACAGGGTGTTTTATTTTTGTTCCTGTGCTCAGCTGTTGCATGGGGTTGTATTTTTGTTCCTGTGCCCAGGTGTCACAGGGTGTTTTATTTTTGTTCCTGTGCTCAGGTGTCACAGGGTGTTTTATTTTTGTTCCTGTGCCCAGGTGTCACAGGGTGTTTTATTTTTGTTCCTGTGCTCAGGTGTCACAGGGTGTTTTATTTTTGTTCCTGTGCCCAGGTGTCACAGGGTGTTTTATTTTTGTTCCTGTGCCCAGGTGTCACAGGGTGTTTTATTTTTGTTCCTGTGCTCAGGTGTCACAGGGTGTTTTATTTTTGTTCCTGTGCCCAGGTGTCACAGGGTGTTTTATTTTTGTTCCTGTGCCCAGGTGTCACAGGGTGTTTTATTTTTGTTCCTGTGCTCAGGTGTCACAGGGTGTTTTATTTTTGTTCCTGTGCCCAGGTGTCACAGGGTGTTTTATTTTTGTTCCTGTGCTCAGGTGTCACAGGGTGTTTTATTTTTGTTCCTGTGCCCAGGTGTCACAGGGTGTTTTATTTGTGTTCCTGTGCTCAGGTGTCACAGGGTGTTTTATTTTTGTTCCTGTGCTCAGGTGTCACAGGGTGTTTTATTTTTGTTCCTGTGCCCAGGTGTCACAGGGTGTTTTATTTTTGTTCCTGTGCCCAGGTGTCACAGGGTGTTTTATTTTTGTTCCTGTGCTCAGGTGTCACAGGGTGTTTTATTTGTGTTCCTGTGCTCAGGTGTCACAGGGTGTTTTATTTTTGTTCCTGTGCTCAGGTGTCACAGGGTGTTTTATTTTTGTTCCTGTGCCCAGGTGTCACAGGGTGTTTTATTTTTGTTCCTGTGCCCAGGTGTCACAGGGTGTTTTATTTTTGTTCCTGTGCTCAGGTGTCACAGGGTGTTTTATTTTTGTTCCTGTGCCCAGGTGTCACAGGGTGTTTTATTTTTGTTCCTGTGCCCAGGTGTCACAGGGTGTTTTATTTTTGTTCCTGTGCTCAGGTGTAACAGGGTGTTTTATTTTTGTTCCTGTGCCCAGGTGTCACAGGGTGTTTTATTTTTGTTCCTGTGCTCAGGTGTAACAGGGTGTTTTATTTGTGTTCCTGTGCCCAGGTGTCACAGGGTGTTTTATTTTTGTTCCTGTGCCCAGGTGTCACAGGGTGTTTTATTTTTGTTCCTGTGCTCAGGTGTAACAGGGTGTTTTATTTTTGTTCCTGTGCCCAGGTGTCACAGGGTGTTTTATTTTTGTTCCTGTGCCCAGGTGTCACAGGGTGTTTTATTTTTGTTCCTGTGCCCAGCTGTTGCATGGGGTTGTATTTTTGTGTGCTGCTCAGCTTTGTAATGTGGTGTTGTACAACACGGTACATTCATGGGCTCCACATGGCACATCCATGGGCTCCACATGGTACATTCATGGGCTTGCTTGGTTTTGTTTATAATCCAAGATTGCACAACTAATAATGGATGTTTGGTCATATTTATTTTTGTGCTTTCATCGTCACAAATAAGAGATTCTTGCTTCAGTCATGGAAAGTCCAGTGTTGTGCTTTTTGTGAAATACTTGTCTTTGGGCTTCCTGTCGTGTCTGAAAATGTTGTTTTTAGCCTTTGGTTGATTTCCTGAAAAGAAAAACCCTGTACATTACGGACAGCAACTCTAACCCTGTACATTACGGACAGCAACTCTAACCCTGTACATTACGGACAGCAACTCTAACCCTGTACATTACGGACAGCAACTCTAACCCTGTACATTACGGACAGCAACTCTAACCCTGTACATTACGGACAGCAACTCTAACCCTGTACATTACGGACAGCAACTCTAACCCTGTACATTACGGACAGCAACTCTAACCCTGTACATTACGGACAGCAACTCTAACCCTGTACATTACGGACAGCAACTCTAACCCTGTACATTACGGACAGCAACTCTAACCCTGTACATTACGGACAGCAACTCTAACCCTGTACATTACGGACAGCATCTCTAACCCTGTACATTACGGACAGCAACTCTAACCCTGTACATTACGGACAGCAACTCTAACCCTGTACATTACGGACAGCAACTCTAACCCTGTACACTACGGACAGCAACTCTAACCCTGTGCACTACGGACAGCAACTCTAACCCTGTACATTACGGACAGCAACTCTAACCCTGTACATTACGGACAGCAACTCTAACCCTGTACATTACGGACAGCAACTCTAACCCTGTACATTACGGGCAGCAACTCTAACCCTGTACATTGCGGACAGCAACTCTTTCCCTGGACATTACAGACAGCAACTCTAACCCTGTACATTACGGACAGCAACTCTAACCCTGTACATTACGGACAGCAACTCTTTCCCTGGACATTACAGACAGCAACTCTAACCCTGTACATTACGGACAGCAACTCTAACCCTGTACATTACGGACAACAACTCTAACCCTGTACATTACGGACAGCAACTCTAACCCTGTACATTACAGAAAGCAACTCTAACCCTGTACATTACAGACAGCAACTCTAACCCTGTACATTACAGAAAGCAACTCTAACCCTGTACATTACGGACAGCAACTCTAACCCTGTACATTATGGACAGCGACTCAAACCTTGTGCATTACGGACAGCAACTCTAACCCTGTGCATTACGGACAGCAACTCTAACCCTGTACATTACAGACAGCAACTCTAACCCTGTACATTACGGACAGCAACTCGAACCCAGTACATTATGGACAGCGACTCAAACCCTGTGCATTACGGACAGCAACTCTAACCCTGTACATTACGGACAGCGACTCTAACCCTGTACATTACGGACAGCAACTCTGACCCTGTTCCTTACGGACAGCAACTCTAACCCTGTACATTACGGAAAGCAACTCTAACCCTGTACATTATGGACAGCGACTCAAACCCTGTGCATTACGGACAGCAACTCTAACCCTGTACATTATGGACAGTGACTCTAACCCTGTACATTATCGACAGCGACTCTAACCCTGTACATTACGGACAGCAACTCTAACCCTGTGCATTACGGACAGACACTCAACCCTGTGCATTACGGACAGTGACTCGAACCCTGCCACGTGGTTCAGCTTGATGAAATAGAGTCCTGTCTGGCCTTATGACGTGGTATTTCCTGGTTGTGTTCGATCAAATGGAGTCCTGGGTGGCTTTGTCAGGTGGTTTATCCTGGTTGTGCTGGATGAAATGGAGTCCTGGGTGGTCTTGTCACATGGTTTGTCCTGGTTTCGCTCTATCAAATGGAGTTCTGGGTGGCCTTGTCAGGTGGTATTTCCTGGTTGTGCTCGATCAAATGGCGTCCTGGGTGGCCTTGTCAGGTGGGTTTTCCTGGTTGTGCTGGATGAAATGGAGTCCTGGGTGGCCTTGTCATGTGGTTTGTCCTGGTTTCGCTCCATCAAATGGAGTCCTGGGTGGCCTTGTCACATGGTTTGTCCTGGTTTCGCTCTATCAAATGGAGTCCTGGGTGGCCTTGTCAGGTGGTATTTCCTGGTTGTGCTCGATCAAATGGCGTCCTGGGTGGCCTTGTCAGGTGGGTTTTCCTGGTTGTGCTGGATGAAATGGAGTCCTGGATGGCTTTGTCATGTGTTTTGTCCTGGTTTCGCTCTATCAAATAGGGTCCTGGATGGCTTTGTCATGTGTTTTGTCCTAGTTTCGCTCTATCAAATGGAGTCCTGTGTGGCCTTGTCAGGTCGTTTTTCCTGGTTGCGCTCGATCAAATGGGGTCCGTCCTGGGTGGCCTTGTCACGTGGTTTGTCCTGGTTGTGCTCGATGAAATGGAGCCCTGGGTGGCCTTGTCAGGTGGCTTTTCCTGGTTGCGCTCGATCAAATGGGGTCCGTCCTGGGTGGCCTTGTCACGTGGTTTTTCCTGGTTGTGGTCGATCAAATGGAGTTCTGGGTGGCCTTGTCAGGTGTTTTTTCCTGGTTGTGCTGGATGAAATGGAGTCCTGGGTGGTCTTGTCAGGTGTTTTGTCCTGGTTTCGCTCTATCAAATAGGGTCCTGGATGGCTTTGTCACGTGTTTTGTCCTGGTTTCGCTCTATCAAATGGGGTCCTGTGTGGCCTTGTCAGGTGGTTTTTCCTGGTTGTGGTCGATCAAATGGAGTCCTGGATGGCTTTGTCATGTGTTTTGTCCTGGTTTCGCTCCATCAAATAGGGTCCCGGATGGCTTTGTCATGTGTTTTGTCCTGGTTTCGCTCTATCAAACGGGGTCCTGTGTGTCCTTGTCAGGTGGTTTTTCCTGGTTGCGCTCAATCAAATGTAGTCCTGGGTGGCCTTGTCAGGTGTTTTTTCCTGTTTGCACTCGATCAAATGGAGTCCTGGGTGGCTTTGTCAGGTGGTCTTTCCTGGTTGTGCTGGATGAAATGGAGTCCTGTGTGGCCTTGTCAGGTGGTTTTTCCTGGTTGTTCTGGATGAAATGGAGTCCTGTGTGGCCTTGTCAGGTGGGTTTTCCTGGTTGTGCTGGATGAAATGGAGTCCCTGGGTGGCCTTGTCATGTGGTTTGTCCTGGTTTCGCTCTATCAAATGGAGTCCTGGGTGGCTTTGTCATGTGTTTTGTCCTGGATTCGCTCTATCAAATGGGGTCCTGGGTGGCCTTGTCATGTGGTTTGTCCTGGTTTCGCTCTATCAAATGGAGTCCTGGGTGGCCTTGTCATGTGGTTTTTCCTGGTTGCGCTCGAACAAATGGGTACTGGGTGGCCTCGTTAGGTGGTTTTTCCTGGTTGTGCTGGATGAAATGGAGTCCTGGGTGGCCTTGTCATGTGGTTTTTCCTGGTTGCGCTCGATCAAATGGAGTCCTGGGTGGCCTTGTCATGTGGTTTTTCCTGGTTGCGCTCGATGAAATGGAGTCCTGGGTGGCCTTGTCATGTGGTTTGTCCTGGTTTCGCTCTATCAAATGGAGTCCTGGGTGGCCTTGTCAGGTGGTATTTTCTGGTTGTGCTCGATCAAATGGCGTCCTGGGTGGCCTTGTTAGGTGGTTTTTCCTGGTTGTGCTGGATGAAATGGAGTCCTGGGTGGCCTTGTCAGGTGGTTTTTCCTGGTTGTGCTGGATGAAATGGAGTCCTGGGTGGCCTTGTCAGGTGGTATTTTCTGGTTGTGCTCGATCAAATGGCGTCCTGGGTGGCCTTGTTAGGTGGTTTTTCCTGGTTGTGCTGGATGAAATGGAGTCCTGGGTGGCCTTGTCAGGTGGTTTTTCCTGGTTGTGCTGGATGAAATGGAGTCCTGGGTGGCCTTGTCATGTGGTTTGTCCTGGTTTCGCTCGATGAAATGGAGTCATCTAAACGCATCTTTACTCCATCCATCCATCGCCAAACTGTCAAACGCTTCTTACTCCTTAGTCCTTCCCACTCCCTTCCTATCCCTGTTTGCAGCAGTTTTTAGCTTTTATTCATAGTTGCCATGAACAAGAAGTTGTACTTGTGACATCAGCCACCCGGTGTAGATTTACCAGATTTCATGGGCCTTTCCATAATCATGATTACCGAGTATCTCACACAATGCTGCTTTACTAATACACCTCTTTAAATTCGAGTAAGTCGTATCCTCTGCGTGCAATATTCCATTTACAGCACTCTGAACACGTACTGTGCACAGGACATTCGCCGACTTGAGTGAATGAATGGCTTATTCATTCAGATCGAAGGACAAATTGGCAACAAATATGTCCCAAATTAAACCGTCAGGGGTTCCCTTTGCCTCGTGCATTATATCCTCTCCTGACGCCCATTCAAGTCACGTTTGTCTTAGTTATCGTCACCAACAAGACACTCACTCATTCATGTCGCCCCGATGGGGTTGAGAAACTCTTCCATTCCAAGAAACTGTGTCTGCCTAACTGTCCGTGTGTCCGCATCTATGTATTTTGCTTTAAAAATGGTTTTCTCTGCAACCGCTTGTCTGATCGATGCGAAACTTTAAACATAGGAGAGACTCCACATGGAGAATATCGGTCACATGGTATGCTACTCATATTGGAATAAAGGAGAAAAAAAATTGACATCAACTTTTCCAAAACCGCTCAACCAAAGAAATTGAAACTCGGCATGTCATCAACTCCCTCTGGGGCATTTAGGGTGGTGATGACATCATCGGTCACATGGTATGCCAGCCATATTGGAATAAAGGGGAAAAAATTGGACATCAACTTTTCCAAAACCGCTCAACCAAAGAAATTGAAACTCGGCATGTCATCAACTCCCTCTGGGGCATTTAGGGTGGTGATGACATCATCGGTCACATCGTATGCCAGCCATATTGGAATAAAGGGAAAAAAAATTGGACATCAACTTTTCCAAAACCGCTCAACCAAAGAAATTTAAACTCGGCATGTCATCAACTCCCTCTGGGGTATTTAGGGTGGTGATGATGACGTCATCGGTGAAGTGGTACCTTATCCGAAAAATCTGAAACTTCATATATCTGATCTATGACCCGATGTGAAGGAAGATTTTAATTTATGACGTTCATAAGTCATGCCAAGAAACTGTAATAGGTGCATCCATGTTACGGGTCATGGGCCGTAATAGGAGCGTGTTCAGTATTTTTATTCAGAATGAACACATGAGGTGGGACTACGCACTCGACGAGTGGAATGCTGTTCTCGTTTTGGGATGGGATGGAATATTCCAAATTGTTGTGCAATGCTCCACAAAAGCCCGATCCACCACGACCTGGAGTTTATGCATGCAGGTAAAACAAGTGACGGTTCAAGGTAGTTTGTCCTGTAAATTAATTGTGCTCACCTTCCGCAACATTCCACTTTCATTTCGGGTTAATTTATGTCCATCCAACATGTCCATCATTTGACACGTTAAACAAACTCACTTTTACACACTTTACTAAACTTGCATTTGTCAGGCTTAAAGTCAGTTGGGAATGATTTTAGACAACTTTACACGTGATTCCTCAATTTAATTACATAGATGGATCCAACATGAAGATGGACAGGAAGATGGACATGAAGATGGACATGAGGATCGATACAACGTAACACAGACATGAAGATGAACAAAAAGATGGATCCAACATAACACGGACATAAAGATGGACATGAATATGCATCCAACGTAACACGGACATGAAGATGGACATAAAGATGGATCCAACATAACATGGACATGAAGATGGATCCAACTTAACACGGACATAAAGATGGACATGAAGATGCATCCAACGTAACATGGACATGAAGATGGACATAAAGATGGATCCAACATAACACGGACATGAAGATGGACATGAAGATGGATCCAACGTAACACGGACATGAGATGGACATGAAGATGGATCCAACGTAACACGGACATGAGATGGACATGAAGATGGATCCAACGTAACACGGACATAAAGATGGACATGAAGATGGATCCAACATAACACGGACATAAAGATGGACATGAAGATGGATCCAACGTAACACGGACATGAGATGGACATGAAGATGGATCCAACGTAACACGGACATGAGATGGACATGAAGATGGATCCAACGTAACACGGACATGAGATGGACATGAAGATGGATCCAACGTAACACGGACATGAGATGGACATGAAGATGGATCCAACGTAACACGGACATAAAGATGGACATGAAGATGGATCCAACGTAACACGGACATGAAGATGGACATGAAGATGGATCCAACATAACACGGACATGAAGATGAACATAAAGATGGATCCAACGTAACACGGACATAAAGATGGATCCAACGTAACACGGACATGAAGATGGACATAAATATGGATCCAACGTAACACGGACATGAAGATGGACATAAATATGGATCCAACGTAACACGGACATAAAGATGAACATTAAGATGGATGCAATGTGACACGGACATAAAGTTAGACATGAAGATGGACATGAAGATGGACATGAAGATGGACATGAAAATGGATCCAACATAACGCAGACATAAAGTTGGACATGAAGATGGACATGAAGATGGATCCAACATTACACGGACATAAAGATGGACATGAAGATGGATCCAACGTAACACGGACCTAAAGATGGACATGAAGATGGATCCAACGTAACATGGACATGAAGATGGACATAAATATGGATCCAACGTAACACGGTCATGAAGATGAACATAAAGATGGATCCAACGTAACACGGACATGAAGATGAACATAAAGATGGATCCAACGTAACATGGACATGAAGATGGACATAAATATGGATCCAACGTAACACGGTCATGAAGATGAACATAAAGATGGATCCAACGTAACACGGACATGAAGATGAACATAAAGATGGATCCAACGTAACACTGACATGAAGATGGACAGGAAGATGGACAGGAAGATGGACATGAAGATGGACATGAAGATGGATCCAACGTAAGATGGACATGAAGATGAACATAAAGATGGATCCAATGTAACATGGACATAAAGATGTATCCAACATTACACGGACATGAAGATGGACATGAAGATGGATCCAACGTAACACGGACATGAAGATGGACATAAAGATGTATCCAACATAACACGGACATGAAGATGGACATAAAGATGTATCCAACATAACACGGACATGAAGATGGGCATGAAGATGGACATAAAGATGTATCCAACATAACACGGACATGAAGATGGTCATGAATATGGATCTAACGTAACACAGACATAAAGATGGACATGAATATGGATCCAACGTAACACGGACATGAAGATGGACATCAAGATGGACATCAATATAAATTCAAGGTAACATGGGCATGAAGATGGACATGAAGATGAATCCAACGTAACACAGACATGAAGATGGACATGAAGATGGACCCAACCTAACACAGATATGAATATGGATCCAACGTAACTTGGACACGAAGATGGATCCAACGTAACACAGATATGAACATGGATCCAACGTAACACAGATATGAATGTGGATCCAACGTAACACAGACATGAAGATGGACATGAAGATGGACCCAACCTAACACAGATATGAATATGGATCCAACGTAACTTGGACACGAAGATGGATCCAACGTAACACAGATATGAACATGGATCCAACGTAACACAGATATGAATGTGGATCCAACGTAACACAGATATCAATATGGATCCAACGTAACACAGATATGAATGTGGATCCAACGTAACACAGATGAATATGGATCCAACGTAACACAGATATGAATATCGATCCAACGTAACTTGGACATGAAGATGGATGCAACGTAACACAGATATGAATATGGATCCAACATAACACAGATATGAATATGGATCCAACATAACACATATATGAATATGGATCCAACATAACACAGATATGACTATGGATCAAACGTAACACAGATATGAATATGGATCGACCGTAACCTGGACATGAAAATGGATCCAACGTAACACAGATATGAACATGGTTCAAATGTAACACAGATATGAATATGGATCAACCGTAACACAGATATGAATATGGATCCAACGTAACACAGATATGAATATGGATCAAACGTAACACAGATATGAATATGGATCCAACGTAACACAGGTATGAACATGGATCCAACATAACACAGATATGAATATGGATCCAACGTAACAGATATGAATATGGATCCAACGTAACACAGATATGAATATGGATCCAACGTAACACAGATGAATATGGATCCAACGTAACACAGATATGAATATGGATCCAACGTCACACAGATATGAATATGGATCCAACATAACACAGATATGAATATGGATCCAACGTAACACAGATATGAATATGGATCCAATGTAACACAGATATGAATACGGATCCAACGTAACATGGACATGAATATGGATCCTACGTAACACAGATATGAATATGGATCCAACGTAACACAGATATGACTATGGATCCAACATAACACAGATATGAATATGGATCCAATGTAACACAGATATGACAATGGATCCAACGTAACACAGATATGAATATGGATCCAATGTAACACAGATATGAATATGGATCCAACGTAACACAGATATGAATATGGATCCAACGTAACACAGATATGAATATGGATCCAACATAACACAGATATTAATATGGATCCAACGTAACATGGACATGAATATGGATGCAACGTAACACAGATATGAATATGGATCCAACGTAACACAGATATGAATATGGATCCAACGTAACACCGATATGAATATGGATCCAACATAACACAGATATGAATATGGATCCAACGTCACACAGATATGAATATGGATCCAACGTAACACAGATATGAATATGGATCCAACGTAACACAGATATGAATATGGATCCAACGTAACAGATATGAATATGGATCCAACGTAACACAGATATGAATATGGATCCAACGTAACACAGATATGAATATGGATCCAACATAACACAGATATGAATATGGATCCAACGTAACAGATATGAATATGGATCCAACATAACACAGATATGAATATGGATCCAATGTAACACAGATATGAATACGGATCCAACGTAACATGGACATGAATATGGATCCAACGTAACACAGATATGAATATGGATCCAACGTAACACAGATATGACTATGGATCAAACGTAACACAGATATGAATATGGATCCAACGTAACACAGATATGAAGATGGATCCAACGTAACACAGATATGAATATGGATCAAACGTAACACAGATATGAATATGGATCCAACGTAACACAGATATGAATATGGATCCAACGTAACACAGATATGAAGATGGATCCAACGTAACACAGATATGAAGATGGATTCAACGTAACATGGACATGAAGATGGAAACGTGGGAGAGGTGAGCCTCGCACCTGCAATATTTACCTTCCTCCCACACAATCACTCACTTCCCTTCACACACCTGTCTGAAACCTGTTTCCCCATTCATCTCAACTCAACGAGCTACGTATTTAATTAATGGCTAAAAGTTGTGGAGTCAACGACGAAATGACCGTTCAAACGTTCACACAGCTCGAGACATTTCGTTTCTTTTCAAAAACGGTCCACAGGTGAATGGACACTCAAACCACGTATTCATGGAGGAGTGACGACGTTGCGCTCTGAAAGGTGAGCGTGTTGAAGAGTGAGAACATGATGCCATCGTCCCGTGAAGACATGATAGTTCGGTTGAGGTAAACAAGGTTTTCCTTTTGAAGACATGTTCGCAGGTATCGTTGAGTTACATGTGGTTGTCTTTGGTTCAAATAACACCCCATGAGCATCACGTGCAACATCTAAACACATGTAACATATATTGGCAACGCAGTCGCATTGCTCTCATCATTTGTACACCTTGACATGATCCCACGGACTTGTCATGATGGTTTAAAATTAAATGATCGCATTTGTTGCCTGAGTCACCCTGAAACTCAGATCACCTGAGTTGGAGAACTCCGGATTGTTGTCATCTGGATTATAAGAAGGACTCAGAGTAAGGATGGAGTAATCAATGTATCCACAGGATTACGTTTGTTATGGAACTTCATAAAATAGACGACATCCAGGTTAACAGAGCACACAGGTATATCGAGTCCATGTTCGTCTGTGTGATTAGGTATATTTGATACGTCACATTTAGTGTGGTGAAGCTTCTATTGAGCTGTTCTACCCAGGCTCAGATTCACACCCACTGATCCGCACACATCAATCCATATTTATATTTCCATGAAAGACTTACGCAATCACCATCGGACGTCATATGGACCGACACTTGTAGAAACACCCGGTGTATTCTGTGGACCTGGGTACCTAGTTGGAGACTTGTGTAAACTTTCACGCTAATGTTTAGATCCAGATCTACATTTAAATGTAAAGCCTTGTGACCAAATCAAATACAAATTGAGTGGGACTGCTGAGAAAAACTCAGACTTTGACTTGTCTGTTGGTTTCCTGAGAAGAAACCACAGGTTGTTATCAGCTCAAAGCAGAAACATCGCCTGGAGAGAAGAGACAGAGTGGTGGAGCAGGACGGGTAGTGAAAGGGTGAGCATGAACAAAAGAGGGGAGGAGGGAGAGGGACGTGTGAAGAGTCATGGGAGTGGGACGGAGAGAGGGAGGTGTGGGCAAGAGGGCCAGGGAGGGAGAGAGGGATGAGGGGATTAAGGGACCAGGAAAAGGTGGCACAGGTCAACCAGATGTGTACACGATGATTGTGCTTTCATTGTTTTGTGATGTCACGTAATATCAAGCACAAAATACCATCCAAAACAAAACAATTAACCTTCGGCATGAACAAGCAACCACAAACAATCAATTCACACAAACGGCCAGGTAACTCACCTGATCAATCTCCATCTGCTTAAACCCTGAACACTCACTCGACATCAATCATCGAGCCATAGTCGAGTCCGTGGGGTATCATCTGACACTGGAGGTCCAGCACACAAACAATTTTGATCCACCTTGCAGGTATCAGAAGGTTGAGGTATTAAATTAACACCTGCATTGAAACCGTGGTCTTTCTTTTTGAGCCACCGGATGTTATAACTGTTGAGCTTCTGCCAAGACGCTTCACTTCGGAACCCAGGCACGGCCTATATGTGCCAAAGTCACTTCCACTCGCAGTTCTGTCCAACCATGAACACCATGGGTCGAAACGATGCCTCCATGGTGCACTCGCAAGTGGATCCATCGTTTATCTCCTCAACTAATATACTATATCTACATGGGTATCCCATGTGTGCGTGATATATATATATATACACACATACATACATACATAAATATATATATTGAATGGAGAAATGGAGTCTTTCTGCTGTTTGGTGTCACTGTGTGTACCGGAATGAGCATGGATAAAAGAAAGAAAACCAGAGAATTGTCTGAGGAGGTCAGACACAAGATTGTAGCCAAGCATGGACAATCTCAAGGCTACAAGTCCATCTCCAGAGACCTTGATGTTCCTGTGTCCACCGTCCGCAATGTTATCAGGAAGTTTAAGGCCCATGGCACTGTAGCCAATCTCCATGGACGTGGCTGCAAGAGAAACCTTGATCAAAGATTGCAGCGAAGGATTGTTCGAATGGTGGAGAAAGCACCTCGATCAACTCCCAAACAGATTCAAGCTGACCTTTAGACACAAGGTACAACAGTTTCAACTCGCACCATCCGTCACCGACTCAATGAAAGGGGGTTCAATGGAAGGAGACCCAGAAGGACCCCACTGCTGAGAGGGAGACAAAAGAAAGCCCGACTACAGTTTGCCAAAATTTGCGAAACCTGCTGGAGAATGTCCTTTGGACAGATGAGACCAAATTAGACCTTTTATGTAAAACACATCATCTCTATGTTTTACAGAAAACAAAATGAAGCCTTTAAAGAAAAGAACACCTTCCCCACAGTCAAACATGGAGGAGGTTCAGTGATGTTTTGGGGTTGCTGTGCTGCCTCTGGCACTGGGTGCCTTGAATGTGTGCACGGCATCATGAAATCAGGAGATTACCCAGGCATTTTGGAGAGCAATGTTCAACCCAGTGTCAGAAAGCTGGGTCTCCGTCCAAGGTCATGGGTGGACACAGCAGGACAATGACCCCAAACACACTTCAAAAAACACCCAGGAATGGTTCAAGACAAAACGATGGACTGTTCTGAAGTGGCCAGCAATGAGTCCAGATCTAAATCCCATTGAACACCTGTGGGGAGATCTGAAAACAGCAGTTGGGAGAAGGCACCCTTCAAATCTGGGAGAACTGGAGGAGTTTGCACAAGAAGAGTGGGACAAACTGCCAGTAGAGAGGTGGAGGAAGCTCATTCATGGCTATAGGAAGCGCTTGACTGCAGTTATTTTGTCCAAAGTCTGTCCTACCAATTATGAAGTCTTGGGTGTGAATAATTTTGTCAATAACATTTCTTTTTATTTTCTGATTTAAAAGGAAATATTAAGTTCTGAATCAAAAACAAAGGTTCTGTAATATTAACAGTGAAATAAAGAATTTTGGAGACCAAATACTTTTGTTAATTTCAACTTATTTTTCGAGAAAATTGTGAATAATTTCAAAAAAGTGCAAGGGTGCCAATGTTTTCGGCCACGACTGTATATATATATATATGTTTATATATATAAATATATAACATAAACTCCACCGCTTCGTTATTCATTGACATACAGTCTGTGTGGAAGTGTATGTCGGTACATGTAAAGTAGTTTGAGAGACTTTCTCCATCTGATTGAATGCTGTAAATGGAGCCGGTACCTTTATTTAGCGCATCTGAAGTCTCATTTTAATCTCATGGGACTGCTTTGGCGGTTATAAACTCGGAAAGTTGTAACGGGCAGGGAAGTTATGATTTGCCCCTTTGGGGAAGGATCTTCACAAACAATACCAGGAGTTCTTTATAGGTACAACGTGCAAGCACACGGGATACCCAGCTGTATGAGTGTGTGCTCCAAAATCATTGCATACCTGTCAGGTTTTAAATGTGTCTGATAACGTCCTGTCTATCTAGAGGTCTCTTCTATGGCTTCTTTCAGACTGTGAACCTCAACATTTTTATCTGTGACTTCAACTCCTGCCTTCTCCTTGTTCTTCACCGACAACTCCATCTGTCACTCGTTTTCTAACTCCACACACTTTTCTAACTCATGTCACTCATTTGACCACTTACCTTCTCCACACCAGGCACAAGTCTCCTCAACACTCCACCTGCCTCATCTCTGACCACTCACTCTACAATCTCCATCTGCCTCATCTCTGACCATCCACTCTGCAATCTCCATCTGCCTCATCTCTGACCACCCACTCTGCAATCTCCATCTGCCTCATCTCTGACCACTCACTCTGCAATCTCCATCTGCCTCATCTCTGACCACTCACTCTGCAATCTCCATCTGCCTCATCTCTGACCACTCACTCTGCAATCTCCATCTGCTTCATTTCTGACCACTCACTCTGCAATCTCCATCTGCCTCATCTCTGACCACTCACTCTACAATCTCCATCTGCCTCATCTCTGACCACTCACTCTACAATCTCCATCTGCCTCATCTCTGACCACTCACTCTGCAATCTCCATCTGCCTCATCTCTGACCACTCACTCTGCAATCTCCATCTGCCTCATCTCTGACCACTCACTCTGCAATCTCCATCTGCCTCATCTCTGACCACTCACTCTTCAATTTCCATCTGCCTCATCTCTGACCACTCACTCTACAATCTCCATCTGCCTCATCTCTGACCACTCACTCTGCAATCTCAATCTTCCTCATCTCTGACCACTCACTCTGCAATCTCCATCTGCCTCATCTCTGACCACTCACTCTACAATCTCCATCTGCCTCATCTCTGACCACTCACTCAACAATCTCCATCTGCCTCATCTCTGACCACTCACTCTGCAATCTCCATCTGCCTCATCTCTGACCACTCACTCTACAATATCCATCTGCCTCATCTCTGACCACTCACTCTACAATCTCCATCTGCCTCATCTCTGACCACTCACTCTGCAATCTCCATCTGCTTCATTTCTGACCACTCACTCTGAAATCTCCATCTGCCTCATCTCTGACCACTCACTCCACAACCTCCATCTGTTTCATCTCTGACCACTCACTCTACAATCTCCATCTGCTTCATTTCTGACCACTCACTCTGCAATCTCCATCTGTCTCATCTCTGACCACTCACTCCACAATCTCCATCTGCCTCATCTCTGACCACTCACTCGGCAATCTCCATCTGCTTCATTTCTGACCACTCACTCTGCAATCTCCATCTGTCTCATCTCTGACCACTCACTCCACAACCTCCATCTGCTTCATCTCTGACCACTCACTCTACAATCTCCATCTGCCTCATCTCTGACCACTCACTCTACAATCTCCATCTGCCTCATCTCTGACCACTCACTCCACAACCTCCATCTGCTTCATCTCTGACCACTCACTCTACAATCTCCATCTGCTTCATTTCTGACCACTCACTCTGCAATCTCCATCTGTCTCATCTCTGACCACTTACTCCACAACCTCCATCTGCTTCATCTCTGACCACTCACTCTACAATCTCCATCTGCCTCATCTCTGACCACTCACTCTACAATCTCCATCTGCCTCATCTCTGACCACTCACTCCACAATCTCCATCTGCCTCATTTCTGACCACTCACTCCACAATCTCCATCTGCCTCATCACTGACCACTCACTCTACAATCTCCATCTGCCTCATCTCTGACCACTCACTCCACAATCTCCATCTGCCTCATCTCTGACCACTCACTCTGCAATCTCCATTTGCCTCATCTCTGACCACTCACTCGACAATATCCATCTACCTCATCTCTGACCACTCACTCTCCAATCTCCATCTGCTTCATCTCTCACCACTCACTTTACAATCCCACCTGCTTCATCTCTGACCACTCACTCTACAATCTCCCTCTGCTTCATCTCTGACCACTCACTCTACAATCTCCATCTGCCTCATCTCTAACCACTCACTCTACAATCCCACCTGCTTAATCTCTGACCACTCGCTCTGCAATCTCCATCTGCCTCATCTCTGACCACTCACTCTACAATCTCCATCTGCCTCATCTCTAACCACTCACTCTACAATCTCCATCTGCTTCATCTCTGACCACTCACTCGACAATCTCCATCTGCCTCATCTCTGACCACTCACTCCACAACCTCCATCTGCTTCATCTCTGACCACTCACTCTACAATCTCCACCTGCTTAATCTCTGACCACTCACTCTGCAATCTCCATCTGCCTCATCTCTGACCACTCACTCTACAATATCCATCTGCCTCATCTCTGACCACTCACTCTACAATCTCCATCTGCCTCATCTCTCACCACTCACTCTGCAATCTCCATCTGCTTCATTTCTGACCACTCACTCTGCAATCTCCATCTGCCTCATCTCTGACCACTCACTCCACAACCTCCATCTGTTTCATCTCTGACCACTCACTCTACAATCTCCATCTGCCTCATCTCTGACCACTCACTCCACAATCTCCATCTGCCTCATTTCTGACCACTCACTCCACAATCTCCATCTGCCTCATCTCTGACCACTCACTCTACAATCTCCATCTGCCTCATCTCTGACCACTCACTCCACAATCTCCATCTGCCTCATCTCTGACCACTCACTCTGCAATCTCCATTTGCCTCATCTCTGACCACTCACTCGACAATATCCATCTGCCTCATCTCTGACCACTCACTCTCCAATCTCCATCTGCCTCATCTCTGACCACTCACTCTACAATCTCCATCTGCCTCATCTCTGACCACTCACTCCACAACCTCCATCTGCTTCATCTCTGACCACTCACCCTACAATATCCATCTGCTTCATCTCTGACCACTCACTCTACTCCTTCGGGGAAATTATCCACCTCGTGTTTCCTCACCACTCACTCTACATACCTTATCAACCTCATGATTCCTCATCACTCATTTTACATACCTTATTGTGCACCAGATGGTAGAGTTGGTCATAAGGAAGAAGCCTATTGATTTTGAGGTCCAAGGTCCCCTTGAGGTCAAATTTCTAAAGTTGTCATTTTTATCTGATCGACTTGAAAATTGAACAGCATTTGCATATTGAGTCAATAAATTGGGAAACCAACTATGTTTGAGGTCAAAAGGTCATAGGTCAACTCAAGGTCAAACTTCCAAAATCAATTTGAATCTGAAAAATCATCAATTTTCATCCAATTGACTTGAAAATTAAACAGCAATTACAAAGTGCATCACTGAATTGGGAAAGCAACTATTTTGAGGTCAAAAGGTCATAGGTCAACTCAAGGTCAAACTTCTTATATCAATTTTAATCTTAAAAAATCATCACTTTTAATCTAGTTGCCCCAAGCTTTGATTAACATCATCAATTTTAACCTTAATGAAATAGACAACTCGATGTATCCATGGCGAAGTTTTTTGGGGGAGGGGTGGATTTTGCAAGTATCGTGTTCCAGGTGATATCTCAGCCATCCTTTGAGCTAGGAAGCTGAAATTTGGGCACAATAGTGAGCACCTGTTTTGGCAAAAAGGTATATTTTATTTTTTGATTAATCAATTATTTGATTAATTACTTCATTATTGTCGATTTATTAAGTACTTAATTATTTTCTTTCTCATCTGGGCAATATCTCAAGCACATTTTGAGCGAGGAATCTCCACACATGGCTTGCAGAATTCCTCTCGAGTCGTAGTCAACGTGTGGCCCTGAATAGGTTTCTCTCATCTCCTCTGCCTGTTCTGGCTGGAGTTCCCCGAGGCAGTGTTCTGGGCCCTGTGCTTTTTCTGATCTTCATCAATGATCTCACCGACTCTCTTGAAAATCCTCTCTATCTCTTGGCTGATGACTCCACTCTCTGCTGCTCCACACCTCATCCCTCAGATCGGCAGTCTGCAGCCTCCTCGCTCTCTGCAGAAAAAAAAAAAACACCTTTTAGAGGCCATTTTTCCCCGCAAAGCTGGGGTTGGCCTTTTTCGGGCACCGTGGTTGTTGTTGTTTTTGTTGGTCCCCTTTTTGAAGCAATGTTTTACGGCCGGACGCCCTTCCTGCCGCCAACCCTGTTTGCCGCCTTTTACGACAAGCAGGGAATTACCAGTGAACTGGTACTCAAATTCAATTACGACAATCCCTCCTATGGTCTCTGCAGACCTGGACAAAATCACAGACTGGGCAAACAAGTGGAACATGTCTTTCAATCCTGACAAATCTCACACTCTTACGATGTCTCTCCGAAAAGATCGACTGGACAACCCTCCCATCTACTTTCTCAACAATCCTCTCCTAGAAGTTCTGTCACTCAAGCTAGTGAGTCTCACTATCTGCCATGATCTTTCCTGGGAAAACCACATTTCAAATCTGGCCTCCAAAGCCAGTCGCCGACTGGGCATCCTCCGTCGTGCGAAGTCCTTCCTTGGCACACCTGAGCTCCTCACCACATACAAGGCTTTCATCCGCAGCTCAATGGAATACTGCTCCCCCCTCTGGGCTGGGGCTCCTGCCTCACACCTAGCTCGTCTTCACGCTGTTGAAACTAAAGCTTTCAGAATCATTGGAATCTCCCACGATGAAGCTAACTCAGAGGGCCTTTCACTTACTCACCGCAGGCAGGTTGGTGGTCTTTCCGTCTTCTACCGACTCCTCTCCGGCCTTGCTCCCCCAGCTCTCTCTGGGCTCTGTCCCCCAAATATTCCTACAGGTCGCACAAGATCTGCCTGCAACCCTCTTATGGTCAAACTGCCAAAATCAAGACCCACTGCTCACCTTCACTCCTTCATTCCTCTTTTCTCCCGCCTCTGGAACAAACTCCCTCACTCTCTTCAATCCCACTCCTCCCTCCAGGTCTTTAAAACAGCTGTTCACCACCATCTCTTATCCTCCCCCATCCAAAACCTTGATCTTTTCTTCCCCCGCTAAAACACCCCAAATTCGCCTCTTTAAATCCCCAACTTCTTTCTTGTATTCATAGAAGTGTTCATTTGCTTTATACCATGTACCCGTCCCTCCTCCCTCCTCCCCCCTCCCCCTTCCACAGATCTACCGACGTCCCTGTTCCCTACTGTTGTTGTGTTTGTGTGCTTCCCCTTCCCTCCCCATCTTATCTCCCGCTCCCTTCATTGTATGTTGTATGTGTCTGTGCATGTTTACATGTTCAATATGTTCGCTCTTACACGAGCCTCGATTCTGTTTACAAAAATAATAATAATAATAAAATAAAAATCAATCAATTATTGTGCACCTCTCCCTCCCAATACCGTCTCCATGTGCTGCACACGGTGGCATCGCTGGGCACCTCAGGTGTCCTAGCAATGCCCACGCTGAAGGATATGTTCTTTATTTATTTGGCATGGGGGTGGTGTACTTTGTATCTGTACTTACCTACCTCATGTTTCCTCACAACTCACTCTTCGTACAGTACCTTATATCTACCCCATGTTTCCTCACCACTCACTCTATATACAGTACGTACCTTATCTACCTAATGTTTCCACACCACTCACTCTACACACAGTACCTTATATCTACCCCATGTTTCCTCACCACTCACTCTATATACAGTACGTACCTTATCTACCTCATGTTTCCTCACACCTCACTCTATATACAGTACGTACCTTATCTACCTAATGTTTCCACACCACTCACTCTACACACAGTACCTTATATCTACCTCATGTTTCCACACCACTCACTCTACATACAGTCCCTTATATATACCTCATGTCTCCACATCACTCACTCTATATACAGTACGTACCTTATCTACCTAATGTTTCCACACCACTCACTCTACACACAGTACCTTATATCTACCTCATGTTTCCACACCACACACTCTACACACAGTACCTTATATATACCTCATGTTTCCTCACCACTCACTCTATATACAGTACGTACCTTATCGACCTAATGTTTCCTCACCACTCACTCTACATACAGTACCTTATATATACCTCATGTTTCCTCACCACTCACTCTATATACACTACATACCTTATCGACCTAATGTTTCCGCACCACTCACTCTACATACAGTACCTTATATCTACCCCATGTTTCCTCACCACTCACTCTATATACAGTACGTACCTTATCTACCTAATGTTTCCACACCACTCACTCTACACACAGTACCTTATATCTACCTCATGTTTCCACACCACTCACTCTACATACAGTACCTTATATATACCTCATGTTTCCTCACCACTCACTCTACATACAGTACGTACCTTATCTACCTCATGTTTCCTCACCACTCACTCTTCATACAGTACCTTATATCTACCTCATGTTTCCACACCACTCACTCTACACACAGTACCTTATATATACCTCATGTTTCCTCACCACTCACTCTATATACAGTACGTACCTTATCGACCTAATGTTTCCTCACCACTCACTCTACATACAGTACCTTATATATACCTCATGTTTCCTCACCACTCACTCTATATACACTACATACCTTATCGACCTAATGTTTCCGCACCACTCACTCTACATACAGTACCTTATATCTACCCCATGTTTCCTCACCACTCACTCTATATACAGTACGTACCTTATCTACCTAATGTTTCCACACCACTCACTCTACACACAGTACCTTATATCTACCTCATGTTTCCACACCACTCACTCTACATACAGTACCTTATATATACCTCATGTCTCCACACCACTCACTCTACATACAGTACCTTATATATACCTCATGTTTCCTCACCACTCACTCTACATACAGTACGTACCTTATCTACCCCATGTTTCCTCACCACTCACTCTATATACAGTACGTACCTTATCTACCTTATGTTTCCACACCACTCACTCTACACACAGTACCTTATATCTACCTCATGTTTCCACACCACTCACTCTACATACAGTACCTTATATATACCTCATGTCTCCACACCACTCACTCTACATACAGTACCTTATATATACCTCATGTTTCCTCACCACTCACTCTACATACAGTACGTACCTTATATCTACCTCATGTTTCCACACCACTCACTCTACATACAGTACCTTATATATACCTCATGTCTCCACACCACTCACTCTACATACAGTACCTTATATATACCTAATGTTTCCTCACCACTCACTCTATATACAGTACGTACCTTATCTACCTCATGTTTCCTCACCACTCACTCTATATACAGTACGTACCTTATCTACCTCATGTTTCCTCACCACTCACTCTTCATACAGTACCTTGTATATACCTAATGTTTCCTCACCACTCACTCTATATACAGTACGTACCTTATCTACCTCATGTTTCCTCACCACTCACTCTACATACAGTACGTACCTTATCTACCTCATGTTTCCTCACCACTCACTCTTCATACAGTACCTTGTATATACCTAATGTTTCCTCACCACTCACTCTATATACAGTACGTACCTTATCTACATCATGTTTCCTCACCACTCACTCTATATACAGTATGTACCTTATCTACCTCATGTTTCCTCACAACTCACTCCATATACAGTACGTACCTTATATACCTCATGTTTCCTCACAACTCACTCTATATACAGTACGTACCTTATCTACCTAATGTTTCCACACCACTCACTCTACATACAGTACCTTATATCTACCTCATGTTTCCTCACCACTCACTCTACATACAGTACCTTATATCTACCTCATGTTTCCTCACCACTCACTCTACATACGGTACGCACCTTATCTACCTCATGTTTCCTCACAACTCACTCTACATACAGTACGTACCTTATCTACCTCATGTTTCCTCACAACTCACTCTACATACAGGACGTACCTTATCTACCTCATGTTTCCTCACCACTCACTCTTCATACAGTACCTTATATATACCTAAAGTTTCCTCACCACTCACTCTATATACAGTACGTACCTTATCTACCTCATGTTTCCTCACAACTCACTATATATACAGTACGTGCCTTATCTACCTAATGTTTCCACTCCACTCACTCTACATACAGTACCTTATATATACCTCATGTCTCCACACCACTCACTCTACATACAGTACCTTATATCTATCTCATGTTTCCTCACCACTCACTCTACATACAGTACGTACCTTATCTACCTCATGTTTCCTCACCACTCACTCTACATACAGTACATACCTTATCTACCTCATGTTTCCTCACAACTCACTCTACATACAGTAGTACCTTATCTACCTCATGTTTCCTCACAACTCACTCTATATACAGTACGTACCTTATCTACCTAATGTTTCCTCACCACTCACTCTACATACAGTACCTTATATCTTCCTCATGTTTCCTCACCACTCACTCTACATACAGTACGCACCTTATCTACCTCAAGTTTCCTCACAACTCACTCTACATACAGTACGTACCTTATCTACCTCATGTTTCCTCACAACTCACTCTATATACAGTACACGTACCTTATCTACCTAATGTTTCCTCACCACTCACTCTACATACAGTACCTTATATATATACCTCATGTTTCCTCACCACGCACTCTACATACAGTACGCACCTTATCTACCTCAAGTTTCCTCACAACTCACTCTACATACAGTACGTACCTTATCTACCTAATGTTTCCTCACCACTCACTCTACATACAGTACCTTATATCTACCTAATGTTTCCTCACCACTCACTCTACATACAGTACCTTATATCTACCTAATGTTTCCTCACCACTCACTCTACATACCTTATCTACCTCATGTTTCCTCACCACTCACTCTACATACAGTACCTTATCCACCTCATGTTTACTCACTACTCACCCCACATACCTTATCTACCTCATGTTTCCTCACCACTCACTCTACATACAGTACCTTATCCACCCCATGTTTCCTCACGACTCACTACATACAGTACCTTATCCACTTCATGCTTACTCACTGCTCACTCCACATACCTTATCTACCTCATGTTTCCTCACCACTCACTCTACATACAGTACCTTATCCACCCCATGTTTCCTCACGACTCACTACATACAGTACCTTATCCACTTCATGCTTACTCACTACTCACTCCACATACCTTATCCACTTCATGCTTACTCACTACTCACTCCACATACCTTATCTACCTCATGTTTACTCACTACTCACTCCACATACCTTATCCACCTCATGTTTACTCACTACTCACTCGACATACCTTATCTACCTCATGTTTCCTCATCACTCACTCAGCACTGTGCCTACTTTCTGTCTCCTCACCCTTCACTCTCTAGCTGCTTCAGTTATCTTCACCACTCACCTTTTACACTAATTATCAGTCTCATGTATCTTCACTTCTCACTACGCAACTCTTTATCTACTCATTTACCACTTATCTTGTGAACCGTTTCACTTCCCAATGTATCCTCACCACTTAGTCCTCACTCAACTCCATCCATCATTCCTTCGTCTCCTCTATATTGTAACTTCGCAGCCATTATCCGCTCCATCATGACTCCTCACCACTTAGTCCTCACTCAACTCCATCCATCTTTCCTTCGTCTCCTCTATATTGTAACTTCGCAGCCATTATCCGCTCCATCATGACTCCTCACTCCTTAGTCCTCACTCAACTCTATCCATCTCTCCTTCGTCTCCTCTATATTGTAACTTCGCAGCCATTATCCGCTCCATCATGACTCCTCACCACTTAGTCCTCACTCAACTCCATCCATCTTTCCTTCGTCTCCTCTATATTGTAACTTCGCAGCCATTATCCACTCCATCATGACTCCTCACCACTTAGTCCTCACGCAACTCCATCCATCATTCCTTCGTCTCCTCTATATTGTAACTTCGCAGCCATTATCCACTCCATCATGACTCCTCACCACTTAGTTCTCACTCAACTCCATCCATCATTCCTTCGTCTCCTCTATATTGTAACTTCGCAGCCATTACCCGCTCCATCATGACTCCTCACCCCTTCGTTCTCACTCAACTCCATCCATCTTTCCTTCGTCTCCTCTATATTGTAACTTCGCAGCCATTATCCACTCAATCATGACTCCTCACCACTTAGTCCTCACTCAACTCCATCCATCTTTCCTTCATCTCCTCTATATTGTAACTTCACAGCCATTATCCACTCCATCATGACTCCTCACCACTTAGTTCTCACCCAACCCCCATCCATCTTTCCTTCGTCTCCACTATATTGTAACTTCACAGCCATTATCCACTCCATCATGACTCCTCACCACTTAGTTCTCACCCAACCCCATCCATCTTTCCTTCGTCTCCTCTATGTTGTAACTTCACAGCCATTATCCACTCCATCATGACTCCTCACCACTTAGTTCTCACCCAACCCCATCCATCTTTCCTTCGTCTCCTCTATATTGTAACTTCGCAGCCATTATCCGCTCCATCATGACTCCTCACCACCCACTCTGTGAAGCTCCCATGGTTGCCAAACCACGACATGTCTCTCCCTCTCCTACGCCATCCCAAACCACAAACTCTCCTCCCCATTACCACTCATATAGACACCACGACACCCTTGTTCCTGTCTGCCTGTCTCTCTCATAATCTTTCTTTTTCTATCTTTGACACCGAGTTGTTATCGTCGTCTCGTCCATCGAAGACAGCACGTCAGCTGGTTCGCAGATATGGGTGAGTACTCACCTCGGTCTTCCTTCTGCCATGATTTCTATCAACGATGTTCTTCTTCTACCGTTAGTGTTTAAATTAATATTTAATGCTAAAATACGCTGGAGATTTGTCAAAAACTTTCAAACTTTGGGTGGATTTTTTCAAACATTTTCAAACTTTGCATCATAATTCGTATCGAGCTTGTTTGTTTAATAGACCATTGTAGCTTGATGAGTTCGAAGGTGTCCAACACCTTAGCACAGGTAAAAAACAGTTATGGATCCAGCGTCGCCATTCACTCTATCACCGGTAACAATCCGAGAACCAAGGTGAAGATCACAGAACAACAGGTAAACCACCGTGTCAATCATCTCCTCTTGAGATTACCGCACAGACCCATTACTTCCGAATTAGAGTAAGGACCACATTGACCCTTTACCTCCCAGTTAGAGCACCACATTGACCCTTTATCTCCGAGTTAGAGTACCACATTGACCATTTATCTCCCAGTTAGAGTACCACATTGACCCTTTACCTCCCAGTTAGAGTACCGCATTGACCCTTTATCTCCCAGGTGGAGTACCGCATTTTCCCTTTATCTCCCAGTTAGAGTACCGCATTGACCCTTTATCTCCCAGTTAAAGTACCACATAGACCTTTTACCTCCTAGTTAGAGTACCGCATATACCTTTTACCTCCCAGTTAGAGTACCACATTGACCCTTTACCTCCCAGTTAGAGTACCGCATAGACCTTTTACCTCCTAGTTAGAGTACCGCATATACCTTTTACCTCCCAGTTAGAGTACCGCATTGACCCTTTATCTCCCAGGTAGAGTACCGCATTGACCCTTTATCTCCCAGTTAAAGTACCACATAGACCTTTTACCTCCTAGTTAGAGTACCGCATATACCTTTTACCTCCCAGTTAGAGTACCGCATTGACCCTTTATCTCCCAGGTAGAGTACCACATTGACACTTTATCTCCCAGGTA